>NC_134524.1:4140035-4740035 GCF_027942865.1 Odontesthes bonariensis
TTTGTACTGGATGTTTTCAGCTGCCAGTTCGGGAGGCAGAGCCTTCAGTTATCAGGCCCCTCTCTGTGGAAACAGCTGCCAGTTTGGGAGGCAGAGCCTTCGGTTATCAGGCCCCTCTCTGTGGAACCAGGTGCCAGTTTGGGAGGCAGAGCCTTCAGTTATCAGGCCCCTCTCTGTGGAAACAGCTGCCAGTTTGGGAGGCCGAGCCTTCAGTTATCAGGCCCCTCTCTGATGGAACCAGCAGCCAGTTTGGGGGGCAGAGCCTTCAGTTATCAGGCCCCTCTCTGTGGAACCAGCTGCCAGTTTGGGAGGCCGAGCCTTCAGTTATCAGGCCCCTCTCTGTGGAAACAGCTGCCAGTTTGGGAGGCAGAGCCTTCAGTTATCAGGCCCCTCTCTGTGGAACCAGCTGCCAGTTTGGGAGGCCGAGCCTTCAGTTATCAGGCCCCTCTCTGTGGAACCAGCTGCCAGTTTGGGAGGCAGAGCCTTCAGTTATCAGGCTCCTCTCTTGTGGAACCAGCTGCCAGTTTGGGAGGCAGAGCCTTCAGTTATCAGGCCCCTCTCTGTGGAACCAGCTGCCAGTTTGGGAGGCAGAGCCTTCAGTTATCAGGCTCCTCTCTTGTGGAACCAGCTGCCAGTTTGGGAGGCAGAGCCTTCAGTTATCAGGCCCCTCTCTGTGGAACCAGCTGCCAGTTTGGGGGGCAGAGCCTTCAGTTATCAGGCCCCTCTCTGTGGAACCAGCTGCCAGTTTGGAAGGCAGAGCCTTCAGTTATCAGGCCCCTCTCTGTGGAACCAGCTGCCAGTTTGGGGGGCAGAGCCTTCAGTTATCAGGCCCCTCTCTGTGGAACCAGCTGCCAGTTTGGGAGGCCGAGCCTTCAGTTATCAGGCCCCTCTCTGTGGAACCAGCTGCCAGTTTGGGAGGCCGAGCCTTCAGTTATCAGGCCCCTCTCTCTGGAACCAGCTGCCAGTTTGGGAGGCAGAGCCTTCAGTTATCAGGCCCCTCTCTGTGGAACCAGCTGCCAGTTTGGGAGGCCGAGCCTTCAGTTATCAGGCCCCTCTCTCTGGAACCAGCTGCCAGTTTGGGAGGCAGAGCCTTCAGTTATCAGGCCCCTCTCTGTGGAACCAGCTGCCAGTTTGGGAGGTAGAGCCTTCAGTTATCAGGCCCCTCTCTCTGGAACCAGCTGCCAGTTTGGGGGGCAGAGCCTTCAGTTATCAGGCCCCTCTCTGTGGAACCAGCTGCCAGTTTGGGAGGCCGAGCCTTCAGTTATCAGGCCCCTCTCTCTGGAACCAGCTGCCAGTTTGGGAGGCAGAGCCTTCAGTTATCAGGCCCCTCTCTGTGGAACCAGCTGCCAGTTTGGGAGGTAGAGCCTTCAGTTATCAGGCCCCTCTCTTATGGAACCAGCTGCCAGTTTGGGAGGCAGAGCCTTCAGTTATCAGGCCCCTCTCTCTGGAACCAGCTGCCAGTTTGGGAGGCAGAGCCTTCAGTTATCAGGCCCCTCTCTTATGGAACCAGCTGCCAGTTTGGGAGGCAGAGCCTTCAGTTATCAGGCCCCTCTCTGTGGAACCAGCTGCCAGTTTGGGAGGCAGAGCCTTCAGTTATCAGGCCCCTCTCTGTGGGACCAGCTGCCAGTTTGGGAGGCAGAGCCTTCAGTTATCAGGCCCCTCTCTGTGGAACCAGCTGCCAGTTTGGGAGGCAGAGCCTTCAGTTATCAGGCCCCTCTCTGTGGAACCAGCTGCCAGTTTGGGAGGCAGAGCCTTCAGTTATCAAGCCCCTGAGGACATGTTTTTTTTTAAAAAAATATGGGAGCAGTATTTGGATGTTTAGACTACTTTTATTGGGACATTTTTAAAACATAAATCATAGAAAGGCCATTTTTTTCAAGGGGAGATGTCTTCAAAAAGTGTGGGAATTTTTTTTAAAGTGGGAGCAGTTTTTAGAAGCCATTTTGCAGACGTTTTGATGAAGAAATAAAGAAATTCTTTACAATGAGGACATTTCATAATTCACAAATTGGATATAGTTTCCAGAATGAAAGAATATTGTTTTGAAATGAGAACCTTTAAGTCTTTTAAAGTCTTTGTAAGAAGAAAACTTTTTTTATTTAAAACTAATATCAAGATCAGAGCGGCTGCTCACGAGTAAATGTCCAAACCTTTATATACACATACACGTGGATTTGTAAGAGTAGTATTTGCATTTAACCATATTCATGTTTATTTCCTCTGAATCTGTCTGCATAAACCAGTTAGAGGGTAGAAAGATTTCCTATCTGCCAATCGCCATTAAAGCTGAGCTGATTGCACATATCTGTATGTGCGTGTTGGTTGGAGAACGAGCAAATGTGCTTGTAGCAGTATATGTTTGCCTCCCTTATCTGTCCATTTCAGCCACTAACAGCATAAAACTCTGATAACAGGCAGATGGAAGATAGATAGACTGAAGGAGCCGAGGAAGAGTCTGAATACAAGCAGGGAAAACAGGTGATAATGGAGGGAGACTCGCTTCGTTTCCATCCAAATGGGCTTTTTTCCCCTCCTTTTGCACATCTCAACAAAAGGAGGAAATGGAAATGGCCAAAAAGTTAATTAAAACCACCGTTGGAGCATTCAAAACAAATTTAGCATGTTTTTGATTGGATGCAGATTACATTTGAATTGCAAAAGAAGGAAAAATAAACTGCACATGACACTCTGGTAGTTAATAGTTTCAGGGAAGCCTGAAATTTGCCTCGTGATGTTTCCATTCCGTGCCCGTGTGAGGTCATGCATGGCTGCATATCTATTAGCTATTATCTCACTGGTTGTTTAGCTCATGAAAAATCACAGAAAATGGAAAACATGAACTAGTTTTCATAACGTGAGAGGAAAAATGCTTCACTTTCGCATATTAATGGTGGCAGGTTGTGTCAGGGCTGATGGAAATACATGAAATTAATTTGTAAAGGGAAAAAAAGAAAAATGCTGAAATGTCAGCAGAGAAAGTGCACAAGCCCCAAAAGAGTAAATGTCCAACCTTCCGGATGTAATAAATCTATTTAGAAATAAAATGAGCTGATAAAAAATGGACTTAAATGAACATCAAGGTTAGTTGATGGCTGATTTTCTCCTCCGGCAACTGAGGTTGATCAATTTTACAACATTCAGAAAGTGAATTATTATCTGATAAATGTGGTTAATGTAATGAAGAAGAGACTTAATTTGACCAATTACCTTCTACGGAGAACTAAAGATGAATCATAGTTGCACTGTAACAAATTTCTGTATATTTACGGTGGATTTACAACAGTATCCTACTGTATTTTATAATAATAGTAAAATACTGTTGAATATTCCCTCACATGTAAATTAACAGTTAAATCAGTCATTTAACAATACCAGTAGATAGAGATGGGACCAAGTCACACATGTGCAAGTCTCAAGTAAGTCCCAAGTGTTAGCTTTCAAGTCCCAACTAATTTTTTCTTGGGCAAGTCAAGTCAAAGTCAAGTCACCTTATTATTGCAATTTTCCCTGCAGAATCTGATCTTAATAAAGTGAAAACACAAAGATATAAGTAACTGTCAGTAAACATCATTGGCCAATGTGTCCAACCTGTCCACCCCGTATCATATCAAGCTAACGTTAGCTAACTACCGACTAGGCTAACAGGATAATATTAGCTAATATGACGAGCACTTACTGGTCAGAATGGATCTTCAAATGACGAACAAAGTTGGAAGTTGTCGTCTGGCTGTCTGAGATGTTGATGCCGCATGTCTTGCACTGTGCTGTTCGTCCTTTGCCGTCAAAATGGTAATTACGAAAGCCGAAGACAACGACTCTCGGTCCCGCTGACATGTTGATGCATATCTGATATGAGTTTATTCTCTCCAATAAACACTAAGGTATGCAGAGAGGGCATGGCTGACTGACAGGGTAGGGATCCAATCATGACGCCATTCTCAGCCTGCGCTCCTACCGGGGAATCGATGTTGTTTTTTTAATTAATTAATTAATTTTATATTCAAACTGAAAACATAAACTGCATAACACTCGAGTCATTCAAGTCATCGTGTCTCAAGTCAAGTCAAGTGCCGAGTCTTTAACTTCCAAGTCCGAGTCGAGTCTCGAGTCTTTTATTTTTTGTCAAGTCAAGTCACAAGTCATCAAAACAGCGACTCGAGTCGACTCGAGTCCAAGTCACAGCGACTCGAGTCCCCATCTCTGGCAGTAGATGACTGTAATTTAACAGCATAAAACAGTAATTGTAATGAATTGCTGTAAATTTACGCTGGATGACTACAGTATCCTACTGTATTTTAAAATAACGCCAGTATTTTAACTGTTATTTTACAGTGAAATTTTTTTCCAGTGTGGATATTTTTGGTTGAAGCCACCGTGTTTGTTGAACGGATCAAAGCCCAGCGTGTAACTCCTATCGTGCAGCAGCAGGGAGGATTGCTGATAGTTTAGGGGTGTTTGGCTGCCGGACAAGCTTATTCATTTGAACCAACATGAATGTCGGTTTATCTTGTGGTGTCGTGCCACACCTTCAGGTTCGATAGGTCCCAGCTTAGTCATGTGGCGGGACAGAGACCCGAAGCCCGACTCCAGGCTGTGAGAGAAGCCCGACATGCTGTTAGTCATTTCATGGCTACTCCAGACACCAAACCTCTGCCCCGTCGAGCCTATTTGGAATAATAAATGCACAGATTCTCTTCATAAAGCTTCCCACTGGAGTGAGTATGTCAGTCTGTGACATTAAACATCAGGTTGATTTGTATTCTAACCCAAGCCGTACTGCAAAACTTTAATATTTTGGTGCATGTGTGTAATTTTGCAGGCAGCATATAAGCCAGTTTGTTCACAAGTTGTAAAATTGTTGATGGTTTTGGATGTTTCTGTGGAAAAACAAGCTCAACAAACTATTAGATTATCTGGTGAGTTGATAATTTTGTTAAATTTGTGACTCTTCTTTCAGCCGTGTGCTGGATATTTGTTGCGTGATCCATCTGTTATCTTCCACTTGTCCAAGGTCAGGTCCAGGAGTTAATCCCTCTTTCCCAGAGACACTCTCCAGCTCCTCCTGGAGGATCTGGATACGTTTTTAAATGCAGTCGTTAACATTTAACGTGGTCTAAATGTTTGCTTTTTAATTCCCCTCCTAAAACCTTTCCTTTAAATTGAATCTAAGCCCTGCAGCTGTGTTAGAGTCTTCATTCTTATCACAGATCATTTATTTTTTAAGATTCAGGCCTCTCTCAATAGTTTAGAACATCACTGGTATTCTTTGTTCAGTTTCACAGACAGTAAATTTTAATGACTGTTAATAAAACAGTAATTTTTTTTTTATCATGGATCAAGGCAGAATAATTCAGTCGAGCAGCTGAAGTTACATTAATAACTATCTGTGCCGTGTTAGAGGCAGCACAGAATACTGTTTTTCAGTCGTGTTGCATTTACAGATGAATGTTGCCAAGATTTCTGCCCACATACAAAAATGCAGGCTGACATAGACCTGAAGAAATCTTCACATAACTACAACAAAGCCTATAATCCCCAGAAAAAAACAGAATATCAGCACACTCCTGCACGTTTTAAAATCCTCCTGATCAGTAAAGTCAGAGCTCGCACACGTAATAAGTGCTGAGACGGAGGAGATTCATTCACAAGTGCACAGAAATATTCTATAAAAGAGACATTTTAACAGCAAGCTACCAAACATCGGCTGTGTTTGAAAACGCATACTACATACTACATACTACATACTACATACTACATACTACATACTGCATACTGTATACTGCATACTACATACTGCATACTGCATACTGCATACTGTATACTGCATACTGCATACTGTATACTGCATACTACATACTACATACTGCATACTGCATACTACATACTGCATACTGCATACTACATACTGCATACTACATACTGCATACTGCATACTACATACTGCATACTGCATACTACATACTACATACTGCATACTGCATACTGTATACTGCATACTGCATACTGTATACTACATACTACATACTGCATACTACATACTCCCATACTACATACTACATACTGCATACTACATACTCCCATACTGCATACTACATACTGCATACTACATACTCCCATACTGCATACTACATACTGCATACTGCAGACTACATACTACATACTACATACTGCATACTACAAACTACATACTACATACTGCATACTGCAGACTACATACTACATACTACATACTGCATACTACATACTCCCATACTGCATACTGCATACTGCATACTGCATACTACATACTGCATACTGCATACTACATACTACATACTGCATACTGCATACTACATACTACATTCTACATACTGCATACTACATACTCCCATACTGCATACTACATACTGCATACTGCATACTCCATACTGCATACTGCATACTACATACTACATACTGCATACTACAAACTACATACTACATACTGCATACTGCATACTACATACTACATACTACATACTGCATACTACATACTCCCATACTGCATACTACATACTGCATACTACATACTACATACTGCATACTACATACTGCATACTACATACTGCATACTGCATACTACATACTACATACTACATACTACATACTGCATACTACATACTGCATACTACATACTGCATACTGCATACTGTATACTACATACTACATACTGTATACTGCATACTACATACTGCATACTACATACTGCATACTGCATACTACATACTGCATACTGCATACTACATACTACATACTGCATACTGCATACTGCAAACTACATACTACATACTGCATACTACATACTACATACTGCATACTACATACTACATACTACATACTGCATACTACATACTGCATACTACAAACTACATACTACATACTGCATACTACATACTACATACTGCATACTACATACTACATACTGCATACTACATACTGCATACTACATACTGCATACTACATACTGCATACTGCATACTACATACTACATACTACATACTGCATACTACAAACTACATACTACATACTGAATACTACATACTACATACTGCATACTACATACTACATACTGCATACTACAAACTACATACTACATACTGCATACTACATACTGCATACTACAAACTACATACTGCATACTACAAACTACATACTGCATACTACATACTGCACACTACATACTGCATACTACAAACTACATACTACATACTACATACTGCATACTGCATACTACATACTACATACTACATACTGCATACTGCATACTACATACTACATACTGCATACTACATACTGCATACTACATACTACATACTACATACTACAAACTACATACTACATACTGCATACTGCATACTACATACTACAAACTACATACTACATGCTACATACTGCATAATGCATACTACATACTACATACTACATACTGCATACTACATACTACTTACTACAAACTGCATACTACATACTGCATACTACATACTACATACTGCATACTACATACTACATACTACATACTGCATACTACATACTACATACTGCATACTACATACTACATACTACATACTGCATACTACAAACTACATACTACATACTGCATACTGCAGACTACATACTACATACTACATACTGCATACTACATACTCCCATACTGCATACTGCATACTGCATACTGCATACTACATACTGCATACTGCATACTGCATACTACATACTACATACTGCATACTACATACTACATTCTACATACTGCATACTACATACTCCCATACTGCATACTACATACTGCATACTGCATACTACATACTGCATACTGCATACTACATACTACATACTACATACTGCATACTACAAACTACATACTACATACTGCATACTGCATACTACATACTACATACTACATACTGCATACTACATACTCCCATACTGCATACTACATACTGCATACTACATACTACATACTGCATACTACATACTGCATACTACATACTGCATACTGCATACTACATACTACATACTGCATACTACATACTGCATACTACATACTGCATACTACATACTGCATACTGTATACTACATACTACATACTGTATACTGCATACTACATACTGCATACTACATACTGCATACTGCATACTACATACTGCATACTGCATACTACATACTACATACTGCATACTGCATACTACAAACTACATACTACATACTGCATACTACATACTACATACTGCATACTACATACTACATACTACATACTGCATACTACATACTGCATACTACAAACTACATACTACATACTACATACTACATACTACATACTGCATACTACATACTGCATACTACATACTGCATACTACATACTGCATACTGTATACTACATACTACATACTGTATACTGCATACTACATACTGCATACTACATACTGCATACTGCATACTACATACTGCATACTGCATACTACAAACTACATACTACATACTGCATACTACATACTACATACTGCATACTACATACTACATACTACATACTGCATACTACATACTGCATACTACAAACTACATACTACATACTGCATACTACATACTACATACTGCATACTACATACTACATACTGCATACTACATACTGCATACTACATACTGCATACTACATACTGCATACTGCATACTACATACTACATACTACATACTGCATACTACAAACTACATACTACATACTGAATACTACATACTACATACTGCATACTACATACTACATACTGCATACTACAAACTACATACTACATACTGCATACTACAAACTACATACTGCATACTACAAACTACATACTGCATACTGCACACTACATACTGCATACTACAAACTACATACTACATACTACATACTACATACTGCATACTACAAACTACATACTGCATACTACATACTGCATACTGCATACTACATACTACATACTGCATACTACATACTGCATACTACATACTACATACTGCATACTGCATACTACATACTACATACTACATACTGCATACTACAAACTACATACTGCATACTACATACTACATACTACATACTGCATACTGCATACTACATACTACATACTGCATACTACATACTGCATACTACATACTACATACTACATACTACAAACTACATACTACATACTGCATACTACATACTACATACTACAAACTACATACTACATACTGCATACTGCATACTACATACTACATACTGCATACTACATACTGCATACTACATGCTACATACTGCATACTGCATACTACATACTACATACTGCATACTACATACTACTTACTACAAACTGCATACTACATACTGCATACTACATACTACATACTGCATACTACATACTACATACTACATACTACATACTGCATACTACATTCTACATACTGCATACTACATACTACATACTACATACTACATACTGCATACTACATACTACAAACTAAATACTACATACTACATACTGCATACTACATACTACAAACTACATACTACATACTACATACTACATACTGCATACTACATACTACATACTACATACTACATACTGCATACTACATACTACATACTGCATACTACATACTACATACTGATCGATCAGACAGTATGCAGAGCGTTTACCCACAATGCAAGCTCTAAACTCTGTAAACTTTAGCAACATTTGAAACATTTTCAGGTGAGAAAGTAGTCGTTTAGATCCCCAATGTGTTGAAAACCTGACAAAATACCGGTTATTTACAATTTTGTTCCCCACGAATTTGGCGCTACTAAAGCTAGCCGCAGTGAGCAACGCACTTCCGGTTATTTTCACAAAATAAAATGCCCGTTGCCTTTTATCATAGGGAAAGCCATTACCATACAATTGGTGCTTTTGTTTTGAAAACAGGAAGTGAACCTACCCTCGTTGTAGCTAGCTTGAAACTGCCGTTTTGACAGGAAATGACGATCGGCGACGTCACGTTACGTTGCATCTTGGGTAGTTTGAGTATGAGTAGTGACCTCATGATGCATACCCAACATTTCAGAGAATCTAGTATGCATCCGGGAACTTCTCGCTTACTAAAACTGGCATACTAACTCAAAAAGTTAGTAGGAGAAGTAGGAGAAGTATGCGGTTTCGAACACAGCCAACATCTTCTCCACACAGATGTTAATCGCTAATTAGCTAGCTAAGAGCACAAGCTAGCTAGTTAGCAATTAGCATTGATTTGCTGATTAGCTTAAAAAACATACACTTATTTATCAGAAAAAAACTCAGGTGGGCACAGTTTACTGCAGAACTGTAGATGTTATCCTTTTGAAAACAGTTTGAGCTTCATCTTCCTTCAACATTCAACACGGCTGCTAAATCTTCGTATCACTGTCTGCTGTGAAGACCGAAGTACAGACCGAGCAGCAAACACCGTAACAGGCGCGGCTGTCGCTAGGTGGCGAACGCATTGATATGAAGGGAAGCAAAAATAGCGCCAAGCAATTGTGAGGTCTGACTTTTTCCTGGAGAACGATTTTGTGATGCAAATGTATTACTCTGTTGAATGCATATTGTTTTGAGGAGCAAAACGCTTTATTTTTTAAACCCCAGCCAACTAGCCGGACTACCTTCGTCAACACCAAAACGAGGCTGGAACTCTGCTCACAGGACGCAGCAGGGGGTAAGAAGATGTTCATAAATGATGTTGCTAATATGGGATGTTACACAGCTTCATGTCAAAAGAGGCGAACTATCCCTTTAAAGAGGCGAACTATCCCTTTAACAATCTTTTGAAGAGATCCATTTAATTCCATCCATTTAAACAGGTAAGAAATGAAGGATAACAAAATGCAATCTATGGCAGCGAAGACAGAAATCTGAGCAGAATGAAGCAAACAAATGCAAGACAGGTGTGTAACAGTCAATAAACTAAGACCAGATGAACAAGAACGAAGACTAAACCGATTCACAAGGGAACAACTCTTAGAAGGTATAACATGATGTAACCCTGACTAGAAACATGGCAACACGTCGAGCCAAAACCAGAGGATCTTCAAAAAGGTAAAGGAGGAGAAAGCTGATTTAAAAGTCATGAAGGCTCAAAGGACAGGATTAATAATAAAACAAAGAAGACAACCCATCGAAATCCAGAAAACAAGGTGTTGTTCAGTTACAGTCTCGCAACACTTGGCTCTTGTTCACTTTAACTTTACCTGAGTACCGTTGAACCTCCACCTACAGCCCATACTTTATATTATAGATCAACACCCCCACACTCAGAGGGTGTTTTAGTGGATAATCTGTTTGCTGCAGATAAGTAAATGTGGGTCAGGAAACGCTCCACAGGCACGTTGGATTTATGCTTCTCACTGAGGTAGAGCTGCGACTGTAAAGTACATTTGTCTTTTCTAACTGGGTCCAGGCGTGTACACAGGAACTCTTTCTGCTCACGCTCGCCCTCCATAACGTCCACGTTCTGCTTATCACGCACCACGACTGGACTTACTGTATCTATCTGAGCTTTTTCCCTTCTGACATGTGCCGAACAGCGAATCTAAATGGATAAAAACCTTTATCTCCCGGCAGATAAAAAACCTAAACCTTAATAATAACCCTAATAGTGTCACATTTAGCATTTATATCACGAACACGAGCTCAGACACTTCCTGTTATCACCGACACCATCGCTCGCTCCACCTGGACTCACAACTCACAGAGCAATGAGACTTAAAGCCTTTTGATGGATGCCCAGGTGCATGCTGGGTATCCTCGTTCATGAAAGTCAAAGCAGACGGGTGGAAATTTCCTTGGAAATATTAAATGTGTGGTGAAAAAGCAGCTTGTTGTTGTTGAAACGTTTTTTTCTTGCTATAAAATACAATCCGAAATTTAAGTGAACACCAAAACAGAGCAGGAGAAAATTAATAGTTTAAAAAGAGCTGCTATTAAAAACTAATGAATGGATACAAAATTACCTTTTCTGTGATTTTGATTATCGGAATAATTCTACATTTTTCATCCTCAGCGTAGTCTCATTAAAAAAGTTATATAGGCACAAAACAGAAAACTTTGTATTTAAGCTGATTTTTTTTCCAATTCAATTCAAAGATACAGCCCAATTCAAGCCAATTATAACCCAGTTCATTGTAATAGAAACATAATTCCGGTCAAATCCAATTCAATATATTTCAAATTGGTCCAATTCCTACAAAGCCAATAAAAAAAAGTTGCTTTGCGAAGGAATCCATCTGATCGCATCAAAGCTTCTCTTCGATTCAATATCCCATCCCGAGGTGACGGTGGAACGAAAACACGGTTCAATTTAGTGACTCTAAACTGTCCCTAGGAGTGAGTGTCTGTGGCTGTTTGTCTTGTTTGTCTCTGTGACGGGCTGGTGACCCGTTCAGGATGTACCCAGGGCTGTCGCGGTAACCGCAAAAATGAAATGTGGCGACATGAAGAAGCCCACCGCGATTCATGATGGGCCACCGCCATCACCGCACGTCACCTGGTCTCACCACAACACACGTTGAGAAGGAGACAATGGCAGTTGCACTGGTATCAAAGCTAAATGTTGCTTCTCCTCTTTGCTAGCGTTTCGACTTTCAGCCAAGTGAAAAGGGGGAACCAGCCAATTTAACCTTGTAGCACCCACAGTTGCAGATATGCAACAAGCTTTTTATTTATTTACATTATATTTTTATTTACATTAATTATTTGATTTTTTAAATTTACATACATTATTTACATTCATGTGTAATATTTTTTTATATTACATTTTATGTGCCGACAGATGTCACAGCAATCATTTTCTTGGGTCAGTGAATTACACTCTGCTTTGCGGTGGTCTGTTCTAGTTGGTTCTGCTCTCGTTTGGTGTGGTCTGCTTTGTCCACCTTTCACAGCGCTAATGGGAGGTCAAGTCTCCAAATTGTATTATTATGATTATTTTTTTGCATTTTTTTTATTAGCTTCATGTGCACATTTTTTATTTACATTACATTTTTATTTACATTACATTTTTATTTACATTATATTTTTTATTTACATTACATTTTTTATTTATATTACATTTTTATTTATATTACATTTTTATTAACATTACATTTTTTATTTACATTACATTTTTATTTACATTAAATTTTTATTTACATTACATTTTTTATTTACATTACATTTTTTATTTACATTACATTTTTATTAACATTACATTTTTTATTTACATTACATTTTTATTTACATTACATTTTTTGCATTTAATATGTGGTTCACTTTTTCACAACAAAGATCTGTGAAATCTGTTTGATTTGTTGTTGAATGGAAAGTTTATGATGGTTGCGTTCCACTTTGTATTAAGAATGTTCAATAAAGGTTTATTATATACATTTTATTGTGGGAGCAGCAGTTACTGGTGAACTTTCACTTATACCTTTTATGCAAAACGATCTGCATAGAATGACTTGGTTTTGTGAACAAAATTAATCAGGAAAGCCCACAGCTGCAAATATGCAACATTGCCTAAAATGATCAAAAATAGCCCAATTCCAAAAATTCCAAAAATATTGGTTTATTCCTACCCAAAAAGATGCAAGAAGAGCCGAAATGATTTTTTCCAATGATTATTCATATGCTTAGGTGCTTCAAGGTTAAATGAGGCAATCTGTAAAATCTGCGGCGAAACGGTTCAAGTAAAACGAGGAAACACGACTAATTTAAGGGCTCACCTAGCAAGCTACCATCCAGCTATTGAGGCGCGGTTGCCGCAGTTGCCGCGGCCTCCTGCCACATAGAGTCGTGGAGCACCTCATGTCGGGGCTAGCCAACAGCTCGGAGTCGACGAAGCCTTTGCTCGAGTCGCCAAGTACAGCAGGGGCAGTGACAGGCATAAACGCCTAACAGGCGCTGTTACACGGTAGAGCTTAGATCGGGCCTAAAAAAATCAAACCCGACCTTTTCCGAGCCCGTGCACATTGTGTCCGAGCCCGGCCCGGCACATTAACTGTAATTATGAGCCCGAGACCGCTTTAAACCCGACCATTTCTTAATATGTGGGCCGTTATAGCTGACGTTGTCAACTACAATTTTGAGTTGTTTGAAGTGAACCACAGAAATTTGTTAACAATTATCTTGATGAACAATGCAACAAGGACCTATGGCCAAAATGTGTGTTTATTCGTGATTGGATCGTAGCGTACATGGATCCGAATGAAGAGACTTAAGTTGTGAGACGGAGTAGACCTGGGGGAGGTGTATCTCTGTTTGTTCACTGTGACCACAGATTTAGAATAAGGCAGGATCTTTGCTTGAAATCTGACACAATAGAAGTGGAGTCTGTGTTTATAGAGTTTGTGGGCCTTGTTGGAGCTAAAAACATCATAGTTGGTGTAATTTACCGTCCTCCTGACCAAGGAATTAAAGATTTTAATGAAAGTCTGGAACATTGTCTCGATAGGATAAATAGAGAGGGTAAAAAATGTTACATCCTTGGTGATTTTAATATTAACCTTTTTAAACATAACTCTGACACCCTTACTGATGAGTTTCTTAACATTCTTTATTCTAGTTATTTTTTTCCACTTATTTATAAAGCTACTAGGGTAAAAGAGAATACATCTACCTTGATTGACAACATCCTTACAAACTCTCTGAGTGATGAAATGAAGTCTGGGGTTTTGTGCGTAGACTTGTCAGACCATTTTCCTGTTTTTCATTTATCCACAACTAATATTGGTAAAATTAAACAACATGAGAAAATAATGCCAAAAAGGATTTTGTCAAAACCAAATGTGCTTAAATTTAAAGAACTGCTTGCTAGTGTTTCTTGGAATGACGTATATGAGGAGGATGATGCCGAGGCTGCATATGAAAAGTTCATGAAACTCATTGGCTCTAGTTTCAATGTGAGTTTCCCCTTTGGCAAGACTAAGAAACTTACTAAAGATTTTAAGAAGCCTTGGTTTACAATTGAATTACGAAAGCAATTAAGGAAAAAGAATAAACTGTACAGAAAATATATTTCTAATCCTTCTCCTCTTAATCATAGTGTGTACAAGTCATATAGAAACTCAATTAGATCGGTAAAAAGGAATTATTTCAGTGAGAAATTTGTGCAGTATTCAAGTGATATTAAGGCAACATGGAAGACCATTAATCAGCTGCTATTAAGGCAAAATTCCACAGAGTTACCTACAGAGTTTCATGAGGGTAAAATGTCTCTCAAGAATCCTTTGGATATAGCTGAAACATTTAATGATTTTTTGTCAATATCGGGCAGGAATTGGCAAATAAAATCTCTCATTGCAATGGGAGTCCTTTGGATTTTATTCCAAAGATATATACTAATATTTCTTCCTTTAGGCCTCCTGACTTTGAGGAAATTAGTGAGATAATCGATAAGCTATCAACTACATCAGCTGGTCATGATGGCATTCCAACTTTTCTTGTCAAGGAGGTGAAACAAATTATATTGAAACCACTTGTCCACATTTCTCACTGTCCTTGAAAACTGGCTCTGTGCCTCAGGACTTAAAGATAGCCAAGGTCATTCCTGTGCATAAAACAGATGATCCATGTTGCTTCAATAACTATAGGCCAATATCAATTTTGCCTTGTTTCTCAAAAATACTGGAGAAACTGATCTACAGGAGGATTATCCTACACTTAGACTCTAATGAAATTCTGTATAATCACCAATATGGGTTTCGCAAAAATCACTCAACTTATATGGCACTTTTGCACTTGATAGACAAGGTTACCTTGGCTCAAACGAATAATGAATTCACTTGTAGTATTTTTATAGACTTGTCAAAGGCCTTTGATACTGTGAATCATTCTATTTTATTGGAAAAACTGCATAAATATGGCTTTCATGGTCTTACATATGAGTGGTTAAGGAATTATTTATTTGATCGAAAGCAGTTTGTTAGTGTAAAGGGGTGCAATTCCAACAGGGCTGGTTTACCCTGTGGTGTTCCACAGGGTTCTGTCCTAGGACCTTTATTATTTCTTATCTACATTAATGATTTGGCTAATGTTTCAAACCTTCTTTCTCCTATTATGTTTGCAGACGACACCACCTTGATTCTTTCACATTCCAATTTTGACACTGATGAAAGAGGCAAATGCTGGCTTATCCGCATGTGCCAATTGGTTCAAATTAAATAAACTATCCTTAAATCTCAAAAAATCCAATTTTATTATTTTTGGAGGGAAAAAAATATACCCTAAAGACTTATGTAAAATCAAAATTGAGTCTACAGTGATACCTCAAGTTACATCCACCAGATTCTTGGGAATTATTATTAATGAAAACTTAAAATGGAAGGATCGAGTAGACTGGGTTAGCAAAAAAGTAAATAAACCAATTGGGATAATTAGGAGGGTTAGTCATCTTGTCTCAAGAAATTGCCTCCTCACTCTCTATTAGAGTTTAATTTACCCATACCTTTCCTACTGTAATTTAGTATGGGCAAGTACTTTTCCTACTACCCTCCATAAATTGCTGGTACTTCAGAAGCGTTTTGTGAGAACTGCAACCTGTTCTGAATGCTATGCTGCATCTACTCCCTTATTTAAAGAACTTAAGATCCTTACTGTTCATGACATTAATGTCCTTCAGACCTGTGTTTTTATTTACGAGATATATAAAAACAAAGGAAAGATTCCTGAGCACTTTATGTGCTATTTTAAATCAAATTCCCAGGTACACACATACCCAACGATGAAAGCTGAGGATTTCCATCTTCCTCAGTTCAGATCTAGTCTAGCTCAACTTTCCATTAGGTATAGGGGTGTTAAAATATGGAATGAAAGGTCTCATTTAGCTTCAAATTGTTTCACAACAAAACATTTTAAAAGATGCCTCAAGGCAAACTTAATTAAACTTAAACTTAATTGCTGGACCTTAAAGTTTTTCTTTTGGATTTCTGTCCTAGAAGGTCTTAGTACCTTACTTTTCAGTATGTTAAATTTCTTAAATGATGTTTTATCTTTTATCTTGTATATTTGACTCAATATTCTTTGATACTCTTGTTATGGCTGTTATGTTTTTTGTTTTGTCATGTTTGTCTACATTTATTTCTTCGCTGTATATGTTAATTTTTAAGGTGGAGGCTCCACATAAGCCAGCTGGCTTACTGCCTCTTCCTGCACAGAGCCTTTTTTCCGTGTTTAGCATTATATTTTGTCTGACTTTTACAAGTGCCAAATAGAAATAAATAAAAATAAATAAATAAGTTGGCCTATTACTATAATACAGTAGGCCTACAGAAAGTTTTAGAATATTTGTAAGTAAAATAAATAGGTAGCCTATTTAGATATTTAACGTAGGCTATGGGCTATTATAAAACGAAGTCACAGTGCAAACGCGCTTAATGTACCAATTAAGCTAATAGTGATTTAAAAAAAAAAAGCACATTTACCTTAATACTGGGATGAGTGGAAGCTGGCGTGCATGTGCTCGACTTTCTTCAAGTTGTATTTGTAGTTTGTTGTTGTAATCATAGTGAAACATTCAGGATGAGCATGGTTTCTGTGCTGGTTTTTGCCCTTTTTTAATTAAAAACCGATCCATTGTGCCTGCATCTTGCGCTGGCTAAAGGAGCTAGCGTGCTCTGCAGTCAAGTGTGAGGTGGTTTAAGCGGGCTGCGTTGCCAGGTTTAACAGTTCCCCCTTTAGGAAACACCATCAAGCCTTAATTAATACTTAATAAAAATACTTAATACTACAAAAACGCAAACTTAATGAAAATACTTATTACTGTGCAGTATTCGCTGTATGTTATTTAAAAAAAAGTATTGTCATTGTTACCATATTGTTATAAGCTACTATGTGAGTGCGAGCCGCCAATTAAAGCTCGAGGAGCCGCGCAATGAGTATCTGTGGTTTTAGCTCTCATAAAAGCATCAACATTAAGAACATGTAAGATCACATATAGTCTAATCTTGTACGGACTTTGCAAAGTTCAAATGTGCCGCATTTCAGTTAAATTCTGTTTTGCAGCACCGGTTCATAACAAAGTTATCTCGGGGTACATTACATAAAGAAAAATCAATTTTTTTTGGATTGAAGGTTCTCTTCCTGCAAACCTTTAAAGCCAAACTGACACGGTGACCACGAACGTCCCAACATGAACCAACACGCTGTGAAGCAATAAGTCATATTTTCACTTCTGCTGTGATATTTTGGGATATCTCTGTAAAACTGTAGGTTTGTTAAAATTTCTGTTTGTTTTACAACTTCAACCAATCAGGCGTAGACTTAACGGAAGCCCCCCTTAGCTGTTGCAACACCAACAAGTACAGTGACTTATCACACATTGATGCAGACACCACTGCCCCTTTGAGAATACTGCTGTGAAGAAGCCAGCAGCATTTGGCTGCACATTTTGTTGGTAATTAGTCACAGTGGAACCAACGCGCCCCATCATCAACCCAAGGGAAACCCTTCACACATGTTTTCTCCTCCCAAAAACATTGACAGACATCAGTTATGAAAACAACTTGTTGGTTTAACGTGGTCGACACTGGTTTCATAAATGTGTCCTTTTGTTGTAGCAAGTTTAGTAAATATGAGCTGGCAACACATAAGTGATAAACCTTTCCAATGATTTAAAACAATGACCAATTTGGATTGCACTAATAAACGCTGATAAGTTTCTGTATTAACTTCTGACTCAAAGTGGGTTCCATTAACTTGGAAACTAACATTTCCAAGTTCCCAGTGGGAATAACCCTTAAAGTTATATTTAAGACTTGGAAAGTGAGGAGTTTAACCAGCCCAAACCTCAAAATCCAACATGGCTGCCCTGCAGTTGTTTGTTAGCATTAGTTGTAGGTTTGTCTCATTGAATTTGTTGCTCACATTTACACATACATGTATGAACAAACAAATTGCTACTGTGTGTGTTTTGTAAAATAATGTGATGCCATTGGAAATATTAGACAACAATTAGCAAATCCTGCTGCCCAGCTTCACTTACTTCTCAGGCTAATCATTCGTGCATCAACTCACCATTGTCACAATAAGTTGAGGAAACGTTTATTTTGTGTTAAGACAAAAAATATTCTGTTCATAATTCTTTTAGAGGTTCCATGGACTTGACAATAACTAAGAGTTGATTAAAAAATGCTCAAACATTTCTTTCTCCGTGTGATCCTTGTAAACACGTACATCACAGTACAATGCAACAAATAGTTTTATGATTTTATGAAGTGCAAAGCATTTTGTACAGACATGGGGCTGCCTTAAATAGAAGGTAACTGCATTAGTTTCTGTTCTTGAAGATTTTTTATTGAGAAACTTAAAAAGTCTCAAAACACAATGTGCCTAAAAACCAACCTGCTAAGCTAGGCAAGCTAGTTTTATTGTTTTTATTTAACTAGTTAGCTTTTGGAAGTTCTGACTCGTTAATTTTGTATTACTTCGTTCTGGTACAACAAACTCAATTATCAACATACTAGATCAGTAAATTTATTTAAGTAAAAAAAAAAAAAACGAGAGGTTTTGATCATAAAAATGTTACCTGACTAAAGCTTTCTTGCTAGCAAATCTTAACTAGCTGGGCAGCAGCTAGCTTACTGTCAGTTTGTTTTTAGCTCATCTTTTGCTATTTTCTTTTTTGTTTGTTTTGTTTTTATAGTGCGTTAAATGAAACTTGGCTTTGTGCGGGTACCAAGGCAGTAAAGTTTTAAAGAGAAAAATGTTGATAAAAATAAATTGATAAATTGAAGTATTAAAACTAGGGCTGGGCAACGATTAAAATTTTTAATCTAATCAATCACAATTAATCGCATTTGTACGCAAAATCCAAAAATGAATCCAAAAGTAGTGTATAGCTTTTAGCATTTAGCTTTATTTTAAATGTGCTGCCATATGAATGAAAGTGCCATAACATTTGTTGTGCAAACACACTTTTAACATCAGCATCTTTCTGTAGTTTTTATGTAGAAGCCTCGCTCCACTGTCTGTTTCCTTGAATGACTTGCTGCTATCAGTTGTGTGTTTTGCCTTTAAGTGATATTTTAGACTGGAACTACTACGCTGAGAAGACAATTCAACTTGGCAGTGTTTACAGATGACTTTGGTTCTGTCGACTCCGCCGTCTGGAAGAACTTTAAAATGAAAATGGCCGAGTAAAAGTTCCGTACCCTTCTCCATGTTTGGTGGATCCACCGATTACTTTCTTTTCCGGTTCCACAGCAGACAGCAGCAGACTTTTACAAAATAAAAGCCTGTGAGCAACAGACTTTTACAAAATAAAAGCCTGTGAGCAACAAACTTTTACAATAATGAAATAATAAAAAATAAAAAACTGCGTTAATGCGCGATAAAATATTTATCGGCGTTAAATAATTAACGCGTTAACTCGCCCAGCCCTAATTAAAACCTCTATTAAGCTTCTTTTTTTTCTTCCAGCTTGTGATATTCACTGCTCCTGTAGTTGCTGCTGCATACGTTTACTGTTCCAACCATTTATTCTTTATGCTACCTATTTGACAGCATATGTTTTCCCAGCCTAGTTTCAAATTCATCATCTCATGACTCCTCATATTTGTCTTGTAGGTCCCCTGCGGGCCCAGTGTCTTATAGAAAGGCTACAAAAACAAGCAGTTGACATATCGACATCACAACTGTTATTTGTCTTAGCCACCCCCACCGCCACCAAACCCACAGACGGAGTGCATTTTTTGTCTATAAATTGAAATAACAACAGTCAAAATCATATAAAGCCATTGTTTCCCTGATACATTGTTTTCTCCAAAGCCCAATCCACGTTATCAGAGGTTATTTTCTCTCACTGCCATAAATGCCTTGTTATGTAAGACGTTAAGTGTGCCAACATTTACAAGTAGGACAGGAAGCAACACTTTCAAATGGGAATTAATGCCCCCCCCCACCACCACCACACACACACACACACACACGTCTAAACACATATGCACCAATACGGATAATAAACAGCATGTGCCGCATTAATAACAAGCCTGTGGCGTCTAACCAGCTTTTTTTAATCAAGAAAACTTGCCCACAACAGTGACTGATGTAGAATGTGCCTAAAGATGAAGAAGCATTTATATATTACATAACATATATATATATATATCTGTTTCTTGGAGCTGCAGCACTCCCGTGGTGCAGGGCTTGCTTCTTTTTTGTGCTCTTAGAAGGAAACGATGATGAAGACGCTAACCTGTAAGCATTCTTTGCCTCTTCTTTTGTTAAGCTGCCTTTGCTGCTCACTCCCCTCCGTTTTCTCTCTGCTGTTTTTCTTTGCTCTCGTCTTTTTATTTGGATGTGAAGGTGGGTGAAACCCCCCTCTGTGAGCTTAAAATTCATCGGCGTGCTTTACTATGATCTGCCTGATGACCCGTACAAAGCAAAATAAAAAGCCTTGTATGTTGTAGAAATGTCAATGATGAAATAACTAAACTATGTTTCCAACGTTTTGAGATCGATATTTCCATTTCAGTCCATATTGATCCGCTCAGCAGCCACTCAGTCTCCTCTGATGGTAAGTTTATATTTCATATGCTTGTTATAACCTTTTTCCCTTTTTGGTGTTTGTTCTAAAAGAGCTAATCATTGTGCACCATCAACACTGAATTTAAAAGGACAACAACTTTAAAAAGCTGGTTAAAAAACAGGAGTATTCCAGTTTTTCTGCAGATGAACAACATCCCAACACTGAACCGTCAAGTATGGAATCTGTGGCTTTTATAAATGTTGTAATGATGCAAGATCAAGTGGAAGGAAAGGCTATGACCAATCCATGTTCAACTCAACAAACAACTTGAAAAGCAAATCATTTTACATGCACTCAAAGCCAAAACACCCCAGTGCACCATTTAAATGAATTAAATTTGAATTAAAATGAACCATTTTAAAGAGATTTTTTTTGCCAGGTTTCTTTAAAGGAACAGATACAAATACAACTATAAGGAGTTAATGAACTGGACTATGACTAACTGGATTGAATTGGATTGATTTGGACCAGAACTTAACATCAATTATCACAGTTATACAGACGATACACAACTTTATGTGTCTCTGTCACCATGGCGACTGCAGCCCAGCAGACGTACTGTGTCAGTGTCTGGAGGAAGTGAACACCAGGATGAGAGAGAATTTTCTACAATTAAATGAAGACCAAACTGAGATCATTCTGTTTGAGAGCAAAGAGAAGAGGATCAGCGTTGGTACATATCTTGAGACTCGGGACCTTACAATAACTGACCGAGTCGGTAACCTCGGAGTGTTGATAGACTCAGATCTGACTTTCAGCAGCCACATCAAAGCTGTCACCAAGGCAGCTTTTTACCACCTCAGAAACATCAACAGAATTAAAGGTTTCCAGGAGAAACTCATCCATGCATTCATCTCCAGCAGACTCCATCACTGTAACGCTCTTTTAACTGGACTTCCCACAAAGAGCATTAAACATCTGCAGCTCATCCAGAACGCTGCTGCAAGAGTTTTAACCCGGACTAAGAGATCTGAACACATCACAGCAGCTTTAAAATCTTTACTCTAGCTTCCAGTCAGTCACAGAATAGATTTTAAAAGCCTGCTGATGGTTTACAGTCTGTGATGTGTTCAGAGAATATAAAGCCAGCAGAGCTCTTAGATCCAAGGACTCAGGTCAGCTGGTCCAGTCCAGAGTCCAGACTAAACATGGAGAAGCAGCATTTAGCTGTTATGCTGCAAATAAGTGGAACAAACTGCCAGTGGAGATTAAACTTTCACCAAATGGAGACATTTTTAAATCCAGGTTAAAAACATTTCTGTTCTCATGTGTCTATGCATGAAATATCTTTTAACTTATCTAGACTGTTGCCTGATTTTAAATGCATTTAAATGATTTCATTTGTTTCTTTTTATATTATTTTATGTATCTTTAATGCTTCTTCCACTCCCTGCTGCAATGCTTTTATTTCATGTGAAGCACTTTGAACTGTTTGTACATGAAATGTGCAACAAATAAATTTGATTTTATATGATTTGAACTAACTGGATTGAATTGGATTTAATTAGATCAGGGGTCTTCAACGTTTTTCAGGCCAGGGACCCCCAAACTTATGGAGACTTGGAGCAGGCACCCCCCTACTACTTATATGGCATACAATTGTGTTTTATATTTAACGGGGCCTAGTGCCGTGTATAAACATAGCTACTCTGTTATTGTACATTCAATACTAAGCTATTCAAATAATACACAGGTTAATGTATTCATGTTTTTATTTTAAACATGTGCAAGGTGCAGGGTGGCCGTGCCACTGCCTTTTATAAACAAACATCTTGCATACAACACTGAGCTGTTCAAATAATCCACAGATTTTAACTTTCAACATGCATGTAGATGGGACGATGAATCCTCAAAGCATCTGTGGATGGCACACGTTTGCACACAATTTGTGAGAAAAAACTGTTTGAAAAAAAAAAAATTATTATTATTATTATTTTAAATCGTCTAATCAACCAAAGATTTCGCGACCCCCCCTGCAGTACCTCCACGGACCCCCTGGGGGTCGCGGACATCCTGTTGAAGACCTCTGAATTAGACTATAACTAACTGGATTGAATTGGATTGTTCTATTATTGGGTCTCTTTAAAATTAAATCAAAGAGTATATGGTCTACACTGACCCTGGAACCAGAAAAAAACCCCAACAAGCAAAAAAATATCTGACATGCTGTCAGTGGAACCAAAAGTGTGCGGAAACCAAAAGTTGACACGGTTCTGATCAACTTCATGTCACGGTGTGGGTAGAAGGGGAGGACACGGATGCGGACTTTCAAAAAAATAGGGTGATTTATTTAACAAAAAACAAAGTAACAACATAAAACGCGGCAGAGCCGGAGAAAAACTGAGCTATAAACAAAAACAAAAGAACAAGGACATGGCATGGAATAAATACTTAGCTTTGACGAAAATGTGGAGTGGAAACGTGGCATCACATCTAACAGTAACAGGAACAACATGCAACATCAACAAAGATCCGGCCAAACTGAAAGGGGAGGCAGGAAACTAAATAGGGAGTGAGTGATTAAGTGAGTGGGTGCAGCTGGTGGGGAATGAACAGGTGAGGGGAATGAACTAATGGCAAAACCTAAAACTCAAAACCTGGACATGAACTGAACACAAAAACATAACCTAAACATGAAAACTAAAAACATGAGTCTCTGGGCGTGACAGAGCCCCCCCCTCAAGGGGTGGATCCCAGACATCCCACAAAAGTCCAAGGGTGGGAGGGAGGGGCTCGAAGCCGGTCGGGGAACCAGAAACGGGCGTGGTACCGGCTTCGGGCAGCAGGAGGCAGTGGTCTGGCAGACGCCCAGACGGAACAGGCGGTGGTCTGGCGGACGCCCAGACCGCAGACGGCGTAGCCGGAACAGGCGGTGGTCTGGCGGACGCCCAGACTTCCGTCGGCGTGGCGGCAGGAGACGGCGGTGGTCTGGCGGACGCCCAGACTTCCGTCGGCGTGGCAGCAGGCGGTGATCCGGCGGACGCCCGGACCCCCGATGACGTGGCAGCAGGAAGCGGTGGTCTGGCGGGCGGCCAGACATCCCGTGGCATGGCAGCAGGAGGTGGTGGTCTGGCGGGCGGCCAGACATCCCGTGGCGTGGCAGCAGGAGGTGGTGGTCTGGCGGGCGGCCAGACATCCCGTGGCGTGGCAGCAGGAAGCGGTGGTCTGGCGGGCGGCCAGACATCCCGTGGCGTGGCAGCAGGAGGTGGTGGTCTGGCGGGCGGCCAGACATCCCGTGGCGTGGCAGCAGGAGGTGGTGGTCTGGCGGGCGGCCAGACATCCCGTGGCGTGGCAGCAGGAGGCGGAGACCGTCCCACGGTCGGACGGACCTCCGACGGGGGGGGAGCCCCCCCTTTAAGGGATGGATCCCAGACATCCCCAAAGTCTGGGGGTGGGAGGGAGGGGCTCGAACTAGTGAGTCCATGTCGGGCTCTGCCGCCTTATGGTCAGGCCCTGCGGCCTCTTGGTCAGGCCCTGCGGCCTCTTGGTCAGGCCCTGCGGCCTCGTGGTCAGGACCTGCGGCCTCGTGGTCATGGTCAGGCTCTAAAGCCTCGTGGTCATGGTCAGGCTCTAAAGCCTCGTGGTCAGGCCCTGTGGCCTCGTGGTCAGGCCCTGTGGCCTCGTGGTCGTGGTCAGGCTCTAAAGCCTCTTGGTCAGGCCCTGTGGCCTCGTGGTCAGGCCCTGTGGCCTCGTGGTCAGGCCCTGTGGCCTCGTGGTCGTGGTCAGGCTCTAAAGCCTCGTGGTCAGGCCCTGTGGCCTCGTGGTCAGGCCCTGTGGCCTCGTGGTCAGGCCCTGTGGCCTCGTGGTCGTGGTCAGGCTCTAAAGCCTCGTGGTCAGGCTCTAAAGCCTCGTGGTCAGGCCCTGTGGCCTCTTGGTCGTGGTCAGGCTCTAAAGCCTCGTGGTCAGGCTCTAAAGCCTCGAGAACCGCTGGGGCCGGGGCCAGCTCTGGAACCGCTGGGGCCGGGGCCAGCTCTGGAACCGCTGGGGCCGGGGCCAGCTCTGGAACCGCTGGGGCCGGGGCCAGCTCTGGAACCGCTGGGGCCGGGGCCAGCTCTGGAACCGCTGGGGCCGGGGCCAGCTCTGGAACCGCTGGGGCCGGGGCCAGCTCTGGAACCGCTGGGGCCGGGGCCAGCTCTGGAACCGCTGGGGCCGGGGCCAGCTCTGGAACCGCTGGGGCCGGGGCCAGCTCTGGAACCGCTGGGGCCGGGGCCAGCTCAGGAACCGCTGGGGCCGGGGCCAGCTCTGGAACCGCTGGGGCCGGGGCCAGCTCTGGAACCGCTGGGGCCGGGGCCAGCTCAGGAACCGCTGGGGCCGGGGCCAGCTCTGGAACCGCTGGGGCCGGGGCCAGCTCAGGAACCGCTGGGGCCGGGGCCAGCTCAGGAACCGCTGGGGCCGGGGCCAGCTCTGGAACCGCTGGGGCCGGGGCCAGCTCTGGAACCGCTGGGGCCGGGGCCAGCTCTGGAACGGCTGGGGCCGGGGCCAGCTCAGGAACCGCTGGGGCCGGGGCCAGCTCTGGAACCGCTGGGGCCGGGGCCAGCTCTGGAACGGCTGGGGCCGGGGCCAGCTCTGGGACGGCTGGGGCCGGGGCCAGCTCTGGAACGGCTGGGGCCGGGGACTGGGATGCTGGAGTGGTGAGGGAGGGTGTGTACAGCGCGGCTACCTTCTGTGGCTCCATGCCAAAGATATCCAGCATGGCAGCGCGCTGTACACACCTCACCTCTTCCCAGATGTGCGTCACTCCTGACATGTGCAGGAGGACCTGCTTCTGTAAAAAAAAGTCAATGAGCTCATTGGAAGAGTTCAGTTTCTCCCAGGAGGTGCAGCTCGAGCCCGCTAGGCACCAGAAGTCCCCAGCCAGCTCCCAGAAGGCAGTGTAGTCCGCCGCGTCCATTTCTGGCCGGATCTTTCTGTCAAGGTGTGGTGTAGAAGGGGAGGACACGGATGCGGACTTTCAAAAAATAAATTAGATTTATTTAACAAAACAAAGTATCAACATAAAACATAGAGCCGGAGAAAAACGAAGCTATAAACAAAACAAAAGAACAAGGACATGGCATGGAATAAATACTTAGCTTGGACGAAAACGTGGCGTGGAAACGTGGCGTGGAAACTAACATCAACATCAACAGTAACAGTGACATCAACATCAACAAAGATCCGGCCAAACTGAAAGGGGAGGCAGGAAACTAAATAGGGAGTGAGTGATTAAGTGAGTGGGTGCAGCTGGTGGGGAATGAACAGGTGAGGGGAATGAACTAATGGCAAAACCTAAAACTCAAAACCTGGACATGAACTGAACACAAAAACATAACCTAAACATGAAAACTAAAAACATGAGTCTCTGGGCGTGACACTTCATTTGTGAAGGCCTTCATCCATTTGCTGTGGTTGAACAACCTGCTTTTAAAGAACTAAAAAAAAGAAGTAACTAAGTAACTTTTACTCTGAGGACATTTTAAATGAGCTACTTTTACTTTTACTTAAGTAAAATTTCATTTGGTGACAGTACTTGTACTTGAGTAGATTTTTTTTGGTACTCTTTCCACCCCTGCCTCCTTGGCATCAAATCAAATCAAATCAAATCAAATTTATTTGTAGTACATTTCATGTACAAACAGTTTAAAGTGCTTTACATAAAATAAAAGCATTGCAGCAGGGAGTGGAAGAAGCATTAAAAATACATAAAAGAATATAAAGAGAAACAAATAAAGTAATTTAAATGATTAAAAACCAGCAACAGTCCAGATAAGTTCAAAGATATCGTGCAGATTTCATGCATAGACACATGAGAACAGAAATGTCTTTAACCTGGATTTAAAAATGTCTCCATTTGGTGAAAGTTTAATCTCCACTGGCAGTTTGTTCCACTTGTTTGCAGCATAACAGCTAAATGCTGCTTCTCCATGTTTAGTCTGGACTCTGGACTGGACCAGCTGACCTGAGTCCTTGGATCTCAGAGCTCTGCTGGCTTTATATTCTCTGACGCATCGTGTTAACACACACCTGAACGCTGCAGAACTTCTGCTTTTATGGAGCTGCTCACACTGACGGATGGTCATTTAATCAGAGCATTGATGACATGTTGTTGTTTAGTGGTAAGAGCGAAACAAACTGTCATGTTCTGTGATGTAAAACCTTTAACTTTAAAAAAGAAGTGGGTGTACTTCCAGGGTGTATACAGGTATAAACAAGTTAAATTTAAGACCTTTTAATACCACTTCTAAATTAAATTTAAGACCAAACGTACAATGGAAATACCAAGTAAACACACTGACAGTAAAACGGTGAAATGACGGTTGAGTTTAAGAACATCGGCTAAATGTGTGTCATGCGAAAAGATCACAAAAGTGTCATCACTGTCCTAAATTAAATTTATTACAATATTTTCAGAACATTTAAGTCCCATGAACAAATGCTTATAAAATCAAGTAAATATATTTAAAAAAAAATACTGTTCCTTTAGAGCAAAAAGAAAAATACACAAATATTTAAGACCCATGCAATCTGAATTTTTAAGGTCTTATTTTCAGGAAAATTGATTCACGACTTTTTAAGACTTTTTAAGGACCCGCGGCCCCCCTGACTTCCTCTCCCGCACATCATTCTTTTCTATTCTCACTGAAAACCATCTTAAAGTGACCATCGCATCCATCTTTTAACGACCCATCATCCGTCACCTCGTGCTCACTAAGCTGCTTTTCTTCAGTCTGAGCATAAAGTCGTCAACGCGTTCAGCCCGCACTTTACATTTAATCCATATTTTCAGCTCTTGCACTTGCTCTGAGGAACAATAAGCTTAAACTCTTATCAAAACCAATACCATTATGCTGTGGCTGTGACAGTTCCCATCACTTTTGATAGATTTTTTGCGTCCTGAACGTCAGACGGCTGAAAGTGTTGGTCGTCAGCTGCACTCCAGCGGCTTCAGAAACTCAGAAGGTTGTCTCTGGTTTCCATCACGCCACCCTCAGATTGATGTACAGCAATCATAGAGTCGTCCATCCGCAGGTTCTCCATCACAGCTCTGACAACCACAGCATTCCTGTGTGAGATTAAAAGGAAAGCCTTTAGACTGCTGCCATACGGATCTGATTATGCTAAAGAGAAAACCTAATCCCTTATTTTCTAAATGCAGTACATATGCATTTCATTCATGCCTCTGTGCATACGCTGTTTCCTGCAGCCTGCCGTTTCCTCTGCTCTGCAAACACAACGGTTCATATAGTTTTTAACAGTTATTAATACCGAGGTTACAAACGCCGCAGCTACTTTGCAACGCGTTCTTTTCCTCCACATGTTGCAGGGTTTCCACCACTTTGGGCCTCACGGGGTTCCCAAACACCGTCAAATTTCCAGATTTTTTTAGGCATTAATCCAGATGCGTGTTCTTTATCTTGTAAGGAAAGAAAAATATTTTTATTGACCTTTGTTTATTGCCTTATGCTCGAAGAATGCTGGTTTTTTTACCCGCTGGTTAAATAACTTAACATCGAGTTTGGCTCTTGAGAAACTGACCTATATTGTTAAAAAGAGGGCTTCTGAATTTTCTGATATTTGGAGGATATTTCTGGAACTGTTGAGGGAGGGAGAATGAGATATTGAAAATTATTTAATTGGTTGTTGGGAGTGCAAGCTGTAACCTACATTTTGAATACTTTTTAAAGTGGAGGGTTTGGCACATGTGATCCTTTTGAAACCAGGCGGCCATTTTGGGTGAGTTGGCTTGGAGTGAGTTGTATGGTTTTGTTTTTGCTGGCATTCTTAGTGATTATAGGACTGTTTAGGTGAGTTTGTCTGCTGAATCTGCTAGTGTTTCTTGTCCTGCCTCCACCTCTGGTACCCTCTATATTTTCATTACCCCCTACCCGAACCAGGGTTTGTATCCCCACCCCGCTGTGACTGGTGTGCAGTTGGTGAGAGGCTGGGGTAGATTATGGTTGTTGTGGTGTGAGGAGCAGTGTTGGCTGGCATTAGGGGGGTGACTCTGGGACGCCAGTGATCACTGTCTAGCCTCCTGGAGGTGTCGTGGGCCCAACTAGACGGAACACTGATGAAAGGAGGTTCCCACCTGATGACCCCAATGATATGTTGGTCAGCACTGCTCATTGATCTATATAATAGGGAATTATTCACTGAGTCTGGTCCATTTTTTTCATTTTATTTATTTTATTTTCTTTAGCACAAGTTTCTTGTGTTTATATTGAAAAAAAAATGTATTATTATTATAATTATTGTTTATATATATATATATGTTTACTTATTTATTTTGATTATTTTGATTATTTCAGATTCATTGCACGGTAAATTTGTTGTCTAATTACTGCGGTTTATTGTATCTTTTTTTAATCATTTAATAATTTTTTTCTTTACTGCCATATGTTTTGGATGTTTAAATTGTTGGATGTTGTCACATTAACATGAAAAACCAAGGGAATTATTAACCTCAAAGTGCAGACATTTACCACTCGTGAATGTCTATGTTAAATCCTGACAAAGTATCCGATTATACTGTCATATGTGCAGAGGTGGGTAGTAACGAGTTACATTTACTTGAGTAAGTTTTTGAAAAAGTTGTACTAGTAGTTTTAAATCTCTATACTTTTTACTTTTACTTGAGTAGATGTGTGCAGCAGAAACTGTCCTCTTACTCCGCTACATTAGGCTACAATGAGCTGGTTACTTTTCTTCTTACCTCTTTGGTATTCTACACCTCATTATTTTTACCCCCCCGCGTACGCCTCATTTTAATGTTTTATTCTGACAGAGAGAGAGACTTCCGCCAAAGGCTCTACCACCTGACTGTGTTCCACCAATCAGACGCAGCCGTGCAGTCTGGTCACGTGACCGTACTCGATCTCAGCGGCGGGACGGGTTAGCTTTAGCATTAGCAGTCGTAGCAAACAAAGAAAGAAACAGATGAAAAATGTCAGAACCAACGGTGGGAAATGAAGACGCAGACGAGGCCTCATACTGAAAGCATGTTTACCTTACAAAGAGTGAGAAACAGCAGCTACATTATGTGTCTTCTGTGGCAACCAAAACAAACGCACATTTCAGCAGAAACTCAACATCTAACTTGAGGAAACATGTAGCGCTAAGTTTCCTAAACTCGTTTTTTCCCCCCATGGATAGGTGAATGTTTGTTTTTTAGGTTCCATATGGGTTACATATGTTTAAACATTTCCTAAGTCTCTTTTATTTTTTATTGAAGTACTTGAATTTACCTGGATTATTTTAATTTAAGCTATTTTGTAATTAATTAATTCATTTTGATTTATTTTATCAATTGGATGAACTCTAATTTGCCTAAAGATGATTATTTAGTATTTCTGTCTGTCTGATTGAATGCTTGTGTTAACAAATAAATCAGACGTTACTCAACAGTTACTCAGTACTTGAGTAGTTTTTTCACCAAAAGCACTTTTTTACTTTTACTCACGTAATTATTTGGATGACTACTTTTTACTTTTACTTGAGTCGTATTATTCTGAAGTAACAGTACTTTTACTTGAGTACAGTTTTTGGCTGCTCTACCCACCTCTGCATATATCTTCAGATTCAGCTGCAACCAAAGCAAAATAGATGATTTTATTAAAGCTGTAATGCTAAAACAATGAGAAACACGGAGAAACAGCCCATCTGTGCCCAAAGAGTGAAAAACTCACTGAATATGAAATATTATATTTTGTTAGTTATTTTATAAATGTGAGCATAAAGTAAAGGAATGAATAATTTAAAATTCCCTGGCTTCTGCTCAGTCTTGGGAGAGGATTTTGTGTTCAGTAATGAAAAACACATTATTTGGTGGGGACCTATATAGATGATTTCTGGTTTGGTCAGGATCTGAGAACGAGTTACAGGCTTTTCCTACTTTTTTAAAAATAAAATGAATCCAAACGTCAAGCTGGAGCTAGTTTACAGTAAGAAGAGGATGATCAGGGCACCTTTCACACATCTTTATGTAGAAAACCTGCCATTCTCCATTCAGATAGCTTCCATCCCAAGTGGCACAAAGACCACGTTGGGCAGTTCCAATGAGGACGAAGGATTGGTGACCAGTAAAATGAGTTTGAGACCAATTATATCAGGATAATAACCTGTAGACAGACTTCACTATGAAAAAAGAATGAGCCCAAACAGCACAAAGGCAAAAAATAAGGGAAGGAGGAAGGCTGGTTGGACGAAACACATTGGTGTTTTTTTAAGTTGCTGTGACGACGCCATTGGAATAAAGGCACTAATAAAGGTGTTTTGTTGTTCTACTTTTCTCAACCCTGTCCAAAGAGCACCTCGGATGGATAAGCGCTCCCATACAAAGTCTCGTTTATTCAAAGGATCCACGGGATCCCAAAAGAACTCCACAGCTTTTATTCGCCCTTTTCACAGCAGGACTGATATGGGAAGGTAAAAGTTGCTGATATTCCTCTGAGCTGCCAGTGGATGTAGTCACAGAGATGAATTTAAACACAAACTAATGCCGCATAGAATAATAAAGGAAGAGATTACATGCTTTGTTCCGATAAGTTAGAACCGCAGTTTGAAAAGGACCAATGAAATCAGCCTTGTGCTCCCCACACAGTGGTTAGGCCTCTCTGAGTTAGGGTCCCAGCTCCAACCACCATGACATTAAAGATAAAAAGATGGACAAAACCCTACTTCTCACTGAAAGCAACAGCAACAGAGTTTGTGCACCGTAAAACTACGTGCTTCTGACTCATTTTGAAGTACACTGGCTTCTGTTTTGCACATTCCTGGGTCTGAAACTGCCCTCGAGCGCCCGGCAGCTGAGATACCGCAGTTCTTTTGATGGCGTCTTTTACATTAAAACAAATTCACGTGTCTTGCTGTGCATGTGCAGGGCTCACACAGAGATTTATTTATAGGACAGTGGTGTTACATCCCACTAGTGTTACTTCAATTCGCCACCCGTCTCCCAAATTAACTTCTTAGTTGTGAAATTAGAGTCCTCGTCAGTACAAAATTGTGCTAATTTTGCAAAACTCTGCAGTTACTGCCCATTGAGATACTGAAACTACCTCTAAGAAGGTTTCTAGGTAAGAAATTTAAAAAAAAACAAGGGCTGCCCAACGATTAAAATGTTTAATCTAATTAATCACATGATTTCCCTGATTAATCACGATTAATCCCATTTGTACGCCGAATCCAAAAATGAATCCAAAAGTAGCGTATAGCTTTTAGCATTTAGCTTTATTTTAAATGTGCTGCCATATGAATGAAAGTGCCATAACATTTGTTGTGCAAACACACTTTTAACATCAGCATCTTTCTGTAGTTTTTATGTAGAAGCCTCGCTCCACTGTCTGTTTCCTTGAATGACTTGCTGCTATCAGTTGTGTGTTTTGCCTTTAAGTGATATTTTAGACTGGAACTACTACGCTGAGAAGACAATTCAACTTGGCAGAGTTTACAGATGACTTTGGTTCTGTCGACTCCGCCGTCTGGAAGAACTTTAAAATGAAAATGGCCGAGTAAAAGTTCCGTACCCTTCTCCATGTTTGGTGGATCTGCCGATTACTTTCTTTTCCTGTTCCACAGCAGACAGCAGCAGACTTTTACAAAATAAAAGCCTGTGAGCAACAGACTTTTACAATAATAAATAAATAATAAAACAGGGGGGTCTGTGGCGTAGTGGGCTGAGCAGGCGCCCCATGTACAGAGGCTATAGTCCTCGCTGCAGCTGGCCCCGGTTCGAGTCCTGCATCGGACGGCCCTGTGCTGCATGTTGTTCCCCCTCTCTCTGCCAAATTTAATAAAAAAATTTTTAAATGTTTTTAAAAAATGTTTCAATTTTTATTTATTTATTTATTTTTATTAATTAATTTATTTTTATTTAAAAAAAATTGAATAAATAAATAAAACCTGTGTTAATGCGCGATAAAATATTTTATCGACTTTTTGGTTTGGTCCATCATTAAAAATGTATGACGTTTATATAACTACACTGTTAACACAAGAAATGTGTCCTTATGACATCAGTTGGACAATAACTGGTGACGGACCAACAGAAATGGATTGGTTACAGATCTGAAAGATGGCGACACTGGAGAATAACCATTCCCCGATTGGTTTATATTCATTTTTCTTGTCCTATGCGGGGTTTTTTTGCTATCTGTATTTCTGACACACACTCATATTCATGCATAAACTCAAATATATGCATTCATCCGTCCTAACAGCCAGGAGACAGACTTGTTTGTACTTGTATCTGAGTCGCTAAGCCTTCAGGGGACCAGTGGATGCATAAATGGATGCTGGAAAGGCTGAGTGTTAACATAATGATGGAAGAAAGAGATGGAATGATGGGAGGGGATGAGGATAGATGAGTGGATGGAAATGACAGGACGGTGATGTTACAGGGGGAAATGGCAGAGCTACAGGGGGAGTGACAAGGATCAGAAGAGTGCTGATAACTGGAAACCAGAGGATAAAAGAAAGGGATCAGAGTGATGAAGAGGAAGGGAAGAAGTGATGCCTGGAGGGCAGAAGACAAGGCAGGCATGAGGATGATACGGCAGCTGTGGTTTGGGGGGAATCATTGTGACGAGATAGCAAAAGCAGAAGGAAAGGGAGGGTGGAGGGTGTGCAGATAACAGCTCAAGATTAGGAGTCATTTCAAGAGTTGGACAGTCCTCCGGTCCTCCTCGTTCTCTGTTTTACTGCAGTGAACAGAAGTGGAGAAAAGGCTTTATTGATTTGTCCTGATTTCTGCCAAACACAAGGCTCCTCAGTCCAGGCTGATCCACCTCTGCTTTGAGTGATTTAAATCTAAATCCTTCTTTACAACCTCAACCCGCTTCCGGGGAAGTTGGGAAATATCCTAAAATGTAAAAGAAACTCTAATCACTTCAGTGAATATTTGTTCTGACAAGCTTTGCTCTTCAACATTCTTCGCAGTGATAGTAATAATATCTTTTATTGCATTTATTTAAATTTTTGACCACTACGTAAACCCCAGGAACCACACTGGGTCGAATTAAATTAAACATGAGCATAAAAGAGAAGCTGGCGTCGACTCTTCCAGCTATCCTACTGAGACCCAGGCTCCTCACATGAGAACACATCTTTTCTTCTTAAAAAGCTCAAAGCCAAGGTTTTAGTTTCATGCTAACAACTTCTGCTCATCTCAAATAATCAGGCCGGATAAAGAAAAATGTATGCAATATTTACGCTTGGGTCTTTAGGGGCGAGATAAACTGACGTATATGGTAATTCCAGTTCCCAAAGGTTTTGTAACCTAGCAAAATAATGAGAATTGTCATGTCCATGGGGTTTTCCCCATGTTATGAGTTCTTAGTTTTGTGTTTTATCATGTTTTAGTTTATTTCATGCCTTAGTTTTCTTAGTTCAGGTCTTGTATTTAGTTTGGCCATTGTTTTCCCCACAGTTTCCCCACGCCACGCCACGCCACGCCACGCCACGCCACGCCACGCCAAGTTAAGTCTTTTGCCTTTTCGTTTGCTAGTCATGGTCATGTTTTGTTTGTTTTCTCACGGTTTAGTTATTGCTCAGCCGCGTTTTGCTTTAACCTTGTTTTCAATAATAAATCAAGTCTTGTGTTTTTGAAAAAGCTAATTACCAAAGAGCTACAAAGGGAAACAGCCTTTAAAAATCTGATAATACAAGTAATCACTGCACAGATGACATCTCTAAAGACGTGTGAAAAAACATTCAGCCTCTCAGTCAAAATAACCGTAAGTTAATCCTGTTTTCTGTCTGTGAAACTGTGTTATCTTTGCTATTTTTCACAATTTAAACAGTTTTAAACGTAAATGTACAAAAAAGCTGAAACTATGAAGCTGTTTTTCACAGATGCAGCTAAAGAAATGGGAACAAATGATGTGTCTCTGTGACAGGCTGCTGGGAACAAAGTGCCTAAAGATCCAGTTTAAAACGGCTTCTTTGCTGAGTTGTCTGTTCTGTGTGGACACAACACTGGCTCATCCCTTGAGTTTTCCTGCCTGAATGGTTCACAGCTCAGAGTTAAGTGGCTTAACAAAGAAAAACTGGACTGAAGATGAGGGAAGAAGCAGAAAAAGTCCAAAGAGAAACTCTGAAAGAGCTTCAGGAAGCTGCAGAACTGCTGATCAGGACACTTTAAAGGTTTCAGGAAGTCTGGATCATTGGAGGTAAAGTATAAAAAGTAAAAAGGGAGGGATGATGGTTTTGTCAAAGTTTTGATTTATTCATTAATTATAACTAGAATAACTTTGTTCTGTTTCATTCAACATGTTTGTTAGAAAACGGATACTTCTCCTACTACTCCTATTATCTCATTGAGTTAGTATGTGAGTTTGAGTAAGCGAGAAGTTCCCGGATGCATCCTAGATTCTCTGAAATGTTGGGTATGCATCATGAGGTTACTACTCATACTCAAACTACCCAAGATGCAACGTAACGTGACGTCGCCGATCGTCATTTTCTGTCAAAACGGCAGTTTCAAGCTAGCTACAACGAGGGTAGGTTCACTTCCTGTTTTCAAAACAAAAGCACCAATTGTATGGTAATGGCTTTCCCTATGATAAAAGGCAACGGGTATTTTATTTTGTGAAAATAACAGGAAGTGCGTTGCTCACTGCGGCTAGCTTTAGTAGCGCCTAATTCGTGGGAACAAAATTGTAAACAGCCGGTATTTTGTCAGGTTTTCAACACGTTGGGGATCTAAACGACTACTTTCTCTCCTGAAAATGTTTCAAATGTTTCTAAAGTTTACAGAGTTTAGAGCTTAAGAGAAATCAGCTTCAGGCCGGCTGATTTCGGCCCGGGCAGGAGCGAAATGCATTGTGGGTAAATGCTCTAAATATGTGTAACCCAAATCTCTAGTTAAAGGATAATAAACTACTTACTAAAGTGAGACTGGGCTTGAGTTCGTACCAAAACAGGGAAAAATAATTACTAAGATCTCAGTAAAATATCTTAAATGAATCTAAACCTTTTTCAGTTTTTCTAATTAAATTTAAAGGACCACCACGACTGTGTTTTAAAGAAAACCTTCAACAGGTGTTTATTTACACAGAAAAATAAATGAAATGGTTGTTAACTCTCAGGAAGATAAATATAAAATAAAATAAAACATTTATAAATTCACATTTATCACATGTGGGCCCAACATCAAAAGGAAAAACTCAAAATTACGTTGCAGGCCTGTAATGACGCTCGGGTGCGGTGAGGCCTAAAAACTGTTATGACCGCTTCACTCAGTCAAAAGCAGAAACTAAAAGCACGTGCATTCTCATGTTAGTTCAGTACTCACGGATCCAAACAAGGGGCAAACGTGGATAACAGGGGGGGAATAAGGCAATGGCGTTCACAGATGGGGGTGATGGCAGTCAAGTCCAAACACAGCAACACACGAAATCCAGGGAAGAATAAAACAGCAGAGTCCATCCACCAGCAACCGTCTCAATCTCTCTCTCTTCACAGCGTCCGTCTCCTTTAATTACATGAACTCTGTTGAGCCATAATATCGTCACGCTATATCATATAGACTTAACGTTAGCCCACTTTAGCATTTAGAAATCAGCAACATGCTAAAGCTATGCTGTCAAAACACGGGATGCTATGCTAGCTAGCGGGTGGCTAAATGCATCACACTCCGGTATTTTCACTACAACATTAAGTTACAGCACAAATCATGGCACACACATTATATTCACCTTCTGCAGATCACATAGAAAAGCAATATAAGGACCACGGGTAGTCGACCTCTATTACTCCAAAATGTTTCTCACTCTGAACTTCTGACGATAGCTCTCTGGTTGATAGCGTCTGTGTCTCTCCCATACGTGCTCACTGACCTGCACCAATAGTCCCGCCCCTGACACATCGAAAAACATTCTGATTGGCTCTTGAACTCGCTAACCATTTTATAACACCTTGAACTGTATTTATCATGAACTTTTTCCTCTTTACATCATGAATTAGTTTTAAACAACATCTTATTATAATTTTTATACACTTTGACCTTTATGAATTTTATACAGGGCTACACCCTCCCTCTTCTGACTGTGTAGATGTCCTCATCACACCTTTTGTCTCTTTTCAACTTGGAAGGGTGATTCCTTTTCTCCTCCTCCGCGTACCTTTTGGATGTTTTGGACTTTTTCCTTGGTTCGTTGTCTCGATCTGGAGGGTTCAACTTGAGTTGAATGACCATACCATGGTGCATGATAGTAACTGGTTCAAAGGATGGATGACCAGGTTTCTCATAACTGAATCTCATAGTTGGTTTTGGTTTTCTCAGCGATTTTCGGACTGTAGAAAATCTTTCACTTCCTGTGCTTTTAGCGACTTTATCACGTCTAGTTCTGTTTGACTTAGGTGAGCTTGCTCCCTCTTCTAAATCTTGCAAATCTTCTTCTTCTTCTTCATTAGTTGTCTCTGGGATATCAGAGTCTGACAGAGAAAGCACAGCACCTTCAGGCAGTTCCTCAATCTCTGTTTCGGTATTAGGTTGGGGTTCTGCTTCCACCTCAGATCTTTCATCCTCTTCAGAGTTTTCACTCTCTTCAGAGATCTCACTCTCTTCATTCTCCACAGAGCTTGGATTTACCATTTCCACTTGTCTCCTGACTTCATCCACATCAAAATCTGGGGAATGATGGACAAATTCCAACTCTGAACCTGATGAAACTGTGTCACTTTCTTCTACTGGGTCAGTGGGCTTGGTTGGTTGACGTTTTCGGGTAAGTTGAGCTCTCGTGACAGGTCTCCGAGCGGTGTTTGGTTCATCCAAGGAGTTTGACATCCTGACCATATAACCGATGGGCAATAGGTGGTCTCGATGAAGAGTTTTTACCACACCTGTTCCAAGCTCTTGTTTGACCTTGTACACGGGCAGGTTTGGCAACTTTTCCAAAACAACATACGGTGTTGATTTCCATCGATCTTGGAGTTTGTGCTTGCCTTTTAAACCCATATTCCGAATGAGGATTCTGTCTCCTTTCTCCAAAGGTAAGTCTCTCACGCGCTGGTCAAAGCGTGCTTTGTTTCTCAAGTGACTCTTCGTAGCGGCTTCAGATGCCATGTGGTAGGCTTTTTGCAGCTCTCTCCTCATCCTGGTGACATACTGTTGGTAGGAGGTTTCACTTTCACCATTTGGCGAGATCCCAAAACAGATGTCAATGGGTAACCTTGCCTCCCTTCCGAACATGAGATGATACGGTGAGTATCCCGTGGAATCATTTTTTGTGCAGTTGTATGCATGTACCAGGTGGGTGATATATTGACTCCAGCACTGTTTCTTTACAGTGTCCAAGGTACCGAGCATTGCTAAGAGTGTTCGATTGAACCTTTCTGGTTGTGCATCACCTTGAGGGTGGTAGGGGGATGTTCTTGACTTCCGAACCCCAAGCATGGACAAGAGCTCTTTGATCAGGCGACTTTCAAAATCTCGGCCCTGATCCGAGTGTATCCGTGCAGGTAGACCGTAGTGCACAAAATATTTCTCCCACAACACTCTTGCAACAGTGACAGCCTTTTGGTCTTTTGTAGCAAATGCTTGTGCATAACGTGTATAATGGTCTGTCACCACCAACACATTAGTAACACCTTTAGAGTCAGGCTCTATCTGCAAAAAGTCAATACACACTAAATCTAAAGGGCCATTACTTGTTATTTGGTTCAAGGGTGAGGCATGCTGAGGGAGTGTCTTTCTGGAGATACATCTTCCACAGGTTCGAATGTACTGCTCAACCTCAGTTGTCATCCTTGGCCAATAAAATCTGTCTTTGATCAGTTCGGTAGTACGCTCCACTCCCATGTGTCCGCACTCATCATGTAGAGACCTTAACACCATTGGGCGATATCTCGCTGGCAAGACCAATTGTTTGATCCGTTCTCCACATGTTTTTTCTTTTACTCTGTGTAACATGCCATCCTTTACTTCCAATTTGCGAGTTTCACGTAGCAATAACACAGTCTCTGGACAATCATTGTTGGAGCGAGTCAGCACTTTATTGTTCTCCATTGCTTTCTTTACAGGCCCAATTGCTGGGTCCATGTCTTGTGATGCTTGAATATCTTTTGAGCTCAACTGGTCAAGGGTGTTCAAGCTAAGGTTCACTGGGAACACATAAGCTTCAGGTACCGCTGTGGCAGGAGCTCCCAACTGATCCACCAATCTATCAGGCGCATCTGTCTCTCCACTGATGCAGGCTTGCTTGCAGAGGGCTTTGACGCCAGCAGGTGGGACACTGGTCCACTCTTTCACCTCCTTGGGAGTGTACTGCCGAGACAGCAGATCAGCATCGATATTGTGTCTCCCAGGACGATACTGGATGGTGAAATCGTAGGTGGCAAGGGCGGCGAGCCAACGATGCCCGACGGCATTGAGTTTGGCAGAAGTCAACACATATGTTAATGGGTTGTTGTCAGTTCTTACAATGAATTTAGCTCCATACAGGTAATCGTGAAACTTGTCCACGACAGCCCATTTTAATGCCAGAAATTCCAATTGATGGACTGGATAGTTGTGCTCTGAGTCTTTAAGCTTCCGACTGGCAAAAGCTACTGGCCTGAGGCCATCAGAATATTCTTGGTTTAGGACAGCGCCCAGCCCATTCATACTCGCGTCCACATGCAAAATGTATGTCTTAGTGGGGTCAGCGAATGCCAACACTGGGGCATTGATCAAACAGTCACGGATCTGCTCAAAAGCTTCCTGGCAAACCTGAGTCCACCGTTCTCCAAAGGGCTCAGATGGCTTGAAATAGACTTTGCTTGGGTCGACACTCTTTTTGGACTTGGGGTCTTGCCAAGTGGGGGCATAACCCTTGGTGAGCTCGGAGAGGGGACGGACAATGGCAGAGTAATTTGCAATGAATCTTCGATAATAACTGCAGAATCCGAGGAAGGACTTGAGCGGCTTCAGGTGTGTGGGCTCTTTCCAATGCTTTACTGCCTCCACTTTGTCTGGATCAGCAGCTATTCCGTTAGCGGAGACAATGTGACCCACATACTTAACTTGAGGTTGGCAAAATTGACACTTGTCAATAGAAACCTTCAATCCAATCTCCTCAAGTCTATCCAACACCTTGAGAAGACGTTGCTCATGCTCTTCAAGTGTTTTGCCGAAGATGATAATATCATCTAAGTACACAAGGGCTTCGAGAAGATGCATATCACCGACAGCTTTTTCCATTAAGCGCTGAAACGTTGCCGGTGCTCCTGTGATTCCCTGTGGCATGCGCTCAAACTGATAGAAACCGAGAGGGCAAATAAATGCTGTCTTTTCTTTGTCCTCCGGGGCCATCTCGACCTGGTAGTAGCCACTACGCAGATCTAGGACCGAGAACCATTGGCTGCCTGACAAGGAGTCCAATGCGTCGTCGATGCGTGGCATTGTGTACTGGTCTGGTGTGGTGCGGTTGTTAAGTGTTCTGTAGTCGATACAGATTCTTATAGTCCCGTTCTTTTTGCGGACTACAACGATCGGTGAAGCGTATGGACTACGGGACTCAGTGATAATTCCAGCTGCCAGCAGTTGTTGTATATGCCGTCTCACGTCATCTATGTCTGCAGGGGCTAGTCTCCTTGACCTTTCCCTGAAAGGTCTGGGATCATGCAGGCGTATGTGGTGTTCAACCCCCTTGGCCAAGCCAACATCCCACTCGTGCAGTGAGAAGACATTCCGCCTCTCAGCTAACTTCTGTTGAAGCCGGCTCTTCCACTCTTCGGGGATGGGGGAGTCTCCGAAGTTAAAGAGACTTGGGTCTAGGCTTTCAGCTGCAAGGTCAGATGGCCGGATTGGGGTAACTGTGTCAACGGCATACATCTCAGCAATGACGGTCCCTATTGGGAGGGAGGTTGTCTTTTTTGATTCATTCTGAATTAGCACAGTGAAGCTGTTGTCGTCTACATCGGCATCTGAGAGCACTCCAGGCTGTACCAGCACACCGGCGGGGAGTAACTGGGCAGTGGGTGTATCAATCAGTACAAAGTCTTTAGATGGGGCACTCTGTCGTTTTACTTTGCAGGTTGCATAGTACTTTGCACCTGGAGCAATAGAGAGAGGACCAGGTCCTTTCCACATTATCTGTCCCAAAATTTCATTTTTTGGTAACTGCTCTTGTGCTTTGACAGGGGCGTACACAGACTGAATTCTCATTGAGTGCACAGTGTTCTTGTCACCTTCTGTCTTCACCAGCTCCCATAAGCGGCGGAAAAGAGATGTATTGGTTCCAACCAGCACAGGGGTTTGTTGTTGGTTTCTTGGCTCAGGACAGATTAAGGCGAGCACTTCTACACGTCCCGACACACCAGTGATCTCTTCAGTGAACTCCATCTCTACCACGACGTACCCTTTGTACGGATACTCCGTGTCAGCGAGGCCCCAGAGTCCAAGGCGCGAGAGGGGTTTTATCGGGACGTCTGATAAGTGTTTGTTGTACCAGCTTTCAAAGATAATAGTCACATTAGACCCACTGTCGATGAGAGCTTCACAGACCACATCATTAACTTTGATGGTGTGAATAAATGATGGACCTACAAGACCCTCAGGTAAATCAGTGTTGTTCTCTGGGACTTCAACCTTATTGGTTCTAGCTACACACTGCTCTTCAGCCTCGGGCTTTGGATTCTCTTTGTGAGGAAAGGGGGATACTCGCACCAAGCGTATGAGCTTTTTGACAACCTTCTGAAGGTTCTCAGGGGCAGTACATCTGGTGGCTATGTGACCATTTTCCCCACACCTATAACAAAAAAACTCATCGTTATCTTTGGGAGAGGACACTTGAACAGGAGCAGGTTTGTGACCTGGAGCAGGTTTGTATCGGTAAGGCTGTGGTGTGTGTTCTCGTGGGAGGTCTGATGTGTATTTTACTGCCATTACACTCATTTTACTCTCCAGGGCTTTCACTTGTTTTCTCAGTTCTTGTAGTTCACTCTGGGACTCATTTTTCTGTTTTTGTTTCCCTTTAAGACCTTTGAAAGAATCATCAGATGGCGGTTGAGGACGTGGTTTGTTTCTTTCCTCTAACTGCGCTCTCAACTCTCGAATCTGAGCTTGCAGTTCACTCTGAGAAGCTGAATCAGGTTCTTTCTCCTTTTCTGCTTGAACTGTGCGTACTCGCTGAGGACGCATGGGTGCCACTTGGCTTTGTCTGACTGACTGGCGGCCTTCCTCTTCCATTACTTCTCGTAGCAGAGTCAGGAAGTTAGGGGGATTACTGCTCCGCTCCCTAATTCTCAACTGAAGCAACATGAGCTCAGAGGTGGACCCTCTAATAAGCTGCTCTAAACGAGCGCTGTTTGCAGCGCTTACAGGTAAACCACCTCCTTGTACTACTTTGACAAGGGATCTCTCTAATCTTCGTAGGAACTCAGACAGACGTTCACTAGGCTGTTGGTGGAGTGCTCTAAAGGACAGATAGAGGTCTTCTGAGGACTCTACTGTACCAAAAATGCTCTCTATAGCCTCCATGTACTCATGGGGACCAGCATCAGGTTGAGTCAGACGCACAGCTTGAATGATCTCAAAGGCGGGCCCTTTGAGACTTTCCAATATTCGACGTCGTTTCTCTTTGTCCGAACACTCACCTTCCTCTACTAAGAGTGTTGCTTGCTCCAACCAGTTGTCTAATGTCTCCTCTCCAGCTGGGGTGGGACTGACCCCGGAGAATGTACGCAGACGTCTGTATGGGTGACTGTCAGATTGCTTGTTTGTTCTGCTCATAACATCACCGACTGCACGGATGATGTCTTCAGGGTTGCTGTTACCCTCTTTGGTCTCTTGGGGAGGGGGACATAGACCTTGGATGTCCTCGAAGGTTCTCCCTTCACTCTGCAGAAAGCTCAGCAATTTTGCTGCAAAGTTATCAGACTGAGGCTCTGTATAATAGACGGCTTTCCATTCACTTCCGCCACTTACAGGCATTATCTCGGGAGGGATTTTGGACGGGTCTATCTCTTCACGGCACTCACATAACACCATCAGCGATTGTTGTTGCGGGTGAAACATTTTGCCTCGAACTCTAACTTTCCCCAAGGCTTTAATAGTCTCTGCTGTTTCTTCAATGTCTTCCCGTGAAAAACTTTCAGGCACTCCATATAACATGAGGGCATGTTTTAAATCTACTGACTCTCCTTTACACCAGTTAATTAACTGAGTTTGTGATGAACTGCTTGATTGGACTGCCATTACTGTACTTTACTTTAATATCCTTTAGTTACTGTTAACACGTTACTTTTATACTAATGCTCTAAAGTGGTGGGGTCCAGTTACTTTTGATTTTCTAATGTTTACTTCATGTTGATTAATCCCTATTTACGATAAAAAAATCCCAGCGGTGCCTCCATTTATGTAACCCAAATCTCTAGTTAAAGGATAATAAACTACTTACTAAAGTGAGACTGGGCTTGAGTTCGTACCAAAACAGGGAAAAATAATTACTAAGATCTCAGTAAAATATCTTAAATGAATCTAAACCTTTTTCAGTTTTTCTAATTAAATTTAAAGGACCACCACGACTGTGTTTTAAAGAAAACCTTCAACAGGTGTTTATTTACACAGAAAAATAAATGAAATGGTTGTTAACTCTCAGGAAGATAAATATAAAATAAAATAAAACATTTATAAATTTACATTTATCACATGTGGGCCCAACATCAAAAGGAAAAACTCAAAATTACGTTGCAGGCCTGTAATGACGCTCGGGTGCGGTGAGGCCTAAAAACTGTTATGACCGCTTCACTCAGTCAAAAGCAGAAAATAAAAGCACGTGCATTCTCATGTTAGTTCAGTACTCACGGATCCAAACAAGGGGCAAACGTGGATAACAGGGGGGGAATAAGGCAATGGCGTTCACAGATGGGGGTGATGGCAGTCAAGTCCAAACACAGCAACACACGAAATCCAGGGAAGAATAAAACAGCAGAGTCCATCCACCAGCAACCGTCTCAATCTCTCTCTCTTCACAGCGTCCGTCTCCTTTAATTACATGAACTCTGTTGAGCCATAATATCGTCACGCTATATCATATAGACTTAACGTTAGCCCACTTTAGCATTTAGAAATCAGCAACATGCTAAAGCTATGCTGTCAAAACACGGGATGCTATGCTAGCTAGCGGGTGGCTAAATGCATCACACTCCGGTATTTTCACTACAACATTAAGTTACAGCACAAATCATGGCACACACATTATATTCACCTTCTGCAGATCACATAGAAAAGCAATATAAGGACCACGGGTAGTCGACCTCTATTACTCCAAAATGTTTCTCACTCTGAACTTCTGACGATAGCTCTCTGGTTGATAGCGTCTGTGTCTCTCCCATACGTGCTCACTGACCTGCACCAATAGTCCCGCCCCTGACACATCGAAAAACATTCTGATTGGCTCTTGAACTCGCTAACCATTTTATAACACCTTGAACTGTATTTATCATGAACTTTTTCCTCTTTACATCATGAATTAGTTTTAAACAACATCTTATTATAATTTTTATACACTTTGACCTTTATGAATTTTATACAGGGCTACATATGGTCTGATCGATGAGTATGCAATATGGAAGTATGTAGTATGTAGTATGCAGGATGTAGTGTGCATTGTCTCCTGCTGCTTTCGGTCTATAGTTTGTTTTCATTGTTAGAGGTTCTTGGTGGTTTAGTTGCTGTTCTGTTTCCCCAACAGAACATTTTGGTCAAACAGACACTAACTGGATTTATTTAGATTCACCAGCTTTCCTTCCTGAATAAAATGATTCCTCTTTGGACGTAAATAGGTCGAACAGTGTAGAACTCCTCCCGTTTGAAAGATGCTGCAGGCCGTCCGCGGTGTCATCACCAGGGTGTAACAAATCATTGCCTGTAATTAACGTTTCCTTCATCACCTTCGTGCGGTCCGACGCAGCTACCGGGGACGTGAGCAGAGGATTTCTTAATGTGTGTAAATCAATTTGAACCGGAGTCAAAGCAGACAGATGTTTAATTAGTCTGAGGTGATTGGTTTCCCCACCAAGTGTCAGCGGGATAACGATGACTCTGTTGCATTAACACTGTCAGTAAAGCTGCTTTAAGCGCTGATTCAGACTGATGAATAACCCCGGAGCTAACAGAAACTGCTGCTTTAAAGCCCCATCGTGTGACAGATGAGGAGCTACATTTTCTGCATTTTCCCTTTCAGTTTCAGTGGGAGTTTTTTGCTGTGCAGTTGGAGTCCGTTGGTCATCCTTTATGGTGTCATAAAGCGGCCATTATGCAGCCGTTTGAAGCTGTCGCTGTGATGAATGGCTTTATAAACACAGTCTGACGCCTGAGGAGCTGACAGGAATCAGAAGGACACTGAGCCCAAGTGTCTGTCTCTATGTTCTGCAAAACATTTGCATCCCATCTGACCTTGAGTGTGTAGGTTTGCCCTTTCCCACCTGACGCTTATTATGACGCTGAACACCTCTCAGAACCGCTGGACGATGTGAGGAGGAATCTCGGCCCACTCTTCTCTCCAGCGCTGCTTCAGCTCATTGAGGTTTGCAGCTTTGGTTTCTGCACAGCTCTCTGAATAGGGATTAGAATTGATACGATTTTTTACGATTCCAATTCCATTTTCGATTCTGCTTAACGATTCGGTTCTTTATCGGTTCCCTTATCGATTCTCATTTGGAGAAAAAGGACAACAAACCGGTCGATTGGCATCAACTTTGTTTAGTTTAGAAGTAACACGAGTCATGACCTTACAAACCCAACAACGGTGAGGTCCACATTGGTCTATCCTGGCCTGGGTAATTTAACTCTTCCTGCTCTGGTGAAAGGAGAAGCTGGAGGTAGAGGTGAACTGGGGGTAGCACCACCAGCCTCTGGCTCTGAGCCAGTCAGGCTCTGTCTCTCATGATTTCATCTAAATGTAATGCCTGAGAAGGCATTCATTTAACCTTAACCGTTACTAACAGCAGCTTTTACAATCAGGCAAATGGCGCTAACATGATAGGCAGTGTTTGTTAGTTAGTTAGTGACCTGCAGTGTTAGCCGAGGACATGCTAACGTTGCTAACGTTGCTAACGTTGCTAACGTTGCTGGGTTCAGATTCACCGACGTTAATCATTCATTCATAGTTACTGCATGTTGGTAGTATTTCCTCCTTTTGGTGAAATATTCACTTTGCAAGTTGCCCTGTTGTCGTCTTTTTTAGGGATGTGTAACCAAACTTTCGAGCGTTTGTACCGCTTGGGCGCCATGTTTACTGTTGGCTGCTGGCTGCGCTGGACTCGCCACGCAACGTTGCGTGGTGACGTCATTCGCGCCCACTGGAATCGATAAGGGAATCGTTTGCAAAATCGCCAAACGATTCCAAGGAATTGAAACACAGGGAACCGGTTCTCAACAAGAACCGGTTTTCGATTCCCATCCCTATCTCTGAAGGTCCCACCACAGACTCTCAGTCAGGCTCGATGCCCAACGGAGCATTCTCCATCGCGTTGTTTGTTTCTTTCTGACGGCGACAACAACAGGAATATCGTCTCCTTTGACTTCCGGGTCACGACCCCGGGAAAACATCTGGAGCATGCGCAGAACGCAAAGTCTGTTTCACCACGTGCTTCAGCGTCTACAAGCAGGTTTAGAGTGACTTTCAACCCAGTTATCTCGGGGTCTGAATCCGATCTGATCCAGTTCTTAGTCAGATTAAGGTGTCTACATGCACTTAATAACTCAGTCTGATTGTAATTTAGCTAATAATCCGATCCGATCCAATTCTTAGTCAGATTAAGGTGTCTACATGCACTTAATAACTCAGTCTGATTGTAATTTAGCTAATAATCCGATCCGATCCAATTCTTAGTCAGATTAAGGTGTCTACATGCACTTAATAACTCAGTCTGATTGTGATTTAGCTAATAATCCGATCCTTTCAGTGCCATGTGACCCCACTGAGTGTTTGCTACCAGTGTTGCTGTAATGAGGCCCTTTTGATAAATGTTGGTGTAGATGTTCAGCGTTAAAACTGGCCCTGACCTGCAACACGGAGCAGGATGCAGTCGCTGTTTAACAACATTCCTAATGCACTTCTTGTAAATGGTGGAAGGGATTTGTTATGCTGGAGCCTAATTTTTCGTCATTCCCTGCAGAAAACATCCCCATGTTGTCATCTGACTCTGAATCTGAACCATCTTCAGATTATTGAGTCATTGTTTTTCTTCTTACCAACTCACTCTCCTTCTAGAGTTTGTTTTGAGTCTGTGTCAACCTCCCTCCTGAAAATATATCAGAACATCTTAAAAACTCCAGATATCCCCCAGTCCTAATGACTTCATGGAGTTTCTTCATGCTGAATGACCATCAGTTGTGTTGTCTCGATGTAGTGTTGGTTTTTTTGGTCCATTATTACTTTTAAAAAACAAAAGGCAGCCCAGAAAATCAAAGTGAAAGTGGGGTTCATGAGGAGCTTGATTTGGAAGTTGAAGGAGTTCCCGTTCTTTGGGAACGAACATCTAACGGATACAGATTAAAGCCCAAATCAATTCTTCCCAGACTTCGAGCGATGGACACATGTCAGCATAAATTGTGCGAATCAGAGTTTCATCAGGAACTACTTTAGAAGCACATGGAAGAGGAGGAGAAAAGCAAAGAACAGATATTGGAGCAGTGGCAATCTGGATTCTGGTCTCTTCGACACTTCTCGGTAATTAAAGGCAACACCGTACCAGAATAGCTGTCACAACAACCCCAGCGTCACGCTGGCCCATCAACAACTCGTGTAGCAGCAAAAGAATCCAGCACATTTTCAGATTTAATGAGACTTTTATTTCATTGCAGACAATTTGAACATATTTACAATACACATCAATCTCTGCATGTTCCCTCCAGGGTTTGGGTTAGGCTTCCGGCTTCCTCCCGCCGCCCGAAACATGCACGTCAGGTTGATTGGTGGGTTTGACTTCCTTCTAAAATCTATTCACATGTCCTTGGTTTTTGTTACATTTACGTTTAAAAGTGAATCATCACACCAATTAATAAAATCATCCACCACTGGCCCCAGGACTGTGTCCTCCCCCCCGTCTCTGATGGACTGGCGGCCTGTCCAGGGTATACCCCGCCCGATGGCAGCTGGGATAGGCTCCGACCCCCCCACCACCCTGAGGTGGAGTAAGTGGATGTAGAAAATGGATGGATGGATCTATTTCTGTATTTCAAGCCAGCAACAAATGATCAAAACCTTTTGATTGGGGGAATTTAGGGCTAGTGATGAAAAACCGTCAGTAAATAAACTCGTTATCTCGAGAAAACGACATAATTATCTCATTATCTTGAGAAAACTACATAATTAACTCGTTATCTTGAGAAAACATCAGTAAATAAACTCGTTATCTCTAGAAAACGACATAATTATCTCGTTATCTTGAGAAAACGACATAATTAACTCGTTATCTTAAGAAAACCATCAGTAAATAAACTCGTTATCTTGAGAAAACTACATAATTAACTCGTTATCTTGAGAAAACATCAGTAAATAAACTCGTTATCTCTAGAAAACGACATAATTATCTCGTTATCTTGAGAAAACGACATAATTAACTCGTTATCTTAAGAAAACCATCAGTAAATAAACTCGTTATCTTGAGAAAACATCAGTAAATAAACTCGTTATCTTGAGAAAACGACATAATTATCTCATTATCTTGAGAAAACGACATAATTAACTCGTTATCTTGAGAAAACCATCAGTAAATAAACTCGTTATCTTGAGAAAACATCAGTAAATAAACTCGTTATCTCGAGAAAACAACATAATTAACTGCTGTGAAATCCCACCAACGTGTTTGGAGCAGCCGTGGCTTCTTGCTGGGAGCTCAATCTAAAAGTGAAGGATGAAGGTGTCAGACTTATTACTGCCTGCGGAAAAACCCACAAGCACCCGCACAATAACTTTGAGTGTCGGCAAAAACCAGGCCTCCATTTCAAAGCGCTCGTACTTGGGCAGACTCGTTGCTGCCGCTCTCTTTTCTCTGCAGGTCAGCGTTGACATTTCACAGTCGAACTCGACTCCCTGCTGGTGCTGCTGTTTGTTTGGGTTCTTTTTTCCTCTCAGACTCGCTGCGATCTGAAGAAAATACAGCAATGACACCATGGGGCTCCAGAGAATAAACACTCATTAGCTCGAATGAAAGACGGGCGTTCGTGATGGAAAGAGCAAAAGCTCCTTATGGCGTCCTCTGCTGAAAGACAACCAGCTTTAAGAAGCTTCACTGGCATCCCTGGAGGCTGAAATTGTCATCACACCAAAAAACAAAACTGTCTGATGTGGTATTTAGAGCCAGCTTAGCTCTGAATATTTCTGAATTAACTTAAATGAAATTAAATATCAATTCAGTTTTATTCATAAAGCCCCATCTAAACATGCACACAACCTGCCATTTTAAGGGCCCGCTGGTAAATATGGATGTTTCTGATTGGTTGCATGGGCATCAATTGGGTATGGCAGCTGCCACACCTTGGCTCCAGGGGAAAATGTAAATGTTCGTTTTTCTTTTTCTTTTTTTATGGATTCATGGAATTACTCTGTGTCAATTTGTATTGATTATTTTATTATTTCGTAGATATTTAATAATAATTATGTAATAAATTAACTACAATTGAAATTCTGAACAACACAATCAATTTATCTAAGTATCATCTTCCCCAACACTTGTATCACCTTTTGAAATGTGGTATCTCCTAGCCGATGTTATCTCAAAGCTGATGTTATTAGCGGGATTTGTTGTTTGCTAATTAATGTCAAATATGAAAAGAAAGCAGAAAACTTTAGATTTATTTATCACCAAAAAAAGAGTCCAATGTTGCCCCAGCGGCGGAGGAAGGAGGACCAGGTAGGGAAGGCTGTTAACGAGGCTGTCCACCTTCGCCGCTAATGCTAATGCTAATGCTAACAGGGAGACGGAGACGAGTCCATTGTTATGTTAGCGGGGTGTGAGTGAGACTGCATTTGTACACAGATAAGCTACATAGCAGACTGTTGTGGCTATTATTTGCATGGGTATGTATATTTATTGATTGATACTGTAGTCACGTGACTGTAGTGACCTTGCCATACCTTAGCTTTGGCTGAATTGACGCTGCTGATTGGTTGGATTGTATTTTGTCTACTTCTTCCATATCATACCTGTCCTACCTGAAAAGGTTCTATGATTACCCTGTTGGTGGCAACAAGCTGAACCCTATTGGTGAAACAATTCAATGAAACTATAATTCACTCAAGACTACGTTCTATACCAGAGATGGGGACTCGAGTCACTGTGACTTGGACTCGAGTCGCTGTTTTGATGACTTGTGACTTGACTTGACAAAAAATAAAAGACTCGAGACTCGACTCGGACTTGGAAGTTAAAGACTCGGCACTCGACTTGAGACACGATGACTTGAATGACTTGAGAGTTATTCAGTTCATGTTTTCAGTTTGAATATAAGATTAATAAATTAATTAAAAAAATAATATCGATTGCCCGGTAGGAGCGCAGGCTGAGAATGGCGTCATGATTGGATCCCTACCCTGTCAGTCAGCCATGCCCTCTCTGCATACCTTAGTGCTTATTGGAGAGAATAAACTCATATCAGATATGCATCAACATGTCAGCGGGACCGAGAGTCGTTGTCTTCGGCTTTCGTAATTACTTTTTTGACGGCAAAAGACGAACAGCTCAGTGCAAGACATGCGGCATCAACATCTCAGACAGCCAGACAACGACTTCCAACTTTGTTCGTCATTTAAAGATCCATTCTGACCAGTCAGTGCTTATCAAATTAGCTAATATTATCCTGTTAGCCTAGTCGGTAGTTAGCTAACGTTAGCTTGATATGATACGGGGTGGACAGGTTGGACACATTGGCCAATGATGTTTACTGACAGTTACTTATATCTTTGTGTTTTCACTTTATTAAGATCAGATTCTGCAGGTAAAACTGCAATAATAAGGTGACTTGACTTGACCAAGAAAAAATTATTTGGGACTTGAAAGCTAAGACTTGAGACTTGCACATGTGTGACTTCTCGATTCTTTAACACGATCATCGTAACCATCGGAAAGTGAAGTAGATGTGTCTCTATGACAGGCTGCTGGGAACAAAGTGCCTAAAGATCTAATCTAAAATGGTAGAAATTGAGTAAAGTAGAGGTTAGAATTGAAAAAGTTAAAGATAGACCACCATTTATCAACATATGCAGTATTATTATTGTGTCTCTCTGTCTTTTACTGAAGCTGAAAGTAAGAAAAGGAAATGAAGACAATGGGAAAGTTTAGACCCCAGTGAGATTACATTTCTCTCACATAACTCACCTGCAGCTACATCGATATAAAAAATGTTCACACTGCTTAAACTTTGTTCTAAAAACCAGCAGCTGTGGGCTTCTATAGTAAGGAATTAAGAAACAAACAAACAATGAAAGAATTAATCAAATGAATAAAGCAGCACAAATGTGACTTTTAGGAGGAGGAAACCTCTCCTGTGTTCTCAGCACAAACATTAACCTGAAGGATTCTGCATGTTGCTCGTTTTATTGGTTTTTCAGCAGTCGAATCACACACAGAAATATTCTTTTACATCAATTTACAGCATTTCTATGTGTAAAAGATGTCTGTTGTGTCTGAGAGAACTAATCCAAAACTGTGGCGGGAACAGACCAGGAGAAACTCATCCATGCATTCATCTCCAGCAGACTCCATCACTGTAACGCTCTTTTAACTGGACTTCCCACAAAGAGCATTAAACATCTGCAGCTCATCCAGAACGCTGCTGCTGGAGTTTTAACCCGGACTAAGAGATCTGAACACATCACAGCAGCTTTAAAATCTTTACTCTGGCTTCCAGTCAGTCACAGAATAGATTTTAAAAGCCTGCTGATGGTTGACAATCTGTGATCTGTTCAGAGAATATAAAGCCAGCAGAGCTCTGAGATCCAAGGACTCAGGTCAGCTGGTCCAGTCCAGAGTCCAGACTAAACATGGAGAAGCAGCATTTAGCTGTTATGCTGCAAACAAGTGGAACAAACTGCCAGTGGAGATTAAACTTTCACCAAATGGAGACATTTTTAAATCCAGGTTAAAAACATTTCTGTTCTCATGTGTCTATGCATGAAATCTGCACGATATCTTTGAACTTATCTGGACTGTTGCTGGTTTTTAAATTCATTTAAATGATTTTATTTGTTTCTCTTTATATTATTTTATGTATTTTTAATGCTTCTTGCACTCCCTGCTGCAATGCTTTTATTTAATGCAAAGCACTTTGAAATAAATTTGACTTGATGTGATTTGATAGAGACCATTACTGTGTTCGAAACGGCCTACTTCTCCCACTACTCCTAATAACTTTAACTTTTTTTAAGTTCCTGGATGCATACTAGATTCTCTGAAATGTTGGGTATGCATCATGAGGTTACTACTCGTACTCAAACTACCCAAGATGCAACGTAACGTGACGTTGGCGATCGTCATTTTCTGTCAAAACGGTAGTTTCAAGCTAGCTACAACGAGGGTAGGTTCACTTCCTGTTTTCAAAACAAAAGCACCAATTGTATGGTAATGGCTTTCCCTCTGATAAAAGGTAACGGGTATTTTATTTTGTGAAAATAACAGGAAGTGCGTTGCTCACTGCGGCTAGCTTTAGTAGCGCCGAATTCGTGGGAACTAAATTGTAAACAGCCGGTATTTTGTCAGGTTTTCAACACGTTGGGGATCTAAACGACTACTTTCTTGCCTGAAAATGTTTCAAATGTTGCTAAAGTTTACAGAGTTTAGAGCTTAAGCGAAATCAGCTTCAGGCCGACTGATTTCGGCTCGGGCAGGAGCGAAATGCATTGTGGGTAAACGCTCTGCATACTGTCTGTTTGATGAGTATGCAGTATGTAGTATGTAGTATGCAGTATGCAGTATGTAGTATGCAGTATGCAGTATGTAGTATGCAGTATGCAGTATGTAGTATGCAGTATGTAGTATGTAGTATGCAGTATGTAGTATGTAGTATGCGGTATGTAGTATGTAGTATGCAGTATGCAGTATGTAGTATGCAGTATGCAGTATGTAGTATGCAGTATGTAGTATGCAGTATGTAGTATGCAGTATGTAGTATGTAGTATGCGATATGTAGTATGTAGTATGCAGTATGTAGTATGTAGTATGCAGTATGTAGTATGCAGTATGTAGTATGTAGTATGCAGTATGTAGTATGCAGTATGTAGTATGTAGTATGTAGTATGCAGTATGGAGTATGCAGTATGTAGTATGTAGTATGCAGTATGCAGTATGCAGTATGTAGTATGCAGTATGTAGTATGTAGTATGCGGTATGCAGTATGCAGTATGTAGTATGCAGTATGTAGTATGCAGTATGTAGTATGTAGTATGTAGTATGCAGTATGTAGTATGCAGTATGCAGTATGCCGTATGTAGTATGCAGTATGTAGTATGCAGTATGTAGTATGCAGTATGTAGTATGTAGTATGTAGTATGCAGTATGGAAGTATGCAGTATGTAGTATGTAGTGTGTAGTATGTAGTATGTAGTATGTAGTGTGTAGTATGTAGTATGTAGTATATAGTATGTAGTGTGTAGTATGTAGTATGTAGTATGCAGTATGTAGTGTGTAGTATGCAGTATGTAGTGTGTAGTATGCAGTATGTAGTGTGTAGTATGTAGTATGTAGTATATAGTATGTAGTGTGTAGTATGTAGTATATAGTATATAGTATGTAGTATGCAGTATGTAGTGTGTAGTATGCAGTATGCCGTATGTAGTATGCAGTATGTAGTATGCAGTATGTAGTATGCAGTATGTAGTATGTAGTATGCAGTATGGAAGTATGCAGTATGTAGTATGTAGTGTGTAGTATGTAGTATGTAGTATGTAGTATGTAGTATGTAGTATATAGTATGTAGTGTGTAGCATGTAGTATGTAGTATGCAGTATGTAGTGTGTAGTATGCAGTATGTAGTGTGTAGTATGCAGTATGTAGTGTGTAGTATGTAGTATGTAGTATATAGTATGTAGTGTGTAGTATGTAGTATATAGTATATAGTATGTAGTATGTAGTATGCAGTATGTAGTGTGTAGTATGCAGTATGTAGTGTGTAGTATGCAGTATGTAGTGTGTAGTATGTAGTATGTAGTATATAGTATGTAGTGTGTAGTATGTAGTATATAGTATATAGTATGTAGTATGTAGTATGCAGTATGCAGTATGTAGTGTGTAGTATGCAGTATGTAGTGTGTGAGTGTCAGTTTCGATTCAGTTCAAACTTCAAAGGGTAGGTGTTGTATAGTTGTTGTCACGCGCTTATCTTAAAACACTGTGTACAGCTGTTGTTCATACCTTGGTCAAGATGGATGAAGATGTAGATGGAGGCAAGCAGGTAAGTAGCAGGCAGGCAGAGGGAGAGAGGCAATGGCAGGCAGGCAAGCGGTGATGAGAAGGGAGCAATGGCAGGCAGAAAAGCTGGTGGCACACAGTGAAGCAATCCAAATTGTTTGTTATCCAAAGTAAAGCTAAATAATCCAAGAATAAAGGCTCAACATAAAGGATTCCAATAAGTAAACTAAAGTATATGTTTTCCAAGTTCAAATGTTCAAGTTTAAAGTGGTTAAAGCGGTTAGAGCGGTAAAAAACTATATCACTCCAACTTTCCTTTGTCTTTGTCTAACTGAGACTGACTACCAAGTGAGAGGCAGCCATCTTTAACTGGTCAAAATAAAAGTCAATGGCCCAAGGCCAGCAAATCTTAACCAAACTAAGAATATTAACTAAGGAGACCAAATTGGCTCCAACATAGTGTGTAGTATGCAGTATGTAGTGTGTAGTATGCAGTATGTAGTATGCAGTATGCAGTATGTAGTGTGTAGTATGCAGTATGTAGTATGCAGTATGTAGTGTGTAGTATGCAGTATGTAGTGTGTAGTATGCAGTATGTAGTGTGTAGTATGCAGTATGGAGTATGTAGTATGTAGTATGTAGTATGCAGTATGTAGTGTGTAGTATGCAGTATGTAGTGTGTAGTATGCAGTATGTAGTGTGTAGTATGCAGTATGTAGTATGCAGTATGCAGTATGTAGTGTGTAGTATGTAGTATGTAGTATATAGTATGTAGTGTGTAGTATGTAGTATATAGTATATAGTATGTAGTATGTAGTATGTAGTATGCAGTATGTAGTGTGTAGTATGCAGTATGTAGTGTGTAGTATGCAGTATGTAGTGTGTAGTATGCAGTATGTAGTATGCAGTATGCAGTATGTAGTGTGTAGTATGCAGTATGTAGTATGCAGTATGTAGTGTGTAGTATGCAGTATGTAGTGTGTAGTATGCAGTATGTAGTGTGTAGTATGCAGTATGGAGTATGTAGTATGTAGTATGTAGTATGTAGTATGCAGTATGTAGTGTGTAGTATGCAGTATGTAGTATGTAGTATGCAGTATGTAGTATGTAGTATGCGGTATGTAGTATGTAGTATGCAGTATGTAGTATGTAGTATGCAGTATGTAGTATGCAGTATGTAGTATGCAGTATGTAGTATGCAGTATGTAGTATGTAGTATGCGATATGTAGTATGTAGTATGCAGTATGTAGTATGTAGTATGCAGTATGTAGTATGCAGTATGTAGTATGTAGTATGCAGTATGTAGTATGCAGTATGTAGTATGTAGTATGTAGTATGCAGTATGGAGTATGCAGTATGTAGTATGTAGTATGCAGTATGCAGTATGCAGTATGTAGTATGCAGTATGTAGTATGTAGTATGCGGTATGCAGTATGCAGTATGTAGTATGCAGTATGTAGTATGCAGTATGTAGTATGTAGTATGTAGTATGCAGTATGTAGTATGCAGTATGCCGTATGTAGTATGCAGTATGTAGTATGCAGTATGTAGTATGCAGTATGTAGTATGTAGTATGTAGTATGCAGTATGGAAGTATGCAGTATGTAGTATGTAGTGTGTAGTATGTAGTATGTAGTATGTAGTGTGTAGTATGTAGTATGTAGTATATAGTATGTAGTGTGTAGTATGTAGTATGTAGTATGCAGTATGTAGTGTGTAGTATGCAGTATGTAGTATGTAGTATGCAGTATGCAGTATGCAGTATGTAGTGTGTAGTATGCAGTATGTAGTGTGTAGTATGTAGTATGTAGTATATAGTATGTAGTGTGTAGTATGTAGTATATAGTATATAGTATGTAGTATGTAGTATGCAGTATGTAGTGTGTAGTATGCAGTATGTAGTATGTAGTATGTAGTATGCAGTATGTAGTGTGTAGTATGCAGTATGCCGTATGTAGTATGCAGTATGTAGTATGCAGTATGCAGTATGTAGTATGCAGTATGTAGTATGTAGTATGCAGTATGGAAGTATGCAGTATGTAGTATGTAGTGTGTAGTATGTAGTATGTAGTATGTAGTGTGTAGTATGTAGTATGTAGTATATAGTATGTAGTGTGTAGTATGTAGTATGCAGTATGTAGTGTGTAGTATGCAGTATGTAGTGTGTAGTATGCAGTATGTAGTGTGTAGTATGTAGTATGTAGTATGTAGTATATAGTATGTAGTGTGTAGTATGTAGTATATAGTATATAGTATGTAGTATGTAGTATGCAGTATGCAGTATGTAGTGTGTAGTATGCAGTATGTAGTGTGTAGTATGCAGTATGTAGTATGCAGTATGCAGTATGTAGTGTGTAGTATGCAGTATGTAGTATGCAGTATGTAGTGTGTAGTATGCAGTATGTAGTGTGTAGTATGCAGTATGTAGTGTGTAGTATGCAGTATGGAGTATGTAGTATGTAGTATGTAGTATGTAGTATGCAGTATGTAGTGTGTAGTATGCAGTATGTAGTGTGTAGTATGCAGTATGTAGTGTGTAGTATGTAGTATGTAGTATGCAGTATGTAGTGTGTAGTATGTAGTATGTAGTATATAGTATGTAGTGTGTAGTATGTAGTATATAGTATATAGTATGTAGTATGCAGTATGTAGTGTGTAGTATGCAGTATGTAGTGTGTAGTATGCAGTATGTAGTATGTAGTATGTAGTGTGTAGTATGCAGTATGTAGTGTGTAGTATGCAGTATGTAGTGTGTAGTATGCAGTATGTAGTATGCAGTATGCAGTATGTAGTGTGTAGTATGTAGTATGTAGTATATAGTATGTAGTGTGTAGTATGTAGTATATAGTATATAGTATGTAGTATGTAGTATGTAGTATGCAGTATGTAGTGTGTAGTATGCAGTATGTAGTGTGTAGTATGCAGTATGTAGTGTGTAGTATGCAGTATGTAGTATGCAGTATGCAGTATGTAGTGTGTAGTATGCAGTATGTAGTATGCAGTATGTAGTGTGTAGTATGCAGTATGTAGTGTGTAGTATGCAGTATGTAGTGTGTAGTATGCAGTATGGAGTATGTAGTATGTAGTATGTAGTATGTAGTATGCAGTATGTAGTGTGTAGTATGCAGTATGTAGTATGTAGTATGCAGTATGTAGTATGTAGTATGCGGTATGTAGTATGTAGTATGCAGTATGTAGTATGTAGTATGCAGTATGTAGTATGCAGTATGTAGTATGCAGTATGTAGTATGCAGTATGTAGTATGTAGTATGCGATATGTAGTATGTAGTATGCAGTATGTAGTATGTAGTATGCAGTATGTAGTATGCAGTATGTAGTATGTAGTATGCAGTATGTAGTATGCAGTATGTAGTATGTAGTATGTAGTATGCAGTATGGAGTATGCAGTATGTAGTATGTAGTATGCAGTATGCAGTATGCAGTATGTAGTATGCAGTATGTAGTATGTAGTATGCGGTATGCAGTATGCAGTATGTAGTATGCAGTATGTAGTATGCAGTATGTAGTATGTAGTATGTAGTATGCAGTATGTAGTATGCAGTATGCCGTATGTAGTATGCAGTATGTAGTATGCAGTATGTAGTATGCAGTATGTAGTATGTAGTATGTAGTATGCAGTATGGAAGTATGCAGTATGTAGTATGTAGTGTGTAGTATGTAGTATGTAGTATGTAGTGTGTAGTATGTAGTATGTAGTATATAGTATGTAGTGTGTAGTATGTAGTATGTAGTATGCAGTATGTAGTGTGTAGTATGCAGTATGTAGTATGTAGTATGCAGTATGCAGTATGCAGTATGTAGTGTGTAGTATGCAGTATGTAGTGTGTAGTATGTAGTATGTAGTATATAGTATGTAGTGTGTAGTATGTAGTATATAGTATATAGTATGTAGTATGTAGTATGCAGTATGTAGTGTGTAGTATGCAGTATGTAGTATGTAGTATGTAGTATGCAGTATGTAGTGTGTAGTATGCAGTATGCCGTATGTAGTATGCAGTATGTAGTATGCAGTATGCAGTATGTAGTATGCAGTATGTAGTATGTAGTATGCAGTATGGAAGTATGCAGTATGTAGTATGTAGTGTGTAGTATGTAGTATGTAGTATGTAGTGTGTAGTATGTAGTATGTAGTATATAGTATGTAGTGTGTAGTATGTAGTATGCAGTATGTAGTGTGTAGTATGCAGTATGTAGTGTGTAGTATGCAGTATGTAGTGTGTAGTATGTAGTATGTAGTATGTAGTATATAGTATGTAGTGTGTAGTATGTAGTATATAGTATATAGTATGTAGTATGTAGTATGCAGTATGCAGTATGTAGTGTGTAGTATGCAGTATGTAGTGTGTAGTATGCAGTATGTAGTATGCAGTATGCAGTATGTAGTGTGTAGTATGCAGTATGTAGTATGCAGTATGTAGTGTGTAGTATGCAGTATGTAGTGTGTAGTATGCAGTATGTAGTGTGTAGTATGCAGTATGGAGTATGTAGTATGTAGTATGTAGTATGTAGTATGCAGTATGTAGTGTGTAGTATGCAGTATGTAGTGTGTAGTATGCAGTATGTAGTGTGTAGTATGTAGTATGTAGTATGCAGTATGTAGTGTGTAGTATGTAGTATGTAGTATATAGTATGTAGTGTGTAGTATGTAGTATATAGTATATAGTATGTAGTATGCAGTATGTAGTGTGTAGTATGCAGTATGTAGTGTGTAGTATGCAGTATGTAGTATGTAGTATGCAGTATGTAGTGTGTAGTATGTAGTATGTAGTGTGTAGTATGTAGTGTGTAGTATGCAGTATGTAGTATGCAGTATGCAGTATGTAGTGTGTAGTGTGTAGTATGTAGTGTGTAGTATGCAGTATGTAGTGTGCAGTATGTAGTGTGTAGTATGTAGTATGGAAGTATGTAGTATGCAGTATGTAGTGTGTAGTATGCAGTATGTAGTGTGTAGTATGCAGTATGTAGTATGTAGTATGTAGTATGCAGTATGTAGTGTGTAGTATGCAGTATGCCGTATGTAGTATGCAGTATGTAGTATGCAGTATGCAGTATGTAGTATGCAGTATGTAGTATGTAGTATGCAGTATGGAAGTATGCAGTATGTAGTATGTAGTGTGTAGTATGTAGTATGTAGTATGTAGTGTGTAGTATGTAGTATGTAGTATATAGTATGTAGTGTGTAGTATGTAGTATGCAGTATGTAGTGTGTAGTATGCAGTATGTAGTGTGTAGTATGCAGTATGTAGTGTGTAGTATGTAGTATGTAGTATGTAGTATATAGTATGTAGTGTGTAGTATGTAGTATATAGTATATAGTATGTAGTATGTAGTATGCAGTATGCAGTATGTAGTGTGTAGTATGCAGTATGTAGTGTGTAGTATGCAGTATGTAGTATGCAGTATGCAGTATGTAGTGTGTAGTATGCAGTATGTAGTATGCAGTATGTAGTGTGTAGTATGCAGTATGTAGTGTGTAGTATGCAGTATGTAGTGTGTAGTATGCAGTATGGAGTATGTAGTATGTAGTATGTAGTATGTAGTATGCAGTATGTAGTGTGTAGTATGCAGTATGTAGTGTGTAGTATGCAGTATGTAGTGTGTAGTATGTAGTATGTAGTATGCAGTATGTAGTGTGTAGTATGTAGTATGTAGTATATAGTATGTAGTGTGTAGTATGTAGTATATAGTATATAGTATGTAGTATGCAGTATGTAGTGTGTAGTATGCAGTATGTAGTGTGTAGTATGCAGTATGTAGTATGTAGTATGCAGTATGTAGTGTGTAGTATGTAGTATGTAGTGTGTAGTATGTAGTGTGTAGTATGCAGTATGTAGTATGCAGTATGCAGTATGTAGTGTGTAGTGTGTAGTATGTAGTGTGTAGTATGCAGTATGTAGTGTGCAGTATGTAGTGTGTAGTATGTAGTATGGAAGTATGTAGTATGCAGTATGTAGTGTGTAGTATGCAGTATGTAGTATGCGGTATATAGTATGTAGTATTGCAGTATGTAGTATGCAGTATGTAGTGTGTAGTATGTAGTATGGAAGTATGTAGTATGCAGAATGTAGTATGCAGTATGCAGTATGTAGTATGCAGTATGTAGTATGCAGTATGTAGTATGTAGTATGTAGTATGTAGTATGCAGTATGTAGTATGCAGTATGCCGTATGTAGTATGCAGTATGTAGTATGCAGTATGTAGTATGTAGTATGCAGTATGTAGTATGTAGTATGTAGTATGCAGTCTGTAGTGTGTAGTATGTAGTGTGTAGTATGTAGTATGTAGTATGCAGTATGTAGAATGCGGTTTCGAACACAGCCCATGACAAAATCCAGTTTTCATTACTGCTATTTCATCAAAATATCCCTAAAAGCCACACACATAAAAAACAGATACACTAAAGTATAACTTTTATTATTGAACAAGAACCGCGCTTGGAGCATCATTCCCAAGAAGCCTTGAGGCTGCCGTACCTCCCAGAGGTGCCTTACCCAAGTAAATGGTAGATTTTAGACTTTCACCCTCCAAAAATCAGAACAAAAAGCCTAAAACTTTCTGAAAACTGGTGCTGCATGACTCACTGTACTACATGTACCCCCCCAACACATCATTCTCATCTCCATTGCAAACAGAGCCCCCCCCCCCCGCTGTCCTCTGTGGTTATTTTCAACCCAACGTACCCTCCTCTGGAGACGCTGCACATGACGCATCCTCGCTGCCTTCCTCCACCTCCCCTCTTCGCATTCGTCCTCATTCCTCCTGTGACAAACGCAGACCGGAAAACAAATTATTCTTCTGAGTCTGTAACGTGTTTTTCTTTGATTCAAACACGACATGTAATTAGAAAACATTAGCTAACATCGGGAGCGCTGCCATGACGAACAGTCTTGGTGCGCCGCATTTAAATTGCTTCTTGACATTTGCATCACTTTCTTCTCTCTAAAGCATCCAAAGATGTTTGGTTACGTGCTCTGCAGTGCCAGCAAATCTTTCTACGATGTCAGAGGATTGAAAAACAGATGACGGACGGCGTTACGGTCTATTTCTGAACGTAAAAATGGAGAAAAATCATCTGTTTTCTGTAAAAGTGTCAAAAAGCATCATCATCAAAACTCCCTCAAGGTGATGAGTCCCTTCATGTCTCATCTACACACACACACACACACACACACACACACACACACACACACATATATAATATATAATATATATATATATATATATATATATCCATCCATCCATCCATCATCTTCCGCTGGTCCGGGGATCGGGTCGCGGGGGCAGCAGCTTGAGCAAAGAAACCCAGACGTCCCTGTCCCCGGCCACTTCCTCCAGCTCTTCTGGGGGGACCCCGAGGCGTTCCCAGGCCAGCCGAGAGACATAGTCTCTCCAACGTGTCCTGGGTCTTCCCCGGGGCCTCCTCCCAGTGGGACGGGCCCGGAACACCTCACCGGGGAGGCGTCCAGGAGGCATTCTCACTAGATGCCCGAGCCACCTCATCTGACTCCTCTCGATGCGGAGGAGCAGCGGTTCTACTCCGAGCCTCTCCCGGATGACCGAGCTTCTCACCCTATCTCTAAGGGAGAGCCCAGACACCCTGCGGAGGAAACTCATTTCGGCCGCTTGTATTCGCGATCTCGTTCTTTCGGTCCCTACCCACAGCTCGTGACCATAGGTGAGGGTAGGAACATAGATTGACCGGTAAATCGAGAGCTTCGCCTTCTGGCTCAGCTCCTTCTTCACCACGACGGGCCGGTGCAGAGCCCGCATCACTGCAGACGCCGCACCGATCCGTCTGTCAATCTCCTGCTCCATTCGTCCCTCACTCGTGAACAAGACCCCGAGATACTTGAACTCCTCCACTTGGGGAAGGATCTCATTCCCGACCCGGAGAGGGCATTCCACCCTTTTCCTGTCGAAGACCATGGTCTCAGATTTGGAGGTGCTGATTCTCATCCCAGCCGCTTCACATTCGGCTGCGAACCGCTCCAGTGAGAGCTGAAGGTCACGGCCTGAGGACGCCAACAGAACCACATCGTCCGCAAAGAGCAGAGACCCGATTCTGAGGTCGCCAAAACCGGACCCCCTCAACGCCCTGGCTGCGCCTAGAAATTCTGTCCATAAAAATTAGGAACAGAATCGGTGACAAAGGGCAGCCCTGACGGAGTCCAACCCTCACAGGAAACATGTCCGACTTACTGCCGGCAATGCGGACCAAACTCTGACACCGGTCATACAGGGACCGAACAGCCTGTATCAAAGAGTCCGGCACTCCATACTCCCGGAGCACCCCCCACAAGAGCCCCCGAGGGACACGGTCGAACGCCTTCTCCAAGTCCACAAAACACATGTAGACCGGTTGGGCGAACTCCCATGCACCCTCCAGGATCCTGCGGAGGGTATAGAGCTGGTCCACTGTTCCACGGCCGGGACGAAAACCACACTGCACCTCCTGAATCCGAGATTCGACTATCTGTTGGATCCTCCTCTCCAGTACCCCCGAATAGACCTTACCAGGGAGGCTGAGGAGTGTGATCCCCCTATAGTTGGAACACACCCTCCGGTCCCCCTTTTTAAAGAGGGGGACCACCACCCCAATCTGCCAGTCCAGAGGCACTGCCCCCGATGTCCACGCGATTCTGCAGAGGCGTGTCAACCAAGACAGCCCCACAACATCCAGAGCCTTGAGGAACTCAGGACGGACCTCATCCACCCCTGGGGCCTTGCCACCGAGGAGTTTTTTGACCACCTCGGCGACCTCAGCCCCAGAGATGGGAGGTCCCACGTCCGAGCCCCCCAACTCTGCTTCCTCATCGGAAGGCGTGTCGGTAGGATTGAGAAGGCCCTCAAAGTATTCCCCCCACCGACTCACGACGTCCCTTGTAGAAGTCAGCAGAGCCCCGCCCTCACCATACACGGTGTTGACGGTGCACCGCTTCCCCCCCCTGAGCCGCCGGATGGCGGACCAGAATCTCCTCGAGGCCGTCCGGAAGTCGTTCTCCATGGCCTCCCCGAACTCTTCCCAAGCCCGAGTTTTTGCCTCAGCAACCGCCGAGGCTGCGTTCCGCTTGGCCTGTCGGTACCCATCAGCTGCTTCCAGAGTCCCACTGGCCAAAAAGGCCCGATAGGACTCCTTCTTCAGCTTGACGGCCTCCCTCACCACTGGGGTCCACCAGCGGGTTCGGGGATTGCCGCCACGACAGGCACCAACCACCTTACGGCCACAGCTCCGGTCGGCCGCCTCAACAATGGAGGCACGGAACATGTCCCATTCGGGCTCAATGTCCCCCACCTCCCTCGGGACATGGTTGAAGCTCTGCCGGAGGTGGGAGTTGAAACTCCTCCTTACAGGGGATTCCGCCAGCCGTTCCCAACAGACCCTCACAATACGTTTGGGCCTGCCAGGTCTGACCGGCTTCCTCCCCCACCAGCGGAGCCAACTCACCACCAGGTGGTGATCAGTTGACAGCTCCGCCCCTCTCTTCACCCGAGTGTCCAGGACATACGGCCGCAAGTCTGACGATACAACCACAAAGTCGATCATCGAGCTGAGGCCTAGGGTGTCCTGGTGCCAGGTGCACATGTGGACACCCTTATGCCTGAACATGGTGTTCGTTATGGACAGTCCGTGACGAGCACAGAAGTCCAACAACAAAACACCACTCTGATTCAGATCGGGGGGGCCGTTCCTCCCAATCACGCCCCTCCAGGTCTCACTGTCATTGCCCACGTGAGCATTGAAGTCTCCCAGCAGGACGAGGGAGTCTCCCGGAGGAGCACTCTCCAGTGCCTCCTCCAGGGACTCCAAAAAGGGTGGGTACTCTGAACTGCCGTTCGGTGCATAAGCACAAACAACAGTCAGGACCCGTCCCCCCACCCTAAGGCGGAGGGAGGCTACCCTCTCGTCTACTGGGGTAAACCCCAATGTACAGGCGCACAGCCGGGGGGCAATAAGTATGCCCACACCTGCTCTACGCCTCTCACCGCGGGCAACTCCAGAGTGGAAGAGAGTCCAACCCCTCTCGAGGAGGCTGGTTCCGGAGCCCAAGCCATGTGTCGAGGTGAGTCCAACTATATCTAGCCGGAACCGCTCAGCCTCGCGCACCAGCTCAGGCTCCTTCCCCAGCAGAGAGGTGACGTTCCACGTCCCAAGAGCCAGCTTCAGTAGCCGAGGATCAGACCGCCAAGGTCCCCGCCTTCGGCTGCCGCCCAGCTCACACTGCACCCGACCCCCATGGCCCCTCCCACGGGTGGTGAGCCCGTGGGAAGGGGGACCCGTGCCGTTTCTTCGGGCTGTGCCCGACCGAGCCCCACGGGCACAGACCCGGCCACCAGGCGCTCGCCAGCGTGCCCCACCCCTGGGCCTGGCTCCAGGGGGGGGCCCCGGTAACCCACGCCCGGGCAAAGGAACACGGTATCCAAAAACATCATTCATCATAGGGGTTTTGTGAGCTGTTCTTTGTCTGGTCCCTCATCTAGGATCTGTTTGCCATGGGTGACCCTACCAGGGGCTTAAAGCCCCAGACAACATAGCTCCCAGACTCATTGGGGCACGCAAACCCCCCCACCACGATAAGGTGACAGCTCACGGGGAGGACATATATATATATATATATATATATATATATATATATATATATATATATGTATATATATGTATATATAAAACCACCCAACCGAATAGCATCAAGTCTATTGACCTCAAATCTGTTTGTTATCTGCTTTTTAAATGAGGGTCGCGACAGGTCATTGCTGTTGCTGAATCTCAATGAGTCTATATTCCGTGTGAAACCTTGTTGTTGAGTTTCAGGGGTTTTACGAGGAAAAGCAGCCTGACTGACGGAGAATGAGTTGGATATCTGACCGAGAAGTCAATATGAAGCAAAGACCGGCAGCCGGGAGCAACAGGCCGGCCCCTCCATGAAAACATCAACGCTCACGTGGAGCTGCACCTGTCATTCATTGAAAATACAAAAGCAGATGCTCTCAAATGGTTTGATGACGTCTTCCAAAGGAATCCAACCGTGGGAGCAATGGTAAGAATTATGGCTGGGCAACGATTAAAATGTTTAATCTAATTAATCACATGATTTCCCTGATTAATCGCGATTAATCGCATTTGTCTCGCAAAATCCAAAAATGACGAACAGCTTAAAACAACTTAGATAAAAAGTGAGTAATTTCCTAATAACTAGCAAGCTGTAGTGATCGTTAACTGGCTTATAGAATACCAGAGTAATAAACTAAAACAGGGAAATCAAAAGTTATTAGGGCTGGGCAACGATAAATTTTTTAAAAATCTAATTAATCACATGATTTCCCTGATTAATCGCGATTAATCGCATTTGTACACAGAATCCAAAAATGAATCCAAAAGTAGTGTATAGCTTTTAGCATTTAGCTTTATTTTAAATGTGCTGCCATATGAATGAAAGTGCCATAACATTTGTTGTGCAAACACACTTTTAACATCAGCATCTTTCTGTAGTTTTTATGTAGAAGCCTCGCTCCACTGTCTGTTTCCTTGAATGACTTGCTGCTATCAGTTGTGTGTTTTGCCTTTAAGTGATATTTTAGACTGGAACTACTACGCTGAGAAGACAATTCAACTTGGCAGTGTTTACAGATGACTTTGGTTCTGTCGACTCCGCCGTCTGGAAGAACTTTAACATGAAAATGGCCGAGTAAAAGTTCCGTACCCTTCTCCATGTTTGGTGGATCCGCCGATTACTTTCTTTTCCTGTTCCACAGCAGACAGCAACAGACTTTTACAAAATAAAAGCCTGTGAGCAACAGACTTTTACAAAATAAAATAAATAATAAAACTTTATTTGATTTTAAACAGACTTTTACAATAATAAAAGCCTGCGTTAATGCGCGATTAAATATTTATCGCGTTAAATAATTAACAAGTTAACGCGATAGTAACGAGTTAACTCGCCCAGCCCTAGTAAGAATATCTTTAATTGCATTTATTTAAATTTCTAGCTACTATTTAAAATAAAAGAGAAGCTGGCGTCGACTCTTCCAGCTATCCTACTGTGACCCAGGCTCCTCACATGAGAACACATCTTTTCTTCTTAAAAAGCTCAAAGCCAAGGTTTTAGTTCCATGCTAACAACTTCTGCTCATCTCAAATAATCAGGCCGGATAAGGAATAATGTATGCAATATTTACGCTTGGGTCGTTAGGGGCGAGATAAACTGACGTATATGGTAATTCCAGTTCCCAAAGGTTTTGTAACCTAGCTAAATAATGAGAATATAAAGTCAATGACTTTAAACATGAGGAAATAATAAAGGTCATTACCAAGGAGTTACAAAGGGAAACAGCCTTTAGAAATATGATGATACAAGTAATCACTGCACTGATGACGACATTTCTAAAGGCTTTCAGTAATGTTGAGCTCCGGGCTCTGGGGAGGATTCATCCCTCCATCAGACCTGCTGCCACTGATTTTCAGTCCATGGGGTTTTCCCCACGTTTTTTAGTTTTATGTTTTATCGTTTTAGGTTTCATGTCTTGGTTTTTGAGTTTTAGTCTTGTTTTAGGCCCCATCCACACGTATCTGCTAATATATTATTTTTCTACGTTTGGACCTGCCATCCACATAAAAACGCATCGTAAACGAATATTTTTAAAAACTCCGGGCAAAGTGAAGATTTTTGAAAACTCCGTTTATGCAGCTGCGTGTAGACAGAGATAACCGGAGTTTTGCGTTTTTCGAACATCACAATATGCGCCAAAACAACAACAAATCTGCTCCGATGTCAAACGTGCGACCTTTGTTTGCTGAAGAAGCATGGATGCCTTGAGAATTGTAGTGGTTATTATTGTGCAGGCGCTGTTTACAGCCTTGATTTTACACGCCCAAGTCGTACTCCCAGAGGAATGGCGTGAAAATTTCCGCATGTCCCGGTGTCCTCACTCCTGTCGCTGTCGGAATTATTACGTCCTCATATCGAGGGGCAGTCCACTGTCATGCCATCACCTGTCAGTGTGCTCAAAAAAGTTATTATTTAGCTGACGAGGGCAGATTACGCAAAACAGCAAACGCATTTGGGTTGTCAAGACAGGTGAAAACGCAGATGTTCGGTTATGTGTGGAAGGTGTTTCTTTCGAAAACGAGGTAATGTGGATACAGATTATTTTATAAACGGAGGGGGGGAAATATTCGGTTTTTAAAATACCCGGCTACATGTGTACATAGCCTGAGTCTTGGCATTGTTTTTCGCCTCAGTCCCCATGTTCTGATCATTAGTTCATTCACTTCACCTGTCCATCGTTCCCCAGCTGCACTCAGTCACCAATCACTCTGTTTCCAGGCTCCCTTTTCAGTTTGTGCTTTCTTTCCCCGATCTCACCATTCCCTTCTCTGTTTTTCACTCGCCACGCCACGCCACGCCACGCCACGCCACGCCACGCCACGCCACGCCACGCCACGCCACGCCACGCCACGCCACGCCAAAGATAAGTGGCTTTTCATGCCATGTCAAGTCTTTAGTTTGTTCTTGTCATTGTTACATTCATGCTTTTGTCCCCACAGTCTAGTTTTACCTTGTTTTGTTTGTGAAATAATAAACCCAGTTTGCTTGTACATCTCTGGAGTTCCGTGTCCTGCCGCCTAAACTCTGACAGATTTTTTTTCAGTCCACTTCTTGTGTCCTTTGGCCCAGCTCAGCCTTTTCTCCCTGTTTCCCTTCCTAAAGAACGGCTTCCTGACAGCCACCCTTCCATGGAAACTCTAACTATTTAACCCGTCTATGACCAAAACTTGGTTTCTGTCCTCATATAGAGTCAATCTTTAACCTCATTCTCTGAAAATGGAGATTTTTGCCAAATTTCCATCCAAAGGTCCATTTTCTGAGACCATTTTAAATCAAAACTGAAGAAGAGATGGAAGAAAATGGAAAATGAAAGGGGCAACTGTCAAACAAACTATGAATGGATAAGCTAGCATGATGCTAACCTGGAGTGAGGACATATTGAACAACTAACTTTACAACTGGGTCACTACATCAATATTTATATGCTGAGCACTTTAAAATTGGTTTCTGGGCTTGAAAGAGATGGAAAAACTCTACTGATGACCCGGTTTCCCCTCCTGAAGAACGGCTTCTTGACAGCCGCCCTTCCATGGAGCCCATTTCTGATTTTCTTAAGGACATCACTTTCAGATCCTGTTCATCTGCTGGAGATAGTTCTTTAGGCCTGACACTTCTTCTTCTGTCCTCCACTTGTCCAGTTTCCTCAAATGTTTTAAGGACACACTGCACACCATGCTGAGATATGCCAAGTTTTCAGCTAACAGCTCTTTGGGAATCACCTTGTTGCTGCAGAAATCCTGTTTTCTGTCTGTCACACTGTGTTATCTTTGCTGTTTTTCACACATGCAGCTAAAGAAATGGGAACAAATGATGTGTCTCCCTGACAGGCTGCTGGGAACAAAGTGCCTAAAGATCTAATCTAAAATGGTAGAAATTGAGTAAAGTAGAGGTTAGAATTGAAAAAGTTAAAGATAGACCACCATTTATCAACATATGCAGTATTATTATTGTGTCTCTTTGTCTTTTGCTGAAGCTCAATGTAAGAAAAGGAAATGAAGACAATTGGAAAGTTTAGACCCCAGTGAGATTACATTTCTCTCACATAACTCACCTGCAGCTACATCGATATAAAAAATGTTCACACTGCTTAAACTTTGTTCTAAAAACCAGCAGCTGTGGGCTTCTATAGTAAGGAATTAAGAAACAAACAAACAATGAAAGAATTAATCAAATTAATAATACTCTGAAGCAGGAAACCTCTCCTGTGTTCCCACCACAAACATTAACCTGAAGGATTCTGCATGTTGCTCGTTTCATTGGTTTTTCAGCAGTCGAATCACACACAGAAATATTCTTTTACATCAATTTACAGCATTTCTATGTGTAAAAGATGTCTGTTGTGTATGGGGTGGGTTTTGAGATTTACCGAGCTTATTATTGGTTCGCTAAGTCACGAACTTCTTGGATCATCGGTTAGCGCTTTCACTGTGCAACACATGGGGTATCAGGTTATAGACGTGCCTTAAAAGCTGAATGTAAGCACATAAAGCAGAAAGGTACATTTACAGAACAGACTCCTAAGGGTTAATTAACATTAAACAGGCTTCATGCATTTGGAAAACAAATCCTGACTGATGAGGTAACGATGGAACCAATGAACAAAGGTTTGTTTTAAGTAAAAATAGTAGGGCTGGGCGAGTTAACTCGTTAAATATTTAATGCTGACAATATTTTATCGCGCATTAATGAAGGTTTCATTATTTATATTTTATTATTGTAAAAGTATGTTGCTCACAGGCTTTTATTTTGTAAAAGTCTGTTGCTCACAGGCTTTTATTTTGTAAAAGTCTGTTGCTCACAGGCTTTTATTTTGTAAAAGTCTGCTGCTCACAGGCTTTTATTTTTTAAAAGTCTGCTGCTGTCTGCTGTGGAACAGGAAAAGAAAGTAATCGGCGGATCCACCAAACATGGAAAAGGGTACGGAACTTTTACTCGGCCATTTTCATTTTAAAGTTCTTCCAGACGGCGGAGTGGACAGAACCAAAGTCATCTGTAAACACAGCCAAGTTGAATTGTCTTCTCAGCGTAGTAGTTCCAGTCTAAAATATCACTTAAAGGCAAAACACACAACTGATAGCAGCAAGTCATTCAAGGAAACAGACAGTGGAGCGAGGCTTCTACATAAAAACTACAGAAAGATGCTGATGTTAAAAGTGTGTTTGCACAACAAATGTTATGGCACTTTCATTCATATGGCAGCACATTTAAAATAAAGCTAAATGCTAAAAGCTATACGCTACTTTTGGATTTGGCGTTCCCAATGCGATTAATCGTGATTAATCATGGAAATCATGTGATTAATTAGATTAAAAAGTTTAATCGTTGCCCAGCCCTAATAAAAACCAATGGGTAGGGGATGAGATTCTTGTCCGCTGTCAAAGTCAATAACAATAATTTGGCCATTTCCACACATTTGAATGTAGGTCCCCGCATTATGTAACAACAGTCCCCATAAACCAAATTTTAGAAAATTCCATTGAACTTGACGTGTTTTGTATGAAACACTGACGGATAAAGCTACTGAGAAGGAAACGCACAACCATCAGGAGGACAACAATCTACTGGAACCAAACCAGACACAGAATCTACAGCAGGGGGGGGGGGCATTGTGTTGGACTGGAGCTTCACCAACATCACCAGCTAATCCTCAGTGTTGGGATGTCAGGGCTGAGGCAGAGATGGAAACGCTCCAGCACTTACAGATATGCAGCTGTTTTATTTTGTCCCTGCATGAATGCTCCTAAGTACATTAATTATAAATGGAGCAACACTTTACCGATGCTGTTTTATGTGAGTATGCTCACTGGAAAACAATGTCAACATCAGATCCCTTATTTTGATGTGATAGATGAGTGAGGATCTGTGAGCACGTCTGAGCTTAAGCTCTTTTATCAGAAGCGATTGAACATCATCTGAAGACAGATGGCTCTTCAGGTTCCACTGATTCTGGAAGTAAACATTTTCCCTGAAGGCTCGCCGTTACAGCAGAGCTTTGAAGCTAAATGACAGCAGATGCGAGGGGTGGGATGTTTGTGGGCCAAAGAGGACCACTACACAGTTATTTTTTCATTTTCAAATCCTACATTTTGAAGACAGATTTGTTTGCCATCAGACATGTTACAGCTACAGAAACTCCATTGAACAGGAATATGATCATTTTGTTCAAACAAAATGTAACTTTAGCTTAGAAAGAAATGGCTGAAAAAATGAATCTACCAAACATTTCTACATTTCTAGAACATATTCAGTTGTATATATGTCTATAAGTCTGCAACATTGGGCTGAATTTCAGAAAGTCTGAGTCTTAAATCATCCTCCACACAAAGTCTTGCTCTCCATTTTTGTTTTCAGAATTGTTAGGGCTGAGAATCCACTCTCACACAAGTACGTGGTGGCACATTTTCGCCTTTTTGACGAGGTTGTTAGCTTGGCCCGCCACAGGTGCAACGCTAGCATCCCGGTCAAAGGTGGACGTTGAAGGTGAAGAATAAGGTGGGTTGTTGGCGCTGGAAGGTGCACCTTCGACTGTGGGCTGACTTGTGGTAGAAGTTGATGTCCCTCTGGAAGGGCAATTTATCCTTTTTAGCCATTTATCCATTTTTGGCGGTTAGCCTCGGGGCTAGCCTTTCGCTAGTGCAATTCATTCGCTGACCACTAGAGGATAGCCCATCTATGCATGACATTGGCCGTTTCTCAATACCAAGAATGCAAAGAACAGACTTGTGTTCTTGAGGAGAATGTTCTTGCTAGTCAACCTCGGAAGAATGAACTTGGGAGATCACAAGTACACATGCTCCGTTTTCAGTTTTGAGACGATGCGTTCTTCGTGCCCGAGGCAGCCCGCTCTGATTAAACAGCTGGGCTGTTTCATCCAAGTGCTTGAGGCGCAGAATTCTTCCGAACAAAATTGTAAATAGCTGGTATTAAGACAAATTAACGATAAAATCGGGATCTAAAGGGCTACTTTCTCTTCCTCAAAATGTTTTAAACGTGGATAAAGTGATATATTTAAAGAGTTTAGAGCTAAAATGAAATCAGCTTCAGCCTGTTGATTTCGGCTCCAGTAGGAGCGCAGTGCATTGTGGGATATTTGTGCTGATAAGTTAGCACAAGTTTGCTACCGATGCATCCTCGGTAAAATGGGCGTGTCGGGAACATATCCGGGAACTTTCACCGTTCTCGGCGAAATGCGAACTTGTGTATTGGGACAGTACTTGGGCTGTGACTGATGACGTTTCACAAGAACACAAGAACACAAGTACGGACAAGAACGTATATTGAGAAACGGCCAGTATCTTGTGTTTTTGGCACTGTGAACAGGTACTCCAGTATATGACAGTTTAAAAATGTAATCAGGCTCTTTGCAAACCATGTTTTTATGAATTTTTTCGTGTACCCCCTACGTCACGTTGCGTACCCCTGGGGATACGTGTACCACAGTTTGGGAACCACTGGATTAGATAATAATGGTCTTAAATTGGCCTGTCTCTTCCACGTGCTTTGCGATGGCATTTGTTGTGATTGGAAATGAATTGGAAAAGAGTTCTAACACCCCTGTGTGCAATCATAAATCATGTCATTTTTTGCACATTATCATCATTTTTTCCTCCAAGTATAATAATTTAATGACAAAATAAAGTTTACAAAAGGCATTACCGTTAATTTGCATATAATTCGTATGCAATCACAACATCCTCAGAGGTTATTTGAATTTGTGCACACTGAAACTGATCAAGTTAATTAAAAGTAAAGCCAACTTGTGAAATTTTCCAGAAAAAGAAACGAAATTTGGATTTCTTGGTGACACGAATATATAGTCTGACAGAATAAATCGAAGAAGCACGACTTGTTCTCAAACAATCCATCATTGTGACACGAGTGTAAAATCGAAACTCATTCATTCGTATTAAAGATGATAAATGGCTTTAATCATCTCCAATTTTTGAATTTTCAGCTAAATGTGATGATTCATTTTAACACCTCAATGTTAATTGTTTGTTTTTTACAATTTTTTTTTACTGTTTTTCTGTCTTTTCTTACTTAAATGGAACTTGATTTGATGACAATTGGGATCCGAAATGGGCAGGTCCTCTTGTTTCACATTAATAGTCTTACCTCTTTCTGCCTGACACCAGGTAAGCATTTCATTACCTGTGTATTCATAAACTGTAACCTCAGTAAATGAATTGTCAAATTACTTATCTTCTCCCGTACACTCCCAACATAAGGCTCATTCCTTATATTCAGCATTATGGAAATTAAGCAGATGCCTGACATGCATAATTTTAGCAGCTCGTGTGCTGCTGACAAAGATGATATTTGATGCTCAGTTCCTCATTCTCACATCGTCCTCTGCTCATTCTCACTGGAGAAAAAGGAGCTTGTGTAACTGCTCGGCGAAGCAGCTGCCAGATAAATGAAACCCAAACTGCACCGGGCAGGTTTTGTGTGTGAAATAGCTTCTATCTAAGCAGCCTAAAAAAAGAATGTGGATGTTGCAACTGAACTCGCGATAAAACTTTTCTCTTTTATTTTCTCCATCACAGATCAGCTTTTTGTTGAGGCAGCTGGTGGGGAAAGTATCTCCACTAACAAAGTAAACGGCATTCATGGTAACAGCTGTCAGCCCAAAGAAAAAAAAAACACGGATTTACCAATAAATAAGCGGTTTGAAAGCAAACCTGCTGACAGCAACCTAAAAGCAGAGACGCCTGAGAAAGCTTCCTTATTGTAAATTCACTTGTAAATGCATTCTATTCTTAAGCGACTGGCTGTCCATACATGCATCAATTCTTTTTTTTCTGTACGAGTTGAGTTTAATCCCACTGCCAACCTTTCCTCTATCTGAACGACACTGATAATGACCATAAATACACAGAGTTTAGTGCTGAAATGCTTTTAAGGGGTCATATTATGGGAAAATAACTTTTTTTCTGTGCCTAAGGACATATTTTGGGTGTCTAAAGTCACTTCACCCCGCCTGTTCCAGCAGAGTTAAGGCTGATTCATACTCGGCGCAACCTCGCTCATACTAGCTGGTCGCAAATGGCGCAAACGGTCACGTGTCCCAAAATTCCGCCACGCCCCCCTTCGCAAGCTAGAAAATCCTTGCAAGGGCGCGCACACAACTTTTTTTCTGACTTTGCGCGCGCTCAACCGGAAACAGCTGACCAAGAAAAAGAAAAAATGAAGACTGCAGAGACCGCGGTGACCGAGAGGGTGCGCCTCTACAAACATCTGTACGACACGTCTATGAAGTTACACTGGGACAACGTTTGACAAAGTTCGTCTTGTTGCAAAGGACGAACATTCCACCTTCTCTTCTGTTTTTGCCGCAGCCGCTTAGCTCTGAGATACATATACAGTTCTACACCCAGAGTAAATTCATTCCGCATCAGATGTGCCAGCCTCTGCTGACGTGACACCACAGGTGGCATTGTGTATGCTTTCTTCGTATGCTTTTCAGCTTGTTTCCTCAACAATGATGCTCGCTGCTCTGGAGAGAACTGCAAATGTGACGCATACTCGGCGCAAACTGCGCTTATGAGCTGAAGGAACTGTGAAGGGGCTGGCGCTTTCAATGACGTCATTAATGGTTCTGGAGCCAGAACAGTTGCGCGGTTGCGCCGAGTATGAATCAGCCTTTAGCTAAAGACTGTGGATGAACTCTATCCGAGGCTAATGTTTCAGCAGAGTTAGCTAAAGACTGTGGATGAACTCTATCTCAGGCTAATGTTCCAGCAGAGTTAGCTAAAGACTGTGGATGAACTCTATCTGAGGCTAATGTCCCAGCAGAGTTAGCTAAAGACTGTGGATGAACTCTATCTGAGGCTAATGTTCCAGCAGAGTTTGCTAAAGACTGTGGATGAACTCTATCTGAGGCTAATGTTCCAGCAGAGTTAGCTAAAGACTGTGGATGAACTCTATCTGAGGCTAATGTTGCAGCAGAGTTAGCTAAAGACTGTGGATGAACTCTATCTGAGGCTAATGTTGCAGCAGAGTTAGCTAAAGACTGTGGATGAACTCTATCTGAGGCTAATGTTCCAGCAGAGTTAGCTAAAGACTGTGGATGAACTCTATCTGAGGCTAATGTTCCAACAGAGTTAGCTAAAGACTGTGGTTAAACTCTATCTGAGGCTAATGTCCCAGCAGAGTTAGCTAAAGACTGTGGATGAACTCTATCTGAGGCTAATGTTCCAGCAGAGTTAGCTAAAGACTGTGGATGAACTCTATCTGAGGCTAATGTTCAAGCAGAGTTAGCTAAAGACTGTGGATGAACTCTATCTGAGGCTAATGTCCCAGCAGAGTTAGCTAAAGACTGTGGATGAACTCTATCTGAGGCTAATGTTCCAGCAGAGTTAGCTAAAGACTGTGGATGAACTCTATCTGAGGCTAATGTTGCAGCAGAGTTAGCTGAAGACTGTGGATGAACTCTATCTGAGGCTAATGTTCCAGCAGAGTTAGCTAAAGACTGTGAATGAACTCTATCTGAGGCTAATGTTCAAGCAGAGTTAGCTAAAGACTGTGGATGAACTCTATCTGAGGCTAATGTCCCAGCAGAGTTAGCTAAAGACTGTGGATGAACTCTATCTGAGGCTAATGTTCCAGCAGAGTTAGCTAAAGACTGTGGATGAACTCTATCTGAGGCTAATGTTGCAGCAGAGTTAGCTGAAGACTGTGGATGTGCAGCAGCCACTTTTCATCCCAATGTTTTAACAACTCGGTCCAGTTCAACGCTGGACTGAAGAAGCTGAGCCACAAAGAGGCATAAGTTCCAACTCTCAGAGCCTTAACTCCAGAGCAGGGAAATGGAAGCATCTGAGAAATAACTCCTCATGGTTTATTTATTTATTTTCTCCTTTAGCAGCAGCTAACGCTAACAGCTTAGCTAATGAAGGTGACGTACACCAACTTCTAAGGAGTTATTGCTGTTCCTTTCTGAAATACTTTGCACATGGTCCCTGACTAAATAAAATAAAAACATTAAATCACCGCCTTCTCCAGGAGTTGCGTCTGGATGACGGCCGCCTCCAGCGGCACCCCAGGCCCACCAGGACCCAGCCCGACGACCCGCGCGGGAGGACCGGCGCCGCGATCTCTCGGCAGGACACCAACTACAGGCGCCCCGCAGCTGAAAAGGAGCCGCGGCCTAGCTGCGGAGCGCCTGCAGCCGGCGTCCCGCCGAGAGATCACGGCACCGTTATGGCACTTTCATTCATATGGCAGCACATTTAAAATAAAGCTAAATGCTAAACGTAGCTATACGCTACTTTTGAATTCATTTTTGGATTTTGCGTACAAATGCAATTAATCGTGATTAATCAGGGAAATCATGTGATTAATTAGATTAAACATTTTAATCGTTGCCCAGCCCTGGTTTTTAGTTCTTTTGTGTTTTATCACGTTTTAGGTTATGTCTTAGTTCTTAAGTGTTGCCATGTTTTAGTTTTGCCTTTGTTTTCCCCACAGTTTCTCTTTCCTCAGCCCCCATGTTCAGGTCATTAGTTCATTCACTCGTCAGTTCCCACAGTATTTAAGCTCCCTGTTTTCTCACAGTCTTTGTGAGATCCTGACTCCGTTTTCACCCTCCACGCCACGGTCATAGTAAGTTAAGCCAAGTTAAGCCAAGTTATGTCGTGTTTTGTCAAGCCTAGTCTTTTTGTTTTCTCACAGTTTAGTTGTTGGTATCCGGCTCAGCTTTGTTTTGACCTTGTTTTGAATTAAAGGGACAGTTCGCCTCTTTTGACATGAAGCTGTGTGACATCCCATATCAGCAACATCATTTATGAACATCTTCTTACCAGGGTTATTATAGTTAACGAAAACTAAGACTAAAACTGAAACTAGCAGTGAAAAAACAATTTCGTTAACTGAAATAAAAGTAAAAACGACAGTTTAAAAAAAAACGAGAACTAAATAAAAACTACAATGAACAAGGCAACACGAACTAAAACTAAATAGAATTGCAGGTAAAACCAGCTTCGTGTTCGTTCTCGTTTCGTTTTCCCCTTCAATTTGCGCAACTTCATCCCTTTTCCAGAAGGTGGCAGCACTGCCGATGACGGTTCCCATAAAACTCCAAGGATGACGAAGAAGATACTTTGATGTGCAAACCAACATTGACGATAGCAGATGGAAGACATAGATTTTATGGAAATGGCAGGTAGAAACGGGCACAGTCCCATATGGGAATACTTTGAGTATGACCCCGTAGTAGACAAAAGTAAATGTGTGGTGATGAAGCGTGACGGTAACACGCTGACGGTGGAGCGCATTTTCTATATCTGGTCTGAGAAATCGGGCTTCAACTTCTCTTGAGCAACGTGTTTTCCTCAAGATTAACAACAAGTTACTTAACTAAAGATATGCGGTGGCAATAGTACCTGTGCCTGTGTGTGTATGTTTGTTTAGGCACCTGTCCACCCCAACCTCCTAACCAAGTCAAATTAATGTGTTCTCACTCCATAACCTTAAGTCTGCTTAGACCATTTCCCCATAAATACATGTAAATAGCAACACTTTGTCGTCACTTTGTCCCATCTACTATTATTACTGAGACTTATATATTCTACACACCATAATATGGTAATAAATGTCCCTTTTCTTGTATGGAATAAGAACTGTGTGCACTGTGTACAACAGCACTAATTGAGATGTTTAATCTTTAATTAATAGTGTTAGTCCTGCAGCTTCATCTCCAGATGATTGTCTTCCTCCCCTCTGCTCTCATCATTTAACACTGTGGCCTTATTTTCCAAAAATTGGAATTTATGGAATTTTAATTTTGTCTTTTAATCTTTTCAAGGAGTGTCAAAGTATCTTGAGTTTTGCTTTTGATTTAAGCAATGTAAATGGGTCATGGACCTTTAAAAAATAAAGGTTTTTTTTTTGTAATACATATTTTGATGTCATGCATTCCTTCATCCTACATTTTTCAGCTTCTATTAATCAAGGCTTTCCTCAAAATACCTGAAAAACTGAAACTAAGACTAAAACTAAATAAAAACTAAACTAAAACTAGTCAATTCCTCAAAATAAAAATACAACTAAAACTATTTAAGCACTCATAAAACTAACTAAAACTAAACTGAAATCAAAACCAAACTGAAAGACTAAATAAAAATAAAAACTAATGAAAATTTCAAAACTATAATAACCCTGCTTCTTACCCCCTGCTGCGTCCTGTGAGCAGAGTTCCAGCCTCATTTTGGTGTTGATGAAGGTAGTCCGGCTAGTTGGCTGGGGTTTAAAAAATAAAGCCTTTTGCTTCTCAGAACAATATGCGTTCAACAGAGTAATACATTTGCATCACAAAATGGTTCTCCAGGAAAAAGTCAGACCTCACAATCGCTTGGCCCTATTTTCTCTCCCTTCGTATCACTGCTTCATGTCAAAAGAGGCGAACTATCCTTTTAATAAATCAGTTTGTTTCCTTTTCCGTGTCCTTTCCACCGCAATCTGACAGAGAACAGATGAAACTAACAGAGATGAACACCAGTTCTTGGACACTGAAGAATCAGGATCTGATGGAAAGACGTGTTACTGATTCGTACTGACGTTCATTTTACTGATTTTCTGTTGGTTTTATGAGGATACAATGACAGAAAAACATGAAAAAGATCAGAAGTTGGAACAGCTTTGTTCATAAAAGCTCAGAAAAGAATCAAAAGAGGAAAAAATAACAATAAAATCACGTGGAAATCCAATGTTTGTTATAAATTGTGGAATCTGAGACGCCGCCATGCAGTGATGTCATCAGTGATGTCACCACATGCAAATGGGATGATTATATTTAAGCTTTGGGTCAGGCTGAATATTTTTCCCTTTTTCCAGTTTTCCATCTCTGACCAGCTTTAAGCTGCAGCCTTTTGAAACCTTGATGTCAAAATGTGAAGTTTTCTAAGGGTTAAAGCAGCCAGAAACACTCTCAGTTTGATGGAAAACTCTGTGAGAGTCGGCGTGTTAGCGGATGAACCCCGAAGCCAGATATTCACACTTGGCTGGTGGCCCTGACGTGCAATCAGTCTTCTCACGAGCAAACTCGGGCTGGGAAACGTACGCACCGTGGTCGGCTGCCCACACACCTCATCAGTATGGACCCAGCTCATTTTCACTCCCCTCACAACCCGCCTCACTCCCAGTTTTTCACCACAGACCTATTCATAATGTATAAACGGCCCATCTAATATTGATAAATGGGTGATTAGAACTCAATGAATATTTCAGAGGGAGTGTATTTTTCATCTTCAGAGGTTTATGAAGAGAAAAACATCGCCTGTCAAACTAAATCATGCCACATTTCACTAAAAAGGTTACGATTGCATATCTTGTTGCGTTTTTGTTTAAATAGCAAAAACACTGTTGGTTTTATTGCTGGTAACTCTAATTGCATCTAAAGTTGTTTAAACACCGTCCTCACCCCTAAATCACAGATTAACTCATCATAATTATCTCTATTAACTATTGATTCAATATCAACTGTAGAACTCCAACAGAATTCCCAAAAAGGTGACTAAAAACAAGATACAATGATTTTCAAATCTCATAAACCAACATTTTAATCACATAAAACATATTTACAACACATAGAACAGTGATACTCACTATTTTTTTCACAAGAGCCACATCGGCAGAGCAAAATCAAGGGAAGAGCCACTTTTACGACAACATACTAAAGTCCGCTGTTGCAAATATGTAGTTCTACATATAAAAAAGAAACAACGCAGTCAATACATTTTCAATTCAGACCACATTTACTTTAATACTGGGATGAGTGGAAGCTGGCGTGCATGTCCTTGACTTTCTTCATGTTGTATTTGTAGTTTGTTGTTGTAATCATAGTGAGACATTCAGGATGAGCATGGTTTTTGTGCTGGTTTTTGCCCTTTTTTAATTAAAAACCGATCCATTGTGCCTGCGTCTCGCGCTGGCTAAAGGAGCTAGCGTGCTCTGCGGTCAAGTGTGAGGTGGTTTAGCAATTGTTAATAGAAAAAAAAGGACACTTAAATTGGAAGGTCGTAAATCTGATTCTCTATTTTGCATGCGATGACATCACTGCGTGGTATCACCTTGGACTCAACAAGTCCAAGTGAACATGGGATTTTGAAGACATTTCCAGGTGGTTTTATTCTATTTTTTCCAACCTAATAAGCACAAAACAGTCTCAGGAATCCTTCTGACCCTGGAAATCATCTGTTTGAACTGCTGTGGACGCTTTAGATCGCTAAAAGCAAAAATAAACATCCATCAACGCGCTTAACAAACCAAAATCAGTGTGTGATATCATTTACAGTTACAGCACCTGAGTGTCTGTGTAATGGGTGTTTGACTGATTTTTATAAGAGGCTAATCATTCGACATACTTATTTTATCTTAATTATTTAATTAATTTCCTTTCACTCGATATTTTGTTTACTTTTAGTGTGATTGTTGCGATTCAAAATTTCTGATGTTGCGCCAACTTTAGTGAAAACTGTCGCAGTCCCTGGGAAAGTGTCGCAGTCCCTGGGAAAGTGTCGCAGTCCTGGGAAAGTGTCGCAGTCCCTGGGAAAGTGTCGCAGTCCCTGGGAAAGTGTCGCAGTCCTGGGAAAGTGTCGCAGTCCTGGGAAAGTGTCGCAGTCCCTGGGAAAGTGTCGCAGTCCTGGGAAACTGTAGCAGTCCTGGGAAACTGTTGCAGTCCCTGGGAAAATGTCGCAGTCCTGGGAAAGTGTCGCAGTCCCTGGGAAAGTGTCGCAGTCCCTGGGAAAGTGTCGCAGTCCCTGGGAAAGTGTCGCAGTCCTGGGAAACTGTAGCAGTCCTGGGAAACTGTTGCAGTCCCTGGGAAAGTGTTGCAGTCCTGGGAAAGTGTCGCAGTCCTGGGAAAGTGTCGCAGTCCCTGGGAAAGTGTCGCAGTCCTGGGAAAGTGTCGCAGTCCCTGGGAAAGTGTCGCAGTCCCTGGGAAAGTGTCGCAGTCCTGGGAAAGTGTCGCAGTCCTGGGAAAGTGTCGCAGTCCTGGGAAAGTGTCGCAGTCCCTGGGAAAGTGTCGCAGTCCTGGGAAAGTGTCGCAGTCCTGGGAAAGTGTCGCAGTCCTGGGAAAGTGTCGCAGTCCCTGGGAAAGTGTCGCAGTCCTGGGAAAGTGTCGCAGTCCCTGGGAAAGTGTCGCAGTCCCTGGGAAAGTGTCGCAGTCCTGGGAAACTGTAGCAGTCCTGGGAAACTGTAGCAGTCCTGGGAAACTGTTGCAGTCCCTGGGAAACTGTTGCAGTCCCTGGGAAAGTGTTGCAGTCCTGGGAAACTGTAGCAGTCCTGGGAAACTGTTGCAGTCCCTGGGAAAGTGTTGCAGTCCTGGGAAAGTGTCGCAGTCCCTGGGAAAGTGTCGCAGTCCCTGGGAAAGTGTCGCAGTCCTGGGAAAGTGTCGCAGTCCTGGGAAAGTGTCGCAGTCCCTGGGAAAGTGTCGCAGTCCCTGGGAAAGTGTCGCAGTCCCTGGGAAAGTGTCGCAGTCCTGGGAAAGTGTCGCAGTCCCTGGGAAAGTGTCGCAGTCCCTGGGAAAGTGTTGCAGTCCCTGGGAAAGTGTCGCAGTCGAAACTATCGCAGTCCCTGGGAAAGTGTCGCAGTCCCTGGGAAACTGTAGCAGTCCTGGGAAAGTGTCGCTGTCCCTGGGAAAGTGTCGCAGTCGAAACTATCGCAGTCCCTGGGAAAGTGTCGCAGTCCCTGGGAAACTGTAGCAGTCCTGGGAAAGTGTCGCAGTCCCTGGGAAAGTGTCGCAGTCCTGGGAAAGTGTCGCAGTCGAAACTATCGCAGTCCCTGGGAAAGTGTCGCAGTCCCTGGGAAACTGTAGCAGTCCTGGGAAAGTGTCGCAGTCCCTGGGAAAGTGTCGCAGTCCCTGGGAAAGTGTCGCAGTCGAAACTATCGCAGTCCCTGGGAAAGTGTCGCAGTCCCTGGGAAACTGTAGCAGTCCTGGGAAAGTGTCGCAGTCCCTGGGAAAGTGTCGCAGTCCCTGGGAAAGTGTTGCAGTCCCTGGGAAACTGTTGCAGTCCCTGGGAAACTGTTGCAGTCCCTGGGAAAGTGTTGCAGTCCTGGGAAAGTGTCGCAGTCCTGGGAAAGTGTCGCAGTCCCTGGGAAAGTGTCGCAGTCCCTGGGAAAGTGTCGCAGTCCTGGGAAAGTGTCGCAGTCCTGGGAAAGTGTCGCAGTCCCTGGGAAAGTGTCGCAGTCCCTGGGAAAGTGTCGCAGTCCTGGGAAAGTGTCGCAGTCCCTGGGAAAGTGTCGCAGTCCTGGGAAAGTGTCGCAGTCCCTGGGAAAGTGTTGCAGTCCCTGGGAAAGTGTCGCAGTCGAAACTATCGCAGTCCCTGGGAAACTGTTGCAGTCCCTGGGAAACTGTTGCAGTCCCTGGGAAAGTGTCGCAGTCCCTGGGAAAGTGTCGCAGTCCCTGGGAAACTGTAGCAGTCCTGGGAAAGTGTCGCAGTCCCTGGGAAAGTGTCGCAGTCCCTGGGAAAGTGTCGCAGTCCCTGGGAAAGTGTCGCAGTCCTGGGAAAGTGTCGCAGTCCCTGGGAAAGTGTCGCAGTCCCTGGGAAAGTGTCGCAGTCCCTGGGAAAGTGTTGCAGTCGAAACTATCGCAGTCCTGGGAAACTGGGACTGGCTAAAGTTGCGTTGATAGTTCGCAGCATCACAAACTGATTCATATGATGACGAATAAAGATCTAATTCTATGAGCTGGTTGGGTTCTTCGACCATAATGTGGCACGTGTCAGCTGAAGCCATTTTTCGAGGCACGTTTCCGCCTCAGTCAACATATTTAAATTCATCGTGGTAATTCCAGATGGACAAAAGTCTATCTTATCATACCAATGTCAGTTGGGAAAACATGTGCATTCAAAAGTGAATTCAGACAAACCCGAGCGGAATACAAATGCACAGGAAGGCTTCGGTTGGCACAGCCTTTAATTGTGACCGTGCCTGAGTGTGTGCACGTCCCTAATTAATTATGCACAACTCTGACAAAAAGCAGCGAGGCGAATGCACCTAATAGGCCTTTGAATGAGGTCAACCTACAAAAACTCTTCAACAATCGATTGCAGTGCAACCATTTGGACGGATGTCCTGGCTGCATGAAGACAGAGTGTGTTTCTGTGGCTTTACAGGATGAGTAATGGCTGGGTTCAGTGACTAAAAACACCAACGCCTTGTTGTTCTGCTGATGCAGGTGTGTTTGCAACTTCACACACTGTCGATCTTTTATGCAACAACTCGTAAAAATGGTGCCAACAGGCCCCGAATCCCACTGTGCCAAGCTGTTATTCCCCAGACTGCTTTGTAAACTGAACTCCAAAGCTCCAATTCCAAAAAAAAGTTGGGACGCTGTGGAAAATGTGAATGAAATCTGAATAATGCAACAGTTTGCCAATCTCATAAACCAGTATTCTAGTCACAATAGATCCTAGAAAACTCTACAAATGTTTAGAGTTTTTTTTTTCCCCATTTCATGAACTATAGTAGCTCAGTGATTTCCAGGACAGAGAGCTGCCTGAGGGCCTGAGGGTCACAGAGATGTCTCCGGATCCTCTGAATATTCATTATGCAATATTCAACTTCTTCAAGGTTTTACATTATTCCGAAGTTTCCAAAATGCAGATGAGTGAAAGAGAAGATGTCAAGGGTTCAGAGCTGGAACAAAAATGGACAACAAGGAGGAGGAAGTGTGAGATCCCTGGTGGATAAAATTGGATGAGCTTGGACTCCTGATGAGGACGCAGCAGGAATAACAGCTCGACCATCTCAGCTGTAAGACTAAAGCCTCGTTTCCACTGTGCAGTCCGGTACGGGTCGGTTCAGAACGGCATCCATGAGACCGGTCCTGTGTGCTCGGTACCCCAAGCAAAAGGGTTACAACAATGGTAACGGGTTCCATGGGACCGGTACGCTTTGGTGGTGGTGGAAACACTGAAATAAGCGAACCGTTCCGACCCGACCCGTACCGGACTGCATAGTGGAAACACGCCGTATACGTGCAGCCATGCTTCCGTGACCGAATCTGATCTGTTTCTGATCAATGGCAACAATCATTTCTGATCCAGATTCTATGAATCTTTTGCAGATTGCTGACCCTCTGCCCATCTTTACTCCTGAGGGACTCTGCCTCTCTGAGGTGCTCTTTTCCTACCCAATCATGCCACTGACCCGTTGCTGATTAACCTCCTTAGTTTCCACATGTTTTCCAGCCTTTTTTCGCTCATGTTCCAAACTCCTTTTAAACATGTCGTCAGATTCAAAATGAGCTCAAATTTCTAAGATGGTCTTTTCTTCGTTTTTTACGTTCTATTTTGCACTTAATGTTGGTTTATGAAATATGCAAATCTTCTGGGTTATATAACGATGAGCAGTCGTGAACACTCATTCCTTATTTTTTACAACCAGAGAAGTATTAAATAAAACCTCAGACGGTGAGAGGCGTGCTGAGAGTGTTGATCCCGAACTCTCGGCTCAGTTCAACTTCAGAGCTGCTTCTTCATAACTGCCATGCAAGCGCCACACTTCACTTCACTTTGAATTAACGCTTTTCCAACACACACACACTCACACACACACTCTCCGGCCTGAGAAAACCTAACTCACACAAGCCACACCGTCATCACATCGCAGCAGAAACGCGCCGGGCCTCCCACAACGCTCACGCACGACTGCCCGATGTGAACCGTGACCGCTGGCGCCCGGCGGACACCACATTCCTAAAATTTCTCAACTCGCTCGCTTTTCAAGTGTCGCTCCGAGTTTCATCAGCAGCGGGGAGTTTTTCTGATGAAAAGGCAGCAGAAAGCAGCTCGTTCTTCTGTTAACTGCTTTATTAAAGTTCCTGCTGCTGTGTCTCGTTGCCTTGTTCTGGTGTCGAGGTGTCCCTTCGCCACGGCCTGTCTTCTCCTGTTCTGGTTTAATGGTTCCTGTGTTATGTTCTGTTTAGGGCTGGGCGAGTTAACTCGTTATTATTGCGTTATTATCGAGGTCCCCACCTGATGAGCCCAATGATATGTTGGTCAGCACTGCTCACTGGTCTATATAGGGAGTATAGGGAATTACTCACTGAGTCTGGTCCTTTTATTATTTTTTTCTTTAGCACAAGTTTCTTGTGTTTACCTTGAATTTATTTTACTATTGTAAAACTGTTGCTCACAGGATTTTATTATTGTAAAAGTCTGTTGCTCGAAGGCTTTTATTATTGTAAAAGTCTGTTGCTCACAGGCTTTTATTTTGTTAAAGTCTGCTGCTGTCTGCTGTGGAACAGGAAAAGAAAGTAATCTTTGGATCCACCAAACATGGAGAAGGGTACGGAACTTTTACTCGGCCATTTTAATTTTAAAGTTCTTCCAGACGGCGGAGTCGACAGAACCAAAGTCATCTGTAAACACTGCCAAGTTGAATTGTCTTCTCAGCGTAGTAGTTCCAGTCTAAAATATCACTTAAAGGCAAAACACACAACTGATAGCAGCAAGTCATTCAAGGAAACAGACAGTGGAGCGAGGCTTCTACATAAAAACTATAGAAAGATGCTGATGTTAAAAGTGTGTTTGCACAACAAATGTTATGGCACTTTCATTCATATGGCAGCACATTTAAAATAAAGCTAAATGCTAAAAGCTATACACTACTTTTGGATTCGTGTTTGGATTTTGCGTACAAATGCGATTAATCGTGATTAATCAGGGAAATCATGAGATTAATTAGATTAAACATGTTAATCGTTGCCCAGCCCTAGCTCTGTTTTCCAGTTCATTTCTGCCAGTTACTCATAATCTTGTGCATCAGTTTCCTCACTTCCTGCTTTATTTTGCCACCTGGTTGTCATCACTGATTAGCACTCACCTGTCTGAGCTTCGCTCCCTCGGTATATTCACGCCTTGGTTTCAGTTGTTCTCTGTCAGCTCGTTGCTATGTTTCACACACGTTTAAGTCTTCAGCCACGAGCTGCTTGTTTTTGGGTGAATAAAACATGATGATCTGCCAGCTGTGTTCAGCTCTCCTCTGTCTGCACCTTTCTTCCTGACATATTTGTTTGAAACTTGGGGCCTGAACCAGGGAACTTCAGCTTCAGCTGTGGAAGCTCAGTTTCGATAGAGCTAGTTCGCCTCACCTGGAAACCTGACCTACTCTGAAGCTTTTTCAGATTTCAGATAAGAGCTCAGCTGATGGAAAAGTGCCGCCTGCTGACCAGCCACTTCTCTTCCAACATGAAGAAATAAAACAGACGCTGGTGAGTTTACAGACGGAGGCCGTGTTCGAAACCGCATACTACATACTAGCATACTGCATACTCATCGATCAGACAGTATGTAGCGTTTACCCACAATGCATTTCGCTCCTGCCCGAGACGAAATCAGCCGATTTCGCTTAAGCTCTAAACTCTGTAAACTTTAGCAACATTTGAAACATTTTCAGGAGAGAAAGTAGTCCTTTAGATCCCCAACGTGTTGAAAACCTGACAAAATACCGGCTGTTTACAATTTTGTTCCCAAAAATTCGGCGCTACTAAAGCTAGCCGCAGTGAGCTAACGCACTTCCGGTTATTTTCACAAAATAAAATACCCGTTGTCTTTTATCATAGGGAAAGCCATTACGATACAATTGGTGCTTTTGTTTTGAAAACAGGAAGTGAACCTACCCTCGTTGTAGCTAGCTTGAAACTGCCGTTTTGACAGGAAATGACGATCGGCGACGTCACGTTACGTTGCATCTTGGGTAGTTTGAGTATGAGTAGTAACCTCATGATGCATACCCAACATTTCAGAGAATCTAGTATGCATCCGGGAACTTCTGCTTACTCAAACTCGCATACTAACTCAAAAAGTTAGTAGGAGTAGTAGGAGAAGTATGCGGTTTGGAACACAGCCAGAGTCTCGGTCCAACTCCGCCTGGAGTTAAAGACCAAAAACGCTGTTCCACTTCCACTCTTTACTTCGCTTTGGAACGCAGGCACATCCAGGGTTGGAACGTCTGGGTTAACTTCGCGTGTTGATAACCAGCATCGCAGTTACCGCTGAGCGAGATCTGCATTCTTCGGGTCAAGGTTCCCGTATGCTACTCCGTCGCTATCCGCCATTCCGTCTCCGTGGTCACGCAGAGGCTCATAAACCTTTCGAAGTTCTCCGTCGGGCTGTCGGATACTCAAGGCAGTTCACCTCCCGATCAGTAGGCGTCGCTACGCTAGACGATCCAATCTCGCGACGTCTATGGTGAAAGTCGTGGATTGATTGTTCACCTTCCGGCCAATCTCTCGCCAAGAATTGTTGGTCATTTGAGCGTTCTTTAGCCTTTACGGGACGTCACATAGAGGTTGTCTTACTTCTTCGATCAGTCGTTCCTTGATTTACTCCATTCTTTGAAATGTTGACCGGCACACAGTAGACTCTTTCAAAAATGGCGGTGTTGTTGTTCTGAGAGGAAGGAGCTAAACTGGAAAAGTTATTCAGGGAAATGATGTTGTTAGCCAACCAATCACAACTCTTGCGGTCTCCGCGAGTCTCCGTCTCCTTGGTGGATAGATAGGAATTTTGGCCGACTGAGAGCGTCTCCGGTAGGGTTTCCGACGACGGAGGAGGCTCTCCGTGGCCTTTCCTGGACGACTGAAAATTAGGCTTTGGTTAAACCACCCAAATAAATTCTGGATGTGTTGCACTTCTGCATTAGTTCCCTCAGTGTTTGTCCTCACTGGTTACTTTTTGCCTCTTTTGACATGAAGCTGTATGACATCCCATACTTGTTTTTAAATTAATTTGAATTATTTTATTTGTTTCTCTTTATATTCTTTTATGTATTTTAATGCTTCTTCCACTCCCTGCTCCAATGCTTTTATTCTATGTGAAGCACTTTAAATTGTTTGTACATGAAATGTGCTATACAAATAAATTTGACTTTGATTTAATATTAGCAACATCATTTCTGAACATCTTCTTACCCCCTGCTGTGTCCTGTGAGCAGAGTTCCAGCCTCGTTTTGTTGTTGATGAAGGTAGTCCGGCTAGTTGGCTGGGGTTTAAAAAATAAAGCGTTTTGCTTCTCAAAACAATATGCGTTCAACAGAGTAATACATTTACATCACAAAATGGTTCTCCAGGAAAAAGTCAGACCTCACAATCTCTTGGCCCGATTTTCTATCCCTTCGGGAGGGGGTAAGTCAATGTTCATAAATGATGTTGCTAATATGGGATGTCATACAGCTTCATGTCAAAAGAGGCGAACTGTCCCTTTAAGGATGCTGCCTGTTCATAAATATAAGGCGAGTTACACAGAATGATTTCTAATGAATGTTTGACAGTGAAGAAAAAGCCAGGCGTTCCTACCAAAGAACATGCAGCTCAGATACAACCAGTGGGCTTCATCTATTTCATCTTTATCTTCACCTCCTTTTAATTTGGCTGTCAGAAGCCAGGTGAGTCCTCAAAGCCTTTCAAAGCAAAGGTTGGAAATATATATAAAAAAAAAATCTACATTAAAAAGCTTTAACACAGACGCGGAATGTCTTTACTGTGTGAAAGCACTTCCAAAAGAAATGAAAAGTCCAGCTGAAGCACCATTTCACATCATAAATGTGTGCCTGAAAGACATTAACGCTGCCACTTTAATTAAACCAGCCAATCTAGCAGAACCTTCGCGTAACAGCGGACAAAAAAAACGAATAAAATGGAATATGTGCAAAGAAAAGGAAATTATTCAATTATTCCTCTTAATGAAATATGATTCGATAACTGCTTTAAACCATTTGGGAAATTTGTGAATTAATACAATCTCCAAAAATGCATATTTAATTAAATACTTTCAACAATATGACGTTAAACAGAAGGCTCCCAAGGACAAAGTAAACTTATATGCACATCAGTCTGAAACAATGCTTCATACGTGTGAAAGGAGGTCAGTTTTACATCTGTGCTATGAAAAGGATCTTTAAATTAAAGGTCAGTTTTACATCTATGCTATGAAAAGGATCTTTAAGTAAAAGGAGGACAAGTCTTGGAATGAAATGTGGAGAAATGGAAGATGGCGGCTGAAATTAGGGCTAAAAAACGATCTTACTCTCCATCACAGCGTGTAAAATGGGTAAAAGAGGGTATTTAAAGTGTCTTTCAGTTTGGGCTTTTTGTGCTTTCCTGCCTCTTTGGAGCTAAAACTCACAGTTTTCAGTTGTAATGAACAACAGAAAGATTTTACAGGAGTGTGAATCCATTTTCTAGTGAAACTCTCTGAATTAAACGGAACATTTGGCCTTCATCTCAATCTTTTTCTGAACTGCTGAACAAGATTTCTGTATTATAAAAGGCCCTCTTTTGTTTTTCTTTAAAGACATCATCACACACAGGCCAGTTTATTCGTAGAGCACAACTCAAAGAGCTTTACAGCTGCATGAAATCACAAGAAGGCAAATAAAATCATTCCATAAAACATGAAAATGATCATAAATTAATTAAATTAAAAGCAAAGAGTGCAGATAAACACTTTCGGCTGTTATATGCACAGCTAAATACAACTGTAAAAACTGTACATAGAACTAAAAAGTGGACTGATGTGGCCGTATTTCCCGGTTCTCGTCTAATGAATGTAAAACAAAAGAAGTTCTTTGAAAACAACACGGAGGTACAGATATTTCCTGAGCAGAGTGGCTCTGTGAGCTGCAGCAGACTTATTAAACATGACTGACAGCTTGTTAGTTAACCTGCTGCTTAGCATTTGGTTCAATGTGCCTGTCGGTAAATTTGCTGCTTGGCATGATGTCTTCATCCTGGCTTCCCCGCATGATGAGCAAAGATTACCTTCATGGATGAGTGACAGTTGTTGTACTGCACAGAAAAATGTACCCACTCAAGCTGAAAAAGGTTTATTTTATATCCACGAGTGGTATTAACTGGGGTATACTGTAGTGTGATGCTGCTGCTGCTGCTGCTGAGGTGAATAAGTAACTCGGGCATGAATTATAACAGAGTGCTTCTTCTTTTAGATTATAAACTCTTATTTTATGGATGTGCTCAGAGGCATATTTCATTGAGTCGCAGCAGCAACCATGGCTAAGTCGGTTTAGGACTTCGGACCAGAATGGTGGTGAACATCGGCAGCTTTTTGAGGTACTCGGAGTTCTCTTAAGGTTCTCCACATTGTAAATGGAAACATTTAATCTTTTACTTCTCTGCGTTTGAGAAGTAAACAGTAGACAGTTTGTCTGCTGAATCTGCTAGTGTGTCTTGTCTTGCCTCCACCTCTGGCACCCTCTATACTTTCATTACCCCCTACCCGAACCAGGGTTTGTATCCCACTCCTACTTATCTTTACCTCTTCTATTTCTACCCCCTACCCGAACCAGGGTTTGAATCCCATTCCTACTGATCTTTACCTCTTCTATTTCTACCCCCTACCCGAACCAGGGTTTGAATCCCATTCCTACTGATCTTTACCTCTTCTATTTCTACCCCCTACCCGAACCAGGGTCTGAATCCCATTCCTACTTATCTTTACCTCTTCTATTTCTACCCCCTACCCGAACCAGGGTTTGAATCCCATTCCTACTGATCTTTACCTCTTCTATTTCTACCCCCTACCCAAACCAGGGTCTGAATCCCATTCCTACTTATCTTTACCTCTTCTATTTCTACCCCCTACCCGAACCAGGGTTTGAATCCCCACCCCGCTGGGACTGGTGTGCAGTTTGTGAGGGGCTGAGGTAGCTTATGGTTGTGGAAAGATGTGAAAGATGGCTGTTGTGGTGTGAGGAGCAGTGATGGCTGGCATTAGGGGGGTGACTCTGGGACGCCAGTGATCACTCTCTAGCCTCCTGGAGGTGTCGTCGGCCCAACCAGACGAAATGCTGATGAAAGGAGGTTCCCACCTGATGACCCCAATGACATGTTGGTCAGCACTGCTCATTGATCTATATTATAGGGAATTATTCACTGAGTCTGGTCCATTTTTTTTTTCTTTAGCACAAGTTTTTTGTGTTTACCTTAAATCGTTTATCTGAAAGCTTTAGATTGTTCAGAAAAGGAAAGATTTTTGCACCGAGCCAGTAAAAGGGCGAAACTTCAGCGGACATCCAAACTGCTGCCACTGCTGTTCTGATTGGTCACCCAACCAATCAGCAGAAAGCGTCATGGTGATGTTCGACCAATCAGCGGAGGCCCGTGTAGCTCCAAACTTCAGTGTGCCTCCGAAATCCAAAAAACTGACAGCTTTTAGCTAACGATGAGTCGGCAGCGGCATAGGCCGAGCAGCCCACCAAACCCAGGAAGTCTGCACCAGGGCCAATTACCTGGAGCTAAACTTACCTGGAAAAGGCAGCTCTGACCAAGTCCCGGCACTCCTGCCGACATTGAAACCCCTTTTGTGTTATTTACAACAGACTTCACGACCTCAAAGGCCAAATATTTATGATGTATGAAATGTAGAGGCAGGTTTGATAAGTGAAATGTTCTAAAATAAGGTGTCTTTTTATTCATTTGTGTTTTTCTTGTATATTCTTCTATACAGTCTTTTTTTTAATCACAGGAACCACATATTCACTTTTTCCAATGTTTTCTTTAGCTTTCGCCACTTTGTGCCATTACGTGATGTTGAGCACTCCTTCTTTGGTTTGTGCACAAACTATTTCCACCAAAGGAGAATTTACTCACCGGCTGTGTTCGAAACCGCATACTTCTCCTACTTCTCCTACTAACTTTTTGAGTTAGTATGCGAGTTTGAGTAAGCGAGAAGTTCCCGGATGCATAATAGATTCTCCTAAATGTTGGGTATGCATCATGAGGTTACTACTCATACTCAAACTACCCAAGATGCAACGTAACGTGACGTCGCCGACCGTCATTTCCTGTCAAAACGGCAGTTTCAAGCTAGCTACAACGAGGGTAGGTTCACTTCCTGTTTTCAAAACAAAAGCACCAATTGTATGGTAATGGCTTTCCCTATGATAAAAGGCAACGGGTATTTTATTTTGTGAAAATAACCGGAAGTGCGTTGCTCACTGCGGCTAGCTTTAGTAGCGCCGAATTCGTGGGAACAAAATTGTAGATAGCCGGTATTTTGTCAGGTTTTCAACACGTTGGGGATCTAAACGACTACTTTCTCACCTGAAAATGTTTCAAATGTTGCTAAAGTTTACAGAGTTTGGAGCTTAAGGGAATTCAGCTTCAGGCCGGCTGATTTGGGCTCGGGCAGGAGCGAAATGCATTGTGGGTAAACAGTCTGCATACCGTCTGATCGATGAGTATGCAGTATGGAAGTATGTAGTATGCAGTATTTAGTGTGCGGTTTCGAACACAGGCACTGACCACGTTCACAGTGTTCTTCTTCTGTTTTCTTTAAACATGACGTTAATGTAGTTTTATCGCCACCTACAGGCCATGGTTATTTCAAGTTCTCCCCTGGATGGAAGTATACTTTTCATACGGAGGGAAAATTATCCATTTGAAGAAATATCTGGAGTTGCGTAGTTGAGGCTGAATTGAGCCAAAGTGATTTCACTCTGTTTCCTCAAGTCGTTTGTGCAGCAAAACTGATAATTTCCTTTAAAAGAAATACGTCTCAGTCAGGAGTCGATTTCTTTCATCATTTTAATCTCTGAATTTATCGGCATCTTTTCTCCGTTGGTCTTCTGCTTAAAGTTTGTTTTTAAAAAAAATATTTCTTAAAAATCTTCGCACTCATTTTCCTGCAAAGCTTTCTTTGACATCTCAGTGTAAAGATATCTTCAAAGCCTTAGTCAGGTTTTACAGAGTTTGTGGATTTTTGAACCCCTCTCATTGTTTCTTTTGTTTTGACTTTCTTGACCTTCGGGTTTCCAGTTTTTTCCCTGTAATCGTTTCTGAGTCTTTTGGTTCAGTGTTCTTGGTTAAGCGAACTCTTTCCCTGCTTTCAGTGCCGTTTTCAGATCTCATCATTAATCCTAATATCCTCAGTTTCCCAGTTTGGTCCTCAGCTCCACTTCCACACGTTACCAACTCAATCAACCACAGCTGCAGGCACTCCCTCAATTAGTTCCCTTCAGTATTTAAACTCCTTTGTTCAATTCAATTCAATTCAATTCAGTTTTATTTATTTATATAGCACCAAATTACAACAAATGTCATCTCAAGGCACTTAAATAATATAGTCCAATTCAAGCCAATTGGAGTTCAATTCATTGAAATTGTAATAATTTGTTGGGGGAGTGACTTATCCTGAAGGTCATTCTCTGTAGGCTGTTGTATTTGTACATGGAGAGTAAAAACAGCAGAGTGAGAGCTTCCCCTGTTCAAGTTTGAGCTTTAATTGTATCTCTTCCTCTCTGAAATGTACGGAGCCCGTCTGGTGACATGCGTGGAAAAAAAATAAGGTGTGGGTATGATTTGTTTAATTCGTGGGAAAGACTTGTATAATTCGTGGGAAAGACTTGTATAATCCGTGGGAACGATGTGTATATTTCGTGGGAACGATGTGTATAATTCGTGGGAACGATGTGTATAATTCGTGGGAACGATGTGTTTAATTCGTGGGAACGATGTGTTTAATTCGTTGGAATTGCTTGTTTAATTCGTGGGAATGATTTGTTTAATTCGTGGGAATGATTTGTTTAATTCGTGGGAATGACTTGTTTAATTCATGGGAACGAGATGATTACAAGAGTGCGACTGTTTGTTGCTTGGCAGTTGTTACCTCAGTAGCGTCAGCCGCTTGCAAACATAGATAATTCTGATCTAATTTTGGCTACAGGTGAAATGTTACATCTAACAGAATCAAACCAACATCTTCCTTTTTTTTTTTTTTGCACCGACGCCATTTTTCCAGCATTTGTTGAACATCCACCTGTAGACTTCCAGGTAGAGATGCTTAACTCGAATCTTTTGGGCAATCCGGGCTGATCGGATCATTTCGAGGAGGGGATCCGAGTTATACGGATCACTTGAATCACTTATTTAAAAAAAAAAAAAAAAAAAAGCCGTTTAGTGGCTAGGCTATGCGCCTCGCCTTTTTTTGTCCCATTTATCAATTCATTTTGATAAATCAAAGAGTAGCCTAGCCAACGGCTACAAGTTCATTCATTTATTTTTGTCAAGTAATAATTCAATGCCATTTTATCTGAAAGCCAGACACAACAGCTAGTGTGTGCATTTACACAGCGACAAATGTGGTAGCATTAGGTGAGGCAATGCTGAGTTTAGACCTACAAGTAAACAACATGGAATGATCTTGCCCTCCCTATATCACTAAATGATTATTTTTCAACGACTGTACAAGATGCATGAAGCCACGCTAACCGAGCCTGTAGCGAGCTACAGAGGCTTCAGCAGTCAGATGGGTTAACGAGTCGACAATCCTTGCTGCCGGCAGAATCGAAACTTAAAAAGATCCGAGTTGGCATGGATCCGCCACTTGCCCGTCTGACCGCTGAATCGCGGGCTCTGGGTGACTCAGCGGTCAGACGGGCAAGTAGCGAATCCCTGCCAACTCGGATCTTTTTAAGTTTCGATTATGTCTCGTGACTTGACGAGCGAGCGCCCGGTCGCGGCAGCAAGGATTTTCGCTGTCGGGCCGTGAGTCACCCAGGTGGTACGAGTCAGCGGGGATTCGTCCCTCAATGTAAGTAACGGACGGATCGCAAGTCAGGACGGATCAGTAGGGGGCATGGCTCACTCACGGGCTCGTGACAAACGGGGCGGGAGTTAGGTTTTGATTCACTCAGTGTGTGACTGTGTGTGACTGAACACCATGCTAGAGAATGACTGTAGCCTAGTAGGCAACTAAAGAGGGATATATATTCCGGTTTCATCATTTCTCTCACGACTAAGGTGCAAGAGCGCTGTAACTGCCATTTGTTGACATAATGAAATGCTGCCCGGGTGACGTATTTATCCGGGTTGAAAACCGGATAACCCGGATTTTGTTACAGCTCTACTTCCAGGTCCTTCTTCCAGCTGCTGCATGATGAAATGTATTGGAGCTTTTTGAGCAGCCAAATTAAGTATCTAACTAAGAATCACTCCACGCCAAACCGAAAGTGCCTGAACAATGTAATTGTAATTCATTCCTGGATTAAAATAAAACTAAATTAGATCAGAATCGTCCATGTTTGCAAGCGGCTGACACCGAGTCAAACAGTCTCACTCATGAAATCGTGTAGTTCCCACGAATTAAACAAATCGTTACCACGCCTTATTTTTTTTCCACTCGTCACCAGACGGGCTCCGTAGCATTACACCCTGATCTCTTAGTCTTCTTTTTTTCTCTTCACCTCTATTCCTTAATCATCTTTTTCTCGTTTTTATTCTCTCTCTCTATTTCGTTTTTTTATTGGCGGTTGGCAAACAACTTATAGAAGCATTACCGCCACCGACTGGTAAGGAGTGTGGATCACATGACAATTATATATTATATATACCTATATTTATATTTATATATATATATATATATATATATATATATATATATATATATATATATATATATACACCCATACACTCATATATACACCCTTATATCTACATATGCCTACACTTTTACATAGTCCCTACTCATATACACTCATTTATATACTTTATATAAATTCTATTATACAACCTACACTGTTTTAAATAATAAAAAATAACCCGATATCCTCTGTTTCCTGATTCTTTTTGCAATAAATCTACTATGTCCAATTTCATTTTCATCCTACTAAGATTTCTAATTAAATTATTTCTCTGAGCCTGATAATTCCTACAATATAAAATAATAATATGTTCAATTGTCTCATCTTCCCCACACTCACATTTCCCTGACTGATGTTTTCCTATCATATATAGGTTTTTATTTAATCTTGTTAAGTCTTGTTATAATCGTCTCTTCTCTTAACTCTGACAATGTTTAAATCCAGGCTGAAAACAGTTCTATTTAGCCGTGCATATGACACCTGAAAGTATTTTATCTTCACTTTTTAATTAATAAATGATTATTTTAATGTTTTTTTAATTTTAATTTTAATTTAATTTAATTTTTTTTAATGATTTTATTGCCTTCTTGTGATTTTATGTAGCTGTGAAGCACTTTGAATTGCCCTGTGTATGAATTGTGATCTATAAATAAAATTGCCTTGCCTTACTTCTTTCTGATCTTCTCATTTTCCCTATTTTCCTTTTGTATTTTATACAACCAACGTCCTTTTGTTCCTCCCATAACTTTTGCCATCTCTCCTCGTTTTTACTGACCACTCTTCTCCCATAAAAACTATTCCCACCTCCACCTCCCTCCCCCAGCGCCCCCTCCCTCCTCCGGTGCTCCGCTCGGCTCTGACGCGCCGTGCGTAAAGCTCCTCACTCCGGTGTCTGTGTCCGGAGCGCACGGACGGAACGGAGCCCGACGGAGCGGAGAAACTCTGAGATTAAACCCGCTTCTTTCCAGTTTCGCTCATTTGTCAGTTTGCGATGACCTCTGCTTGGATGTCAGCGCGATTCAGAGGCGAAACGGAGTGTTTTTCAACTCAGATTTCAGTTATTTTTCTGAAATGAAATAGACTTTGAGCCAGAAGCGCAGAAACCGGAGGATCCAGAGGATGTGGATTTAAACTCGCGGAAATCACCTCAACACCTCACTCGTTTTTATTCTAATTTCCTCCCCCATTTCCTGTCGTCCTTTGTATTTAATGGCAGCGGAGCCCCGTGCGGCTGTCCGCGGGGCTTCAGTCCGCGTTGCGGGGGAACCAGAGCGCAGAGCGCCGGGATCTGCGAGCGCCGCCGGGACCCGAGCTCCGCGCTGATCGCCCGGAGAGACGCTGAGGTCAGTGTGTCAGTCTCCCCACACGCACGCGCTATCTGTCTCCCTCGCGCAGTTTGCACGAACACGCGCACACGCGTGCCACTAAGCATTTATGGAATTATTAATATATGTTATTTGAAATATTTTTAATATCACACCTCAAACTTTGATCAAATTAGATTCACATTTCTCTGTATATTTATGTTTTTCCTCCAAATTAACTCTCTATATCACTTTTAAAATGGAGAAATTATTAGAATTTGAATGAATTGCCACGAAGTCAACATAAAGACCGAAAAAAGTGAGATAAAGTTATTAATTTTTACTGTTTAAATATGGTGATATTGGTGCTGTTGCGCTGTATTTTTTTTTATCAAATTAGATTCACATTTCTCTGTATATTTATGTTTTTCCTCCAAATTAACTCTTTATATTACTTTTAAAATGGAGAAATTATTAGAATTTGAAAGAATTGCCGCCAAGTCAACATTAAGACCCAAAAAAGTGTGATAAAGTTATTCATTTTCGACTGTTTAAATATGGTTTTATTGGTGCTGTTGCGCTTTGTTTTTGAGCTTAACAACAAAAAGCCTGTTAGAAAGTCTGTTTTAGTGCAACATGTGACTGTGAGGATGCTTCGTGGTGAAACTGAGCAACAATCCAACTGGTTTTTGTTCAGTTTCACCGCACGCTGTAAACTTTACGCTCCAGTTTCTACGCTCTCTTACCATCAAGCTCCAAAGACAAACAAACGGGCCCGTCCGGGATGCTTCACCCTCAGTGCTGATATGCTGTTAAATGAGAGAGAAACAACAGCCCGTGATTGCCTGAGATGTTTGCCTCGGCTCTTATCCACCCGACGATAAGAAGAGGCTGCGGGTTTAATTACTAAACCACCACTTACAGCCCAAATCTCTCCTCCCGACTTCTTCCGTGTTGCTCTGCTCATTCACCCACAATCGCACGAGATGGATGCTCGGATTATAAAGGTTCAGTTTGTCTGTGGCTGCTGGATTCGGCCCCTTATCTGATGAACATCCTGGCATCACGGGCCTAATGAGGCGCGGCGTTTCCCTCCCAGCTCACAGCTGGTGCTAATAACACACTCGGGCCAAAGTTTAACATGTTGAGCTGTCAAACGGCGTCCTTTTTCTTTCAAGTCGCAGCTCAGAGAAGAGGCGACGTTACGAACGAGGTCACGTTTTTTCACACGTGGGAAAATCTGCTCTGGAAAATGATTGATTGGGTCTGCTGATATCTGCACACAAGTTTAAAGGGACAGTTCGCCTCTTTTGACATGAAGCTGTGTAACATCCCATATCAGCAGCATCATTTCTGAACATCTTCTTACCCCCTGCTGCGTCCTGTGAGCAGAGTTCCAGCCTCGTTTTGGTGTTGATGAAAGTAGTTGCAGTAGTAGCAGGGGGTAAGAAGATGTTCATAAATGATGCTGCTGATATGGGATGTCATACAGCTTCATGTCTAAAGAGGCGAACTGTCCCTTTAAAAACTCCAAAGAGCAACATGTACACCGTGCAGAAGTGAGCTCAGTTTGGCTTTAATATGTTTGTCCTGCAGCAGCCGGGGAGTTAATTATTAAAAAAATTTTATTAACTGTCGTCTCGATGGTTTTATGGTTGCAGATGCACCGGGAGGGCAGATGTTTTTTATTTCTCGGCTGGATTTACAGGCTTTGGACTAATTTCCGTGATCCACAGATTATTTGGATGATTGCAAAGTTCCCCCGTTGAGACCAAAATCCTTTAATTTTAGACGCTATTCGCTTGTTCTACAGCTGCGGTAACGTTTTCCCAAGCATACCTTCAGTATGTGTCACACAAACCAGCATCTGGACCAACAATCTGACTTTTTTCATTTAGTATTTTTTTACAGTCTTATCCTGTATGTCAACCGTTGTCCAATTAAATTGAGTTCATGGTCTAATCAGGCCACTGAAGCTGACCAATCAGAGCAGAGGGGCTTATTTAAATCTTTACTGGTGGTGCTGAAATGTGAGTGATGGAGTGGCAGTACACTGTTTGGTAGAGATCTCACAATAAATCCTTTAAGTTTTGTAGTTATGTGTCAGGACAAGTGTGGATAATGTTGCTTGAAGAGATTTTAAGAAGAGGAATGTTAATGAAAATGAATGCTCATTGAAAGAAGCCACATTTATAGGTTATAGGGGAAGTTTTTTTTGGTCCCTAAAAGCCTCCCGTACACTAGACCAACGTTTTAGGTCAGAATAAAGATTCTGCAAAGACTTTGGCTGTGTTCGAAACCGCATACTACATACTGCATACTTCCATACTACATACTACATACTGCATACTGCAGAAGCGTTTACCCACAATGCATTTCGCTCCTGCCCGAGCCGAAATCAGCCGGCCTGAAGCTGATTTCTCTTAAGCTCTAAACTCTGTAAACTTTAGCAACATTTGAAACATTTTCAGGTGAGAAAGTAGTCGTTTAGATCCCCAACGTGTTGAAAACCTGACAAAATACCGGCTATTTACAATTTTGTTCCCACGAATTCGGCGCTACTAAAGCTAGCCGCAGTTAGCTACGCACTTCCAGTTATTTTCACAAAATAAAATACCCGTTGCCTTTTATCATAGGGAAAGCCATTACGGTACAATTGGTGCTTTTGTTTTGAAAACAGGAAGTGAAACTACCCTCGTTGTAGCTAGCTTGAAACTGCCGCTTTGACAGGAAATGACGATCGATGACGTCACGTTACGTTGCATCTTGGGTAGTTTGTGTATGAGTAGTAACCTCATGATGCATACCCAACGTTTCGGGGAATCTAGTATGCATCCAGGAACTTCTCGCATACTCAAACTCGCATACCAACTCAAAAAGTTAGTATGAGTAGTAGGAGAAGTATGCGGTTTCGAACACAGCCTTTGAGTCACTAGATTTATCTAAGATTTGCCGTATATCACCTGACGGAAGTCGACCAATAAGCAGCTTTTATCCACAGCTACAAGTGCTGAAAAAAACGTCCCAACGCAGCACAGTAGTCAGTATAATTATTTAAGCGTTCGTGGGGCTTTTTGCTTGTTTGTGCAGCAAAAACTGTGAGATCCAAAACGACTACACGGCCGAATTACTTGTAATTAATTTGAAGTTTTAAGAATTGACTTAAAAAATAAAAACGTAACTTCTTGAAAACCTTTCTTCTACGTTTAAAGGCCGATTTATGCCCTACGGAACCGGACGAAATTCGTCTGTCCGGTCCATACGTTGCTCCCGGAGCTTCTGTTTATGCCTCCGTCCGTATTGCGCACGTCCGTAAGAAATCCTCTAGAGGGCGGTATATATTGAGTCATTGTCGGCCGCGGGTTTGAGAAACATGGCGTCAATAGAGGAAGTTGCAGTTCTCTATCTATTATGGCAGACCATCTCACATCTCACATCTCCTCTCCTCCATCACCGCCATTTTTTAATCTCCTACTCTTCGTTCTTCTTCCTCCTCCATAACTTCCGCAGCCAACACGGTCCTGACTCTCTACTGCCCCCACGAATTCCTCTGGTATTGCTCCGTTTTGCCCGGAGCTCACCGGACTAAGCTCTTGACCTACGGACAAACTGACGGATGAAACGACCCCCGGAACCGGGTGAAAGCGTCCGTTTCCGTAATAGGAGGGTTTCACGTGACGTCACAGTGCTGCATCGCGAACGCGCGTAATCCAGATGGATGTCAGGAAGTGAATTCTGCTCTCGTTGAAGAGATGCCTCGGATTTCGGCTTAGTGGTTTCATAACCGAGCTTGACCGTCGGAGCCCAGTCTACCGACTCAGTGTCACCCCAAGTGCTACGGACGCCTAAAAATTCACAATGAAGCCCATATTAGACTACCGGAAACTTAATAATCATTACTAAGTAAATGAGTATTTAACAACACCCCAATGCTATATAAACAGAGCCACAAAAACAAAGTTAGCAGTTAGCTAACATACCTCTGACGAAGTGGTCGCTGCAGACATGAGTAAACAGACTCTGCTCCTCCCGACTGCAGACGGAGGTTTAAAATCCATTTTTTACGGCGTTGTTCTGTTAGCTTTTTATATTTCTCACCTTTGTGTACGACCACCTTTGGTATTCTAAAAAAACTTTGTCCTTTTCACGGGTAGAACGGTTGGAGCAGCCGTAAACAGCACAAAACACGGGCATCTTGCTTGCAGTTCTATGGGCAGAATTCACTTCCTGACAACCATCTGAAAACCGCGCCCCCTTACGACCACGTGACTGAAACCAAGCTATTACCGTAGGGCATAAATGGGCCTTTAGTCGGGTTTTACTCTGTCAGCCCATTTAGATTTCCATAGCCAATAATAAGGGTTTGTACGTTCTGTCACAGTAACGTAAATGCAGTTGGATGCTCCTCCTTTTGTTCGGTCAAATTGAACCGTACGTTATTTATTTATTTGCCTCATCGCCATGGTTACTCCCGAACACAGCTTCCCCTGTTTCGAATTTCAAAGTGACAACAGCGCACGTATTGGTGTAAAACGCAGAATGGATCACTGAACGACACAACTTGCATGAAACGAGACTAAAGACATACGATGATTTTAAAGACCCCCAGATGTGAGGCTTCCTTGGAACAGCCTGGATTGAGTTTTATGACCACCTTACACCAAAAGCGCGAGATCACGGGAGCACGCGGCAACTCTTGTTGACTCTGTCGAAGCTTATTTTGAGTAAAGCATCAGCTTATGTTGCCACTTCTTCCATGAAAGTTTTAGAAAAAAACAGTTATTTGTAGGATTAACGGCCTCGGCTGTGCAGCGATTTCTTGTTCCTCAAACCAACGACGTGTTTTATTAAAATTTGCACCTGAGGGATTTCTTTATTTCTACATGTGAATAATACCTTTAATCCCAGCTGGATCGCCCTCCTGGGACTCCTCAGGGGAGGAAAAAAATTGCTCTGAGGCCACGACTGGCTGCTGTTACGGGTTGCATTATTTCCCCAGAGACCCAGAAACAAACCAGGGGTGCGGAGATGAAGTCATTCATCACTTTTAAATGATCCAGCAGTAGGGAATGAAATGCTAAAATTAATTTATAAGCCTCTCAGATGTTAATATCTGTTAGTTTCCAACGTCTGTAAGTATTGCAGTGTTTTAAATTACACTTCAGTCTTTTTATTTTCACTGATTAATTTAAAGAAATGTACGCCGTTTCTTTGCTTGTGACTGGGTTTCAGTTCCAGCTTATTGGCTTTTGGGGCTTAGTTTGTCAACATCGATGAAAATACCACAAAAAAGATCGACACGTTTAGATTCTTATCTAAATTAGATTCCTTCCACGAGAAGGATTAATGACTGAACCTATCTGATCTCGTTCAGTGGAGCAAATTTTTACTGATAAATCAGACGTCGCAGCAACGGTATTATTCGTGCTTAGCATTAATGTTGATCAGCAGGCTGTAAGTTCACGCATCAGCAGGAAGCATGATTATTTACTCTGAAAAGTAAATAATACTACGCTGTGATGAGCTGCGGTGGATTTACGGTTCATTTAAACCGTAAATGTAAGTAATATAAAACAGTCAGTAAACCAATAACAGCGGAATGCTGTAATTTACCTGCATAAAGACACAATTTTATGACAAAGCCATGGCACGATGGGGAATGTCGTTTTAATGGAGAGTTAATCGTATTATTTTAGATTTCTTTTGTTTGAAATGTGACAATTGTTAAGAAAAAACTAGGTCTGGGCAACGATTACAATTTTTTATCTAATTAATCACATGATTTCCCTGACTAATCGCAATTAATCGCTTTTGTACGCAAAATCCAAAAATGAATCCAAAAGTAGCGTATAGCTTTTAGCATTTAGCTTTATTTTAAATGTGCTGCCATATGAATGAAAGTGCCATAACATTTGTTGTGCAAACACACTTTTAACATCAGCATCTTTCTGTAGTTCTTATGTAGAAGCCTCGCTCCACTGTCTGTTTCCTTGAATGACTTGCTGCTATCAGTTGTGTGTTTTGCCTTTAAGTGATATTTTAGACTGGAACTACTACGCTGAGAAGACAATTCAACTTGGCAGTGTTTACAGATGACTTTGGTTCTGTCGACTCCGCCGTCTGGAAGAACTTTAACATGAAAATGGCCGAGTAAAAGTTCCGTACCCTTCTCCATGTTTGGTGGATCCGCCGATTACTTTCTTTTCCTGTTCCACAGCAGACAGCAACAGACTTTTACAAAATAAAAGCCTGTGAGCAGCAGACTTTTACAAAATAAAAGCCTGTGAGCGACAGACTGTTACAAAAGCCAAAATAAAAACCCGGTTTGAGTCCCGCATCGGACGGCCCTGTGCTGCATGTCGTTCCCCCTCTTTCTGCCCCCTGCTTCCTGTCTTCCTACTTTCCTATCCATTTGAGGCACAAAAGCCTCAAAAAATAATAAATTAAAAAAACCTGCGTTAATACGCGATAAGATATTTATCGGCGTTAAATAATTAACGAGTTAACGCAATAATAACGAGTTAACTCGCCCAGTCCTAGAAAAAACCCACAAAGCATATTAAAAGCCATGTTACAAGTACTGTGCTGTTATATAAAACCTAAATCTACATTTTAGATGTGCTGTAAACCAAAGTAACGTTAAAAGACTGTTAAAATAAGACGTTTGTATCACAAGGTGTGAAATCCGTGCTCTGGATGACGGCGGGAGCTGAGCGTGGGACTGGAAACTTCCCGTCCTCCCAACTCTGCTGTCAGCTTGGTTCCCTGCTGGGATGGAAAGTTTTCAGTCAGACACAGCTGAGCTATTCGGACGATGACTGGAGACTTCGGGATATTTCCGTTTTCCCAAAGTGAAAACTTCCAGGGTTTAGATTTATTGATGTTTTAAGTCTTCAGAAGGAAATCAGCAGGGCTAAACATCGGAAAGCTTTTGGCTCCTTTTGTCCGTTGGACTGAACTCGTTAGCAGCGACACATGCAGGTATTCAGCCTGGTAAAATGTGGAAAAAAGATGGAAATCTTTGGCTGTGTTCAACACCGCATACTACATACTACATACTTATCGAGACAGTATGCAGAGCGTTTACCCACAATGCATTTCGCTCCTGCCCAAGCCGAAATCAGCCGGCCTGAAGCTGATTTCTCTTAAGCTCTAAACTCTGTAAACTTTAGCAACATTTGAAACATTTTCAGGTGAGAAAGTAGTCGTTTAGATCCCCAACGTGTTGAAAATCTGACAAAATACCGGCTATTTACAATTTTGTTCCTACGAATTCGGCGCTACTAAAGCTAGCCGCAGTGAGCAACGCACTTCCTGTTATTTTCACAAAATAAAATACCCGTTGCCTTTTATCATAGGGAAAGCCATTAGGATACAATTGGTGCTTTTGTTTTGAAAACAGGAAGTAGAGCTACCCTCGTTTTAGCTAGCTTGAAACTGCCGTTTTGACAGGTAATGACGATCGGCGACGTCACGTTACGTTGCATCTTGGGTAGTTTGAGTATGAGTAGTAACCTCATGATGCATACCCAACATTTCGGAGAATCTAGTATGCATCCGGGAACTTCTCGCTTACTCAAACTCGCATACTAACTCAAAAAGTTAGTATGAGTAGTAGGAGAAGTATGCGGTTTGGAACACAGCCAGAGACTTTTTCTGTGTTCCCCAGCACAGCTGTTGTGTCCAGCATCTTGCTGCTGTGAAATTAGTTTTTTCGAAGGCTTTAGTTGTTTTGGATGACTCTAGTCTAAGCTTCAGCTTTATGCACCATCACAAATCCTTTCTTATTTTCTGTGAGAGGAAATGTGATGATTGCTGTCTGCTGCAGTCAAAGATGCAGATGGCTTAGAAGTACTTCACAAAACCCCATTTCAAGAGGAAATATCCCTTTAAGCAAGTCATTTTTTATGACACCTCTCTCATTTCAAACCTGACCAAAAGGATCAAATCATATCATTAATGACAGAAAACACTGGATACTGTTCATTCAAACCTGCTGGACAGTACTGTGCAAAAGTCTGCCAGGAAAACAGGAGAATTATGAGCTCATTTACCCAACTTCTGCATCTGAAGATGCTCAGGTACGAGGACTGGACTGAAGATGAGTGAAGAAGCAGAAAATGTCCAAAGAGAAACTCTGAGAGAGCTTCAGGAAGCTGCAGAACTGCTGATCAGGACACTTTAAAGGTCACAGGAAGGAAACAGGAAGGACTGAAGGTTGATCAGGAGTTTAACTCAGAACTGATGATCAGAAATTACTCCTAAACTTTTGGCTTTTTGCTTCTGACAGTTTTTACGCCACCAGTTGTGCTCCCCCGAGGAGGAATCCGGCAGACTTTGGTGACCCATGTAATTTTCCTCACGTCACTTTGATTTATGTGTTTTTCAGAATAATCCGTTAGCGTAGCTTCGGAAAGTGAAATGAAGTCTGAAGGCTTTTTAAAGGAGGCGTCCACCATTTTCAGCTGTTTGTGACTTTAATTTTTTTAAATTTTCACAAAGAAGGAAAAGAACTGATGAGGAATCCAGGTGTTTCACCACCGCGGATCCAACAGTTAAACCATCAGACGCTGTCAAAGAGCGCGGCCGGCGTCGCGCTGGCGTACGGGAGCGGCGTCCTCTCTCTGAGCAGACACCCGTGAGCGACGAGTGCATCTGTTCCCATGCTTACATAACGGGAAAACGCCCGCAGTGCTTCTGCTGTGCCGGGGTCTCGCCGCCTCTAACATCCCCCCCGACTGCGGGTGCACGCTGTCAGATACCAGCGCACACACACGTCTGCACACATCTGCACACTGGAAAAAATGCCCCTCCAAAAATAAGTAAAAAAACAACAAATACAAGACGTTTTTGCTTGAAATAAGCAAAAAATCTGCCAATGGAACTAGTGAAAATCGGCTTGTCAAGATTTCTTGAAATACACTGGAAAAAATCTAAGTCTTACCAAGTATATCTGTCTCATTTCTAGTCCAAATATCTCATTACACTTAATATAAGACACAACTGCCTAACAAGTACTATTTCAGCCAGATATAGGGACTTGTTTGAAGACAATACATCTGGAATATATTGTTAAATGAAAAAGTCTTGAAAACTTCTTATTTCGAGTCATATTTCACATGAAACAAGCTTTTTTTTTCATTTGAAGAGGTTTTTAAACTAATTTCAAGATCACTTTTATCTCAAAAGTCCTAAATATCACATCTTATTTCAAGAAATCTTGAAATAACTTCTTCAAATGAAAAAAAAAGCTTGTTTCATGTGAAATATGACTCAAAACAAGATGTTTCCAAGACTTTCATATAACAAGATATTCAAGATGTATTGTCTTCAAACCAGTCCCTATATCTGGCTGAAATAGTACTTGTTAGGCAGTTGTGTCTTATATTAAGTGTAATGAGATCTTTGGACTAGAAATGAGACAAATATACTTGGTAAGACTTTGATTTTTTCCAGTGTGTTACACTGGAATAAATGCCCCTCCAAAAATAAGTAAAAAAACAACAAATACAAGATGTTTTTGCTTGAAATAAGCAAAAAAAAAAATCTGCCAATGGAACCAGTGAAAATCGGCTTGTTCATATTTCTTGAAATAAGATGTGATATTTAGGACTTTTGAGTTAAAAGTGATCTTGAAATTAGCTTAAAAACCTCTTCAAATGAAAAAAAAAGCTTGTTTCATGTGAAATCCGACTCAAAACAATTTGTTTTCAAGACTTTTTCATTTAACAAGATATTCCAGATGTCCAGATTGTTAGGCAGTTGTGTCTTATATCAAGTGTAATGAGATACTCAATGAGACAAATATACTTGGTAAGATTTAGATTTTTTCCAGTGCACACATCTGCACGCCATCGGAAACGTGGAGTCCACGGCGCTCTACGTTTCCCATCACCGTCTCTCCTTTCTAATGAATGAAACAGGGCTACAGATGTCGGGCAGTTAAAGTTGCAGGAGGCGGTGTGAGCGGTTCATCACCAGCCGTGCACACGTGCACATGCACACGTGCACACGCACACACACACAAACAGAGCCAGGGTGATCTAATGATTACTGGCAGCTGAGCCTCAACATGCAGCGCTTCCCCTTGAGGCAGCAAACGTTCCACTTTGGCCCCGCCCCCCCATCGCATTTTAGCTCCTGTCAATCATCCCGACGGTCGGCCTCGCTCCCCCGCCACGTCCTCCCCCCACATGTGTGTCAAACAGGCTGACGGCGAAGTCATGTCCCCCCGTCGGCCTGTGAGGGAAGGAAGTGTCATCAAAGTGTGAGTGAATTAGGTCTGAACAAACCTTCCTCCTGTTCTTGGATGTTTTATCCGACGGGCTGATTTGTGCACCGGATATTCGTGTTGTTGGGCGTTTCAGCCTTCAGTTTCACTGCTGTAGCTAAAGTGGACGTGACGCCATCATTTCCATTCATTTCATTCACCGGATCAATACAACAGTGAAACTGTCCCTATTGTATCTGTAGGAGTTCTTCTTTCTTTCTTTCTTATTCTTTGCAAAAGGTGCTCAAAGAATCTAAACTTTATATTTTTGGGAGTCGCTCATTGACTCTGTAGCGCCCCCTACGATGCTTAAAAATGGTCCTCGCAATGGGGTTAGTTTCGTGTGGGACAACAAAATTCGGTACACTCATTCATCGTGCCCAGACGCACAAAAAAGTCTCAGGCAGCCATGGTCCCACGTCCACAGGAAGGCGGCCATTTTGGATGGAAAGTGCGTTTTGGTGCCATTTTTGCCTGATTCCACGCCTTGCATAAGATCGAACTCGTCCTACAGATTTAATGCTACAAGCTTCAAACTTGGCCAGGTTACTCTTAAGACATGGTGGGAAAAATTCATGGAGAAACTTTTTCAAAACTTAAAGGGCGTGGCCGTGGCGACGCCTCAAAGTTTGATGACTCGCCATCACTCGCCACAAAAAATGAAGTCGCCTATAACTCCCACATACATTATCCAATCTGTCCCAAACTCCATACGGTGAATGCTGGACCCAGCCTGAACGCGTACATATTATCATAGTGACATCCACCTATAGCGCCACCTGCTGGGGGTTGGAAACGTCTTTTTTTTCCCACACCTCGCATTTGATCAAAGTCCTCCTACATATTTAATGGAAACAGCTTCAAACTTTGCCAGGTTACTCTTAAGACATGGGGGGAAAAATCATGGAGAAACTTTTCCAAACGGCGGTGAAAATCGTGTGATGGCGTTTGTGATTTGAAAGCCTTATCATCATCGCAAGGTCATGAAACTTGGCACACACGTCCATCCTGTCGACCTCGTACGTATGGAAAGGGTATCGTGTGTGGGCGGAGCCAAATGGCTCCTCCTAGAAGTATAATTTCTTCAAAAACTTACTCAGGTAAATGTAACTCGTTACTAACCCGCCTCTGCCTACGAATAAATGTTGCTGGAAAGTAATTTCGTCTGTAAACAGCCCGAGCTGCACTTTAAAATGGGAGCGTTGTTGTTGTTGTAAAATGGCATTTCTGTCCAGGAAGCGACCACTGAAAATGTGCAAAGTCGGGACTTTTTTTTCTTTGCATATGTCGATGAGAACATTAGCATTTTTATTTGGCAGCGATGAAGACGTTTCTTTCCAGTAATGAAAATCTATCCGTGTCAGAGAGGCTTTGACATGTTCGACCTTTTTCGTGTAATCCAGTTTATGGGAGAGCACATTTGATTAAATACAGGATGCACAGATTTATTTGTGCTCGCTGACATGGTTTTGACTGTTTGTTGTGCTCGTTGGAGCATGTTGTCAGTCTGAGCGAGGGGGAAAGAGGCAGACGGGTTCATTAAGGTCTCATTTAATATGTCGACTATCACAAAGCACACAGTTTCCTCACGCTCTGCTGCCTCTGCTTGTTGACGGATACATTTAGCCTCGTCTTTTTCATTACTGTAATAATTAAGTCTTTGATTTCTGTTTTTTTTTGTATGAATGACGGAACCAGAGGCCTAAAAGAGGATCAGTAATCCTCCCAATTGAGTTTTTTCAACCAGAATAGGTTGAACATTCAGCTTCTCGTTCACGTGACTCATCATTTCAGCTCTAAAAATTCTGGTCATTGTGAGTGGAAGACCGCACCTCCTTCCCCTCTTTTTGGATTTTTACATTAATCCTCTCTCCCTCACTGGCGCTATCGGGGGAATTAATTAAAGCTGACTTTATCATTTAGGTTACAGCGATTTGGTTGGAACATCCAGCCATAAAATGCAGTGTTTGTCTCTTATCAACAGCCCATTAACAGACTCAAAGGGACTGTGAGCGCTCTATTAGCCACATGCACACTGGCCTTATCTTACGTATTAATAAGTCTACATGTATTGAGCCTATTTTCATGTGTGTGAATGTTACTTAGAGCACTTTTCTCATGATTACAGCGGATATTATTCCACTTTTTCTGTTTTTTTTCCTTCTTGGGTTGTGAGCTGGGTGATCAATCGATCAATCATAAACTCAATAATTTGTGGTTCGGAATAGATATATTTGGATATTTTTAGAAGAAGATCAATTTTATCTCTCAACTTACACCGCACGTTGGTACAAAAGCCGTCTTTTATTTGCCAAAATGATCAGTTTGATCAAAGTTTATGTTCACAAACGTTGAGATTATCTATTTTTTTTAATGGCATCCAATGTACCTTGTTAACTTTAAGAAAACTTTAACATTTTGACAAGATTTCCAAAAGTTGCAGCTTAAAAATGGTCAGAGATAAAGATAAACAGTAGATGGGGGGGGAAAATACTTAATGTAGAGAAAAAATACGGTGTAGATTCAGATACAAAATGAACACAAATGATCAAAATCAGACACAAAACTGTTTGGAAGAGTCCTAGTTTTAAGAGCTGAGGCTTAATCGCAGGGTGCTGGAGCATTTTTCTTCTATGGTTGTTGTTTTCTAAAGCAGAAAATAAACTTTAATGGTCATATATGCATACATTGAAGAACAGGGGACCAATGATTGAGCCTTGGGGAACACCAGACACAACGTTTCCCATAATTTCCTCTTTGTTTGTGTACTTGTAGCTATTTCAACATTTATAAAAACACAGCTCATTTGTACCTTTTAAGCTAAGCTAACCAATTCTCACAGGTTGATTTATTTTTGTATTCTCATCAGTATTTTTACAGATGAGTTGAACAGATGTTCCAGAACATGGATCAACTCCCTCTGGTCATATGGGAGACTTGTAGAGTTTCTTGATGCAAATAGACTTTGGCTGTGTTCGAAACCGCATACTTCTCCCACTACTCATACTAACTTTTTGAGTTAGTATGCGAGTTTGAGTAAGCGAGAAGTTCCCGGATGCATACTAGATTCTCCGAAATGTTGGGTATGCATCATGAGGTTACTACTCATACTCAAACTACCCAAGATGCAACATAACGTGACATCGCCGATCGTCATTTCCTGTCAAAACGGCAGTTTCAAGCTAGCTACAACGAGGGTAGGTTCACTTCCTGTTTTCAAAACAAAAGCACCAATTGTACCGTAATGGCTTTCCCTATGACAAAAGGCAACGGGTATTTTATTTTGTGAAAATAACCGGAAGTGCGTTGCTCACTGCGGCTAGCTTTAGTAGCGCCGAATTCGTGGGAACAAAATTGTAAATAGCCGATATTTTGTCAGGTTTTCAACACGTTGGGGATCTAAACGACTACTTTCTCACCTGAAAATGTTTCAAATGTTGCTAAAGTTTACAGAGTTTAGAGCTTAAGAGAAATCAGCTTCAGGCCGGCTGATTTCAGCTCGGGCAGGAGCGAAATGCATTGTGGGTAAACAGTCTGCATACTGTCTGATCGATGAGTATGCAGGATGTAGTATGGAAGTATGCAATAATTAGGTATGGAAGTATGTAGTATGGAAGTATGTAGTATGGAAGTGTGGAAGTATGTAGTATGGAAGTATGTAGTATAGAAGTATGCAAGTATGTAGTATGGAAGTGTGGAAGTATGCAGTATGGAAGTATGTAGTATGGAAGTATGTAGTATAGCGGTATGTAGTATGGAAGAATGTAGTATGGAAGTGTGGAAGTATGTAGTATGGAAGTATGTAGTATGGAAGTATGTAGTATAGCGGTATGTAGTATGGAAGAATGTAGTATGGAAGTGTGGAAGTATGTAGTATGGAAGTATGCAGTATGGAAGTATGTAGTATGGAAGTATGTAGTATAGCGGTATGCAGTATGGAACTATGTAGTATGTAGTATAGCAGTATGGAAGTATGTAGTATGGAAGTATGTAGTATGGAACTATGTAGTATGTAGTATAGCAGTATGCAGTATGGAAGTATGTAGTATGGAACTATGTAGTATAGCAGTATGCAGTATGGAAGTATGTAGTATGGAAGTATGTAGTATGTACTATGTAGTATGTAGTATAGTATGGAAGTAAGAAGGGCCTTTGATATGCAAATCGTCGGTGTTCCCTTTAATCTTACCTTAGCAACCCTTCAAAGATATAATCCAAAAGTCTAACACCACTCAGCCTCATTGGTGTTAAAGGCTTTTAGCTGACATTAATCTGTCTCTCCGCTGGGTTTGAAGGCCGTCCCCTGGTGGGAAGTGTTGACGTTTGCATCCTGCAGCGTGACACGACGCTCCCGCCCCCTTGGTGTAATTTCCCTTCAGTCCATCGCGGCTCCGCTACGTCTCAGCGGCACAAACTAGCAGCCAGGTGGCCTGCAGGTGTGGCGTTCACCGGCAGCTGCAGAGCTCTAATCTCCTCACACGTCATCTGCTGTCGCTTTTTATTTCATTCAGTCTTCAGATATTTTTCTCCCACCTGCTCACCATCTCCTGTGATTATCCCCCGTTTAACGTTTTGTTTCTCCGCTCCCTTTACATCGTTTACTTCCCTTTATGTTCTCCAATTCATTCCTATTTATAGTTTGTATTCGTTACATTAACTGAGTTTCACACCTTTTCTGCTTCACTCTGTAAAACCTCCTGCATGTCGTACCATTCCTGCTGGTTCAGTTACATTTTATTCCTACATGAAATTGCCATTTCTTACCTTCTGTGTATAATTTTCTGAGGGTCATTTTGTATTTCGGGCTGCACTAATCAAATTTTAATCTTGAGCTCAGTTTGAACTTCCTCCAGTGTCAGAAGGTCGAGGTCAGGCTTCATTATTTGCTGGATTCAACCACAAAAACAGCTGTTTGGTTTCCTCCAAACGTGCTGCTGTGCATTATGAGCAAACATCTCCACTTTGCTCTGCTCTGTCCAAAGGACATTGTTCCAGAAGTCTTTGTGGTTTGTTCAGATGCAGCTTTGCAAACCTAAGCTGTGCTGCCATGTTCTTTTTAGAGAGAAGAGGCTTTCTCCTGCAGCCCTTCCACACAAGCCACACCTGTTCAGTCTGTTTCTAACTGTGCTGTCATGGCTAGCTTTAGTAGCACCGAATTCGTGGGAACAAAATTGTAAACAGCCGGTATTTTGTCAGGTTTTCAACACGTTGGGGATCTAAACGACTACTTTCTCGTCTGAAAATGTTTCAAATGTTGCTAAAGTTTACAGAGTTTAGAGCTTAAGAGAAATCAGCTTCAGGCCGGCTGATGTCGGCTCGGGCAGGAGCGAGATGCATTGTGGGTAAACGCTCTGCATACTGTCTGATCGATGAATATGCAGAATGTAGTATGGAAGTATGTAGTATGTAGGTATGGAAGTATGTAGTATGGAAGTATGTAGTATGGAAGTGTGGAAGTACGTAGTATGGAAGTATGTAGTATAGAAGTACGCAAGTATGTAGTATGGGTAAACGCTCTGCATACTGTCTGATTGATGAATATGCAGAATGTAGTATGCAGTTTCGAACACAGCCTTTGTGAAGTTCACGGAGCTAACCGGCGCTACTTCCTGTTTTACTTATACGTATGCTCTGCATACTGTCTGATCGATTAGTATGTAGTATAAAGTATGTAGTATATAGTATGCAGTATGCAGTATATAGTATGCAGTATGCAAGTATGTAGTATGTAGTATGCAGTATATAGTATATAGTATGTAGTATGCAGTATGCAGTATATAGTATATAGTATGTAGTATGCAGTATGCAGTATATAGTATGTAGTATATAGTATATAGTATGTAGTATGCAGTATGCAGTATATAGTATGTAGTATATAGTATATAGTATGTAGTATATAGTATGTAGTATGCAGTATGCAGTATATAGTATGTAGTATGCAGTATGCAGTATATAGTATGTAGTATATAGTATATAGTATGCAGTATATAGTATGTAGTATATAGTATGCAGTATATAGTATGTAGTATATAGTATGCAGTGTATAGTATGTAGTATATAGTATATATTATGCAGTATATAGTATGTAGTATATAGTATATAGTATGTAGTATGTAGTATATAGTATATATTATGCAGTATATAGTATGTAGTATATAGTATATATTATGCAGTATATAGTATGTAGTATATAGTATATAGTATGCAGTGTATAGTATGTAGTATATAGTATATATTATGCAGTATATAGTATGTAGTATATAGTATATAGTATGCAGTATATAGTATGTAGTATGCAGTATATAGTATGTAGTATATAGTATATAGTATATAGTATGCAGTATATAGTATGTAGTATGTAGTATGCAGTATATAGTATGTAGTATATAGTATATAGTATATATTATGCAGTATATAGTATGTAGTATATAGTATATAGTATGTAGTATGTAGTATATAGTATATATTATGCAGTATATAGTATGTAGTATATAGTATATATTATGCAGTATATAGTATGTAGTATATAGTATATAGTATGCAGTGTATAGTATGTAGTATATAGTATATATTATGCAGTATATAGTATGTAGTATATAGTATATAGTATGCAGTATATAGTATGTAGTATGCAGTATATAGTATGTAGTATATAGTATATAGTATATAGTATGCAGTATATAGTATATAGTATGTAGTATGCAGTATATAGTATATAGTATGCAGTATATAGTATGTAGTATATAGTATGCAGTATGCAGTATATAGTATATAGTATGCAGTATATAGTATGTAGTATATAGTATATAGTATGCAGTATGTAGTATGCAGTATATAGTATGTAGTATATAGTATATAGTATGCATTATATAGTATGTAGTATATAGTATGCAGTATATAGTATATAGTATGCAGTATGCAAGTATGCAGTATGTAGTATGCAGTATGCAGTATATAGTATATAGTATGCAGTATGTAGTATGCAGTATATAGTATGTAGTATATAGTATGCAGTATATAGTATGTAGTATATAGTATATAGTATGCAGTATGCAAGTATGCAGTATATAGTATGTAGTATATAGTATATAGTATGCAGTATGTAGTATGCAGTATGTAGTATGCAGTATGCAAGTATGCAGTATATAGTATGTAGTATATAGTATATAGTATGTAGTATATAGTATGCAGTATATAGTATGTAGTATGTAGTATATAGTATGCAGTATGTAGTATGCAGTATGCAGTATGCAGTATATAGTATATAGTATGCAGTATGCAGTATGTAGTATGCAGTATGTAGTATGGAAGTATGCAGTATGTAGTGTGCAGTATGCAGTATATAGTATATAGTATGCAGTATGTAGTATGCAGTATGTAGTATGCAGTATGTAGTATGGAAGTATGCGGTTTCGAACACAGCCGTAGTGTCCATGGCAGCGGTAATGCAGAGAAATGAAAAACGACACAAAAAAACATCCAAAGGATTTCTGAGGCCACCAGAGAGAAATGTTGAATTCCTTCATCGTACTGCTTCAGTGTTTGGTCTCAGTTTTGTTCAATAAATAAAGATTCAGCGTTCATCTGAGGTTGCATTTACCTGTTGAGGACCAGAGAGTTTTTTTGTTTAAGCTCAGAGTTAAGAAGCTTCTTCACTTGTTTATCCAGTGGAAACTGGCAACACATTAATTTTTCATCAGTTTTCTGACTCTTAAATCTCTGATTCTGACACCGACTTCAAGCCGGTATATAATTCTTCTCCAAACTTGGGTTTGCTTACTCTCAGTTGGACCTTCAATGCGGCTGCTGTTCATCAGGTGTCAAAGAGACTTGGAGGAAGTTATGGGCGTCAATTGGGTATGGCAGCTGCCAAACCTTGGCTCGAGGGGAAAATGGAAGTGTTCGTTTTACTTTTTTAGAAAAAAACTGAATGTATGGAATTACTCTGTGTCAATTTGTATTGATTATTCTATTATTTAATGCATATAAATTAACTACAATGGAAATTCTGAACAACACAATCAATGTATCTAAGTATCATCTTCCCCAACACTTGTATCACCTTTTGAAATGTGGTATCTCCTAGCCGATGTTATCTCAAAGCTGATGTTATTAGCGGGATTTGTTGTTTGCTAATTAATGTAAAATATGAAAAGGAAGCAGAAAACTTTAGATTTATTTATCACCAAAAAAAGAGTCCAATGTTGCCCCAGCGGCGGAGGAAGGAGGACCAGGTGGGGAAGGCGGGATTCAGGCTGTTAACGAGGCTGTCCACTTCAGCACCTCCGCCGCTAATGCTAATGCTAATACTAATGCTAATGCTAATGCTAATGCTAATGCTAATACTAATGCTAATGCTAGCAGGGAGACGAAGACGAGTCCATTGTTATGTTAGCGGCTATGTCAATTTAATATAATCGACGCCTTATTTTATTTATTTGCTAAATATTTTATTTTATTTTATTTTTTTTATATATTTTTTATTTTATTTTTATTTTTCATTATTTATTTTTTGTCACCCCCTTCTGTGTTTTATTTTCTTTATGATTCCATTTTCTTGTTCTTCTTTTAATGGGCCGCTCTTCCTTCGGGGATAAATAAAGTTTTTTCTGATTCTGATGTGAGTGAGACTGCATTTACACACAGATCAGCTACATAGCAGACTTTTGTGGTGATTATTTGCATGTATATTTATTGATTCATTGATACCGTAGTCATGTGACTACAGTGAGCTTGCCCTACCTTAGCTTTGGCTGAATTGACGCCGCTGGAGGAAGGCAGTGAATCTGACTGCTGTTCACCTTCTGGGAAAGTCTGTCCCAGAGGCCTTTGTCACATATTCTTACTACATAACAGGAAGTGTGGAAGCGTGGGGATTTCTTTACTTTAAAGGTTGAAAAGGCTTCTCTTTTCCTACGCTTATCAAAAAAAATACCAGAGATCTCATTGTCAGTTCAGCGCTTTTTGTCTTTACGGGCTTCCACGAACACACAGACGTTCATCCTCTCTCCGTCTGCAGACTTGTCTTCCCTCTAATGCTTTCTTTCACCATCCGCTGGTTTATTCATCATCCCATTTCCTCACTTGTCTGTGACTTGCAGCACCTCTATTTCTGTCCTCATCCCAGCGAGCGCGAGCAGAAAGCGACCTAACTGAGGGGTTTTGAAGGCATTTAAAACACTCGATTCACTCCTTTTGCAGCCCATTGATTGCGCTCCATTGAAAAGTTTTCAACTTTATATAAAACAATGAATACTTGGCACGATGTTTGGGCTGATTTGAACCCCTTAGAAATCATTAAATGTGATTTAAAGCAACTCTAGATAAGATTGTGAACCTTAAAACGATGTGTTTATGACTCATTTTGAAGTGCATTGACTTGTTATACACTGTTTGATCAAACTGATCATTTTGACAAATAAAAGACGGCTTTTGTACAGACGTGCGGTGGAAGTTAAGAGATAAAATTGATCTTCTTCTAAAAATATCCAAATCTATCTATTCCAAACCACGAATTATTGAGTGTATGATTGATCGATTGATCACCCAGCTCACAACCCAAGAAGGAAAAAAACAGAAAAAGTGGTTTAAAATCATTAATGTGATTTACAGAAACTCTAGATAAAATTTTGAACCTTAAAACGATGTGTTTATGGCTCATGCGTTGACGTTTATACACCTTCTGCGCCCTGAAACTGTTCGTGGGCTGAGATTCCGCAGTTCATAACTTTTTTGTTTTTTACGGTCGCTTCACATTTTGGTGAACTTTTGTGGTGTCTTTGTGGCTTCATCACCATGACAACAAACTCGTGTATGGCTGTACATGTGCAGGGCTCAGAGAGATTTGTTTTTCATGACAGTAGTGTTACATCCTACAACTGTAGGGGGAGCTAAAGAGCAATATGTTGGCCAAATTCTCTGGTGCTCCTTTAATCGCAGCTTAAATTGACACTAAACAGCAACTGTTTGAATACGCTGCACTTCAGACCTGGTTTTTCCTCACCTTTGTTGCTGAATAATGCTGAATTCAGTGTAACTCAGAAGTTGGGAGCTGGGAAACAGAAACCGATTGCCGACAAAGCTCGATTCAGAGGCAGATAATGTAGCTAATTAACTAGCTAACATTGGCTAGCCATCCTCCAAATGTACTTCTGTTCTCTAGAATGACTACTTTTACTTGAATACTATCATAAAATTTAGTTTGCAGTACACCATTGCTTACAAGCTGTTCAAAATGACGACATATTTCAAACCGGCCTCCTGGTTTTCTCATGTTTTCACCGACTGTATCCACAGGTATGTGTCAGGCTAATGGCTCAACGTTAAAAACGCAGATTTCTAAGCCTTCTGTCCGTCCTCTGCCTTCATTTTTGTGCATATTTTGGTACGTTTTTAAGAGAAATTGCGCGTGCGTACTAGGGCTGAGCAATTTTACCGATACTGCGATATATATTGATATTTCGTTTCCCGATAAAGTATCGATTTTATTTATTTATTTTTTAATTAATTAATTAATGAATTTAAATTCAAATTTTTTTTAAAGCAAAGTGTATCGAATCGTATCGAATTGTATCGAATCGAATCGTATCGTTGGCTGAATATCGCGTATCGTATCGTGAGATTAGTGTATCGCTACAGCCCTAATGCATACCCATTATTTATGTATTTATTTTGTTATTTACTGTTGTATTGATTAAAATATACAAAAAAATGTAATCTCCGATTTATTTTTTTATTTACTGTTGCATTGAGTAAAATATACAAAAAATTTAATCTCTGATTTATTTTTTTATTTACTGTTGCATTGAGTAAAATATACAAAAAATGTAATCTCCGATTTATTTTTATTTATTTTTTCATCCCCAAACTCAATTTTTCAATTTTACACGAATACATTAAAAACACCATTTGAACACATTAAAAAGGTAAACTAAAGTTTTCAGTGTCGGGGGATTTAAGGAAGAACTTTGTGGTGATTTTGTTTCTGTAAAAAGCAGAAATCGGATTGATTAGCTAATTAAAAAGCCGTCCTTCTGGTGCTTTTTGACGACCTTTCGATGCCTCCCTCTGGACATTCATCATTATAACGGACCGATGGAGCCCTGCAGTGACGGTTTGAGCCGTTTACCACCAACATGTTGAAAACGGAGTTGGAAAAGCAGATCGCAGCTGCCTCTACGTCTTGATGAGCAGCTGCTCCCCTGAATCTCCGTGCAGGGAGAGTCCGTCTATGCTTAACCGTCAGGCATGTCCTGTTGGTCGGGTTTCTGAGGAAATTTATTCTGAGCCAGAGCAGATAGAGCAGACTTCCTTCTGCCAGACAGCAGCTTGAGAGTCCATCTGTAATCGTCAGGTTGACGGTAATCCTCACACTAAGTCTCGAGTGGGAAACTCGCACCACAGCCCAAAAACTGGAGAGACGGAGCTTTTTTTTTCTTGCTGGCTTTTGCTCGGCCCAGTCAGGGAGGGATTTATACCTGGGCAACACTGCTGAGGTGAATGTGAATGTTGGACTGACAATCTGCAGCTCTTATTTGTGTTATCACGTCTCACAGAAGGCTGCTGTTTAGGAAAATAGAGCAAAATAAACTAAACTAGCAATCAAATTTCCCTTTAATAATCCTCATTACCTCATCATTACTGAATAAACCGTAAAAAAAAGTTAAACTTTCAGCATCCACAACTCTATAATGGGAAAAACTTGTTTCTATAGCCCTATTCGGACGGGACTAGTTTAATGGGGGGACCTGGGGTAAAGTAATAATAACCGGGAAATCTAGTCCCGTCCGAACGCGCCATGTCAGTAAAGATAGCGGAGTATGTCGGTAAACTTTGCCGAGAATTCTACCTCCTGTGAAACGGTCCGGAGTATCTACCATAGGTAATACTAATCCCGTGCGAATGCGACCTTCGGTAATAAGTACGGAATATATTGTCACATCCTTTTAAAGACAGAAACAATTAGGTGTAAAATAGAAAATGACACTTAAGTTTCGTTGTGCAATCCTTTTTTTAAACTATACTTTACATTCAGGTAAAATAAGTATCCTGAGCAAAACTTTTGGTGAGCAGTACTTTACATTAAGGTCAAAAATGAATAAATCTTCTGTTCTGTTATACTGTACAATACGTTTTGGTAATACTTATCATTCAGGTAAACAAACAAAAAAGTCTTCTGCGTTTGTATACAATAATTTTGGAGCAGAATGCTTTATATTCAAGAAAACCCCTCCCATGTTAGATGAATATTACAGGGATTTCTTGTCCCGTCCGAATAGGTCATTTCTTCTCCCTGGCGTCGTCTGGTTAACCAACATCACCATACGTCCCCCCATTGAACTAGTCCCGTCCGAATAGAGCTTAAGACAGACGAAAAGAGAGAGAGTAAACTGAGAGTGAAAAAGGCTGAAAGTCCCTCAGAAAACATCTTGTTTTTCCTCTCTACAACCGGATGGCCGGCATTTATTAGATGAATTATACCCTGAAAATTATCCTTTTATTTCTTCGACTTGGTCATGAATTTACTGAAAAATCCTCCACGGATCTTTAAAGTCGCCCGATTCCTCCTTAAAGGGATAGTTCGCCTCTTTTGACATGAAGCTGTATGACATCCCATATCAGCAGCATCATTCATGAACATCTTCTTACCCCCTGCTGCGTCCTGTGAGCAGAGTTCCAGCCTCGTTTTGGTGTTGATGAAGGTAGTCCGGCTAGTTGGCTGGGGTTTAAAAAATAAAGCGTTTTGCTTCTCAAAACAATATGCGTTCAACAGAGTAATACATTTGCATCACAAAATGGTTCTCCAGGAAAAAGTCAGACCTCACAACCTCTTGGCCCTATTTTCTCTTTCTTCGTATCACTGCCTGCTGTGTAGACCGAGCAGACCGAAGTGCAGACTGACCTTTTTTAATTAAAAACCGATCCATTGTGCCTGCATCTCGCGCTGGCTAAAGTGCGAGTGCGAGCCGCCAATTAAAGCTTGAGGAGCCGCACAATGAGTATCTCTGCTCTAAACTAAAGCTCAGAGGAGACGGAGCTTTTAGTGTTTAGCTACTAAACTATGGAACGATCTGCCGTTACGTATCAGAACTGCCCCTTTATCATCCACTTTTAATACTCATCTTAAGACACATTTTTATTCTTTGGCTTTTAACACATGTTGAGACTTTTGCTCTCACTTCTGTTATCGTGTTTTATTGTTTCTGTTTGTCTTTTCCATATTTTGCATGTTTATTGATTCTCGTCTGCACAGCTACTGTTGTTTTCTCAAATTAATTTTTTTTATTTATTTTTAAATTTATTTGTTTATTTAGTCATTTATTAATATTATTAATTAGTAGCATTTTTTAGTAGTATTGGTATTATTATTGTTGTTGTTAAGATACAATCATTGTAAATATTTAAAAAACGTTGAGCTACTTGACTAATTTGAATTTCCCCCATTGGGGGATGAATAAAGTATTTTTCTATTCTATTTTAAAGTGCTTTATAAATAAAGAAGTAGTAGTAGTGTTCAACTTTAACAAGCTCTTTCCGAGGGGCTGCTCCTCCTCAGCAGACACGATCGGCTGACGGGATCGGTTGTGTTTTTGTGGGTTTAACTGCTTTTCTTTCTGTTCCTGAGTCGTTTCCTCTCTGGTTTGTCTTCCCTTCCTTAGGGCTGTGTTTAACATGGAAATAATCCTCCTAAAGGACTTCAAAGCCGCGTCCCCACGGAAGAATTAGCAGTTTGCATTAAAGGAGGATTTTTATTTCTGTGTCTTTAAGTAGGAATGTGGCGTCTAACCAAAGGTGGATGAATTGTTGTCCATCATGCTGGCTGTGCACGTGGTTTCGGTTTGATCTCCGGCGTTTAGCTGCTAAGTGTTCTGCCCCCCCCCCCCCCCCCCCCGCCTCAACAGCTTGTCTCTAACTGTGTCCTTCTGCTGCTCGGCGCTGAGCTGGCTGGACAAAGTGGTGTTTCGGTGCACATTTCACGAAAAGAGCCGGGCTGCCGCTGTCACAAATGTGTCACAGAGACCAGAACGGGAGGTCAGAAGAGGCCAAAGAGCTCCGCAGATGCAGGCCGATGACCCACCTGGGCTTTTTTCCAGTTGTTTTTGACACTTTTTTTTTTGTTGTTTACTTTATTTTTATAGAATAAACAACATACAATATACAGAAAAACATAGAACAAACAGTTGGTCACCTACACATTCCTACAGACATTATGCTGATGATACAAGTCGGTTCATACAGTAATGGCTCAGTGAGCATCTCACAATCCATTTTTCCCAGTATTGCGAATACTTATCGCTCCGTAGACTTAGTGAAAAGGTCATCCTTTCCATATTTTGAATGTTTGTCACAACATCTATCCGGTGTGTCTCTGTTGGGGCTGAAAGCCTGCAGCCATTTCCGGGTTAAAGCTTTCTTGCCGGCTTGTTTTTGACACTTTAAAGCACTTTTTTTTTTTTTATACCCGTTCGACCCACATGGAGCTCAACAGATTACCAGAGGATGAACTCCTGTGTTTTAAGGCATCTCTGATAAAAAGGGTTTGTTTTAATTCAAGGACTATTGACCCTTCCCAGTCACGTGACTTTCGTAAAGCAACCACCATTTTGGACGTATAGAAGACAACGATTTGCGAGTAACGATAGTAACAGTAACGATACAGACAGACTGAAAATTGAATAAAAGAAGAAAGAACAAGATGCAGAAAAAAACTCCACTATCCAGCGAGGTCGGGCATTTAGTGGGCCAGCAGAGGGAGAGGTATTTGGCGAAGCTGAAAATTGGAGGTTTAGAAAACGACGTGTACTTGCTTCCACCGGGGCTGTTTACAGACGTCCGACAGCATGCCACCGCCTCGTCTTTACCCGACTTCGGCCCCCACGACCTTTATATTTATGTTGTAAAAAACCCATCGCCATACACGGGAAAGGATCTAAAGGCATCCAAGAGTTTGGATGCCTACAAATATTTTGTGTCGGGCTATGTGACCTGTGGATCGTCCCTGGAGCCGGTGGGCGCCATCTTTTTACAGCTAAGGTTTGTTTACATTTTTCATTTAAGGATAAGCGACATGTAAACCCGTTGACACGGTGTTATAATCTTGCTATTACGAGAATTGCAATGACCAAGTCGTAGTGCTTTACTAAAGGCGCTGTGTTATGTTTTATCTAGTAGAAAGGCAACCCTGAAATGGCACGGGGGAACACTAGTGTGCCGTGAGAGATCATCTGGTGTGCCGTGGAAAATCCCTCTCAGGCTTTATCTTTATTTTGCATGTATATGTATATGTTATATATCTTTATTCGACACTTACCTCCAACAAAGTGGTCACTACACAACCGCTGGTATACTGAAGGTTGCCGGTCTTTCCTATTGATCGCCACGACTCATCTTCTCCGTCGCTCAAGATCAGTGGGGATCCGGTAAAAAGACAAATCTTTCCTCGTCTGCTGACTGTTGGTACACCCAGGCGCGCAACAATATGCCGGCATGATGTAAACCTTACTGATCTAATCGATATTTTCCTTTGAATGTTCCTCGCTCCTCCGTTGTTGGCTGTGGTAGACTACTTGTTTTCACGTCCAAAATGGCTGACGCTTTTGTTGTGACGTCACGTGGGATGGGTCAATATTCTAACAGGACAGTTTTTAATGTAAAGTATAGCCACCTTAAGATGGGCTGCTCTTGGAGCTGGCACCTCCACGCCTGCACTGGATTAGAGCGGTGGTATTATGTGCATTAGATGTTTACACGCATCGGATTAGTGTGTCATGGAGCTGCGTGGTTTATCACTAAATCTCTCATCGCCGCTGCATTGCTGTGTGCTCGTGCCGGATGGTCAGACTTCTCTGCACTCTATCATTTGGATGCTGTTACAATCCAAGGCAGTTCTCGAACGGCTTTCTCTTAATCTGCGCTCCCGGAAAGCTTTGGAACCTCAGAATTTATTTGCTATTTATTCCCGTTCCTGGGAACAAAAGATAAGTATTTCTGTGACTTTGCTTTTAAGTGGAATCAGCTCAAAAACCATTTGAATCTGGGGTGGTCCTCGCTGCAGCTGGCCCCGGTTCGAGTCCCGCATCGGACGGCCCTGTGCTGCGTGTTGTTCCCCCTCTCTCTGCCCCCTGCTTCCTGTCTCTCTGAACTTTCCTATCCATTAAAGGCACAAAAGCCCCCAAAAAATATAAAAAAATGTCTTTATTTTTTTTAAATAAAGAAAAAATAAAACCTGCGTTAATGCGCAATAAAATATTTATCGGCGTTAAATAATTAACGAGTTAATGCGATAATAACGAGTTAACTCACCCACACTGTCCTATCTAATAAAGGCATAAAAAGGCCCAAAAAAATAATAAAAAAAACTAAAAACCATTTGAATCTAAAGACGCTGCGAGAAGAGGCGAGCGTAGACCAAATTTATTAAAAATATATCATTAATTTTTCAGCCTGGGGTGGGATGTGGTTCATGGTTCTGTGACCCTTTGGGCGGTGAAGGTGTAAAGAGGAAAGTGAGGGGTCCCTTTTGGGGATGAAACTGTTTTTCGGGTAAAAAAAATTGAATTATTCAAATCATTATTAAAATTAATATTTCAAAATGTGGCTTGGAATGGTAGACATAGGGTTAGGGCTTTAGACCCTGTGACCTTTAAGGTTACAGTATGTGGGGGGGGGGAGGTTATACCAAGGGAGGTACAATGCTCCAGCTCATCGAGGTCGCACCATTCGGGGGCGGCTGCTGGACACTGGGGCACCTCAGATGGAGGCCTCCACTTTCTCCAGACCTGAGTCCCATAGAAAACCTGCCGGATCAGCTGAGTCGCCCTGTAGGGGCTCCTAACTCTGTACCCCAGAACCTCAAAGACCTGAGGGCCGCCCTTCAAGAAGACTGGGACGCCACGCCTCGGCAGACGATAAGTCGACTCCTGAACACGTCGTTGTCAAGTTAAGGCCTCGGTATGCTTCTCCGTCGCTATCCGACTCCGTGGTCACGCAGAGGCTGTTAAACCTTTCGAAGTTCTCCGTCGGGATGTCGGATACGCAAGGCAGTTCACCTCCCGATCAGCAGGCGGCTCTACGTTAAACGACCGAATCTGGCGACGTCTATGGTGAAAGTGGCTGATTGGTTGTTCACCTTCCGGCTCCGTTCCACTCCTCACAGTGAACGATGGCGAACGACAGAGAAAGACTGTTGTTGGAGTTGGAGCTTGTTGATGTCGAAATGCAAATAATTTTGACCAAATGTCGACCGGCACACAGTAAACTCTTTCAAAAATGGCGGCGTTGTTGTTCTGAGAGGAAGGAGCTAAACTGGAAAAGTGATTCAGGAAATTATGTTGTCAGCCGACCAATCACAACCCTTGCGGTCTCTGCGAGTCTCCGTCTCCTCGACGGAGAGATAGGACGGAGAGCGTCTCCGGAGACAAACCATAAATCAGCCTTTACTGAGACTATTGACATGTTTTGTTGTGGTATAGCCACCATGAGATGAGGAAATCAGGAGTGCATGCTTCTACTTTCATGATATAATATCACTGCAGCGTGAACTTTTTTACATTCTCCATAAATTTCAACCCTAAACTTTGAGTATCACCAGTGTACTGACAAAAAAAGAGAAACATCTGGAAAAGTTTGACTATTTCTCGTGATTTTCCTCACTTTTGTAATTTATTGTAATTAAAATAAGTTAAAGTTACTTCATGTATTTGATTTCATGTTTATTGTGTGTGTGTATATATATATATATATATATATATATATATTTCTTAATAAATATTTAAATACTCTGAAGTTTTAGTGCATTTTAACACTTTTTACACTTGTATTTCAACCCATAAAATAACAAAGTACATTGTTCAACGATTGAATACTTTTTATTCATAGAAATGTGCCAAAAGCTTGACCGAACATAGTATTAATAGAATTAGAACATATTAATGACATATTGCCTTAATATTGGTGCCATTTTTTAAAGTAAGTGAACTTTATTTTACATGGCTGTGTGTGTACTACGTATTCTTTTATTTGTACCACTTAAGCTCACAAAAGTACAATAAAAACACTTAAAATTCCGCTTTTCTACTATTTAATAACAACAGAAACACACTGAGCACAAAACTAGTGGCTTCAAACTGAAAGTTAACTGATTATTACCACACTTTGTGCGCTCTGAAGTGCTGGGATTTAACGTATTTAGTGCATTTATGTTACATCGTGGAAGATGCAACGTAAAAGTTAAGAACCAAAGCAAACAGAAGTAGGAGTTTTGACATGTAATGGACCAGTCCGTTGTTTCATCTCTCGTCCGTCTCCAAAGCGCTTTGCTGGAATGATGCGAGTGGAAGTGGACCTCTGGCGTGCTCAGTGATGTGATTTCATTAAATCCTCTTAATGAGCAGCTCTCTGAGGGCTCAGGCTCCATGTTTCACGACTACAGCTGTGATTGTCTCCCGCTCCAAAACGACTCGACTCTATGAGTCGCCCTCGCGGTTCTGGGTGAGCTTCCCGGCCGCCGACGTGCGCGGTCTCTGAGTCGGAGGCCCGAGGTTCCGCCGGGCCGCTCCCCGGTGTCTTTTCCCACGTCAGATTTAACAGAAAGCGACCTTTGGACGCGTCGCTGGCCTGGATTCTCCGTCCCACTCGGCCGTGGCGTTTCCTGCTCGGCAGTGGCAGCGAATGGTGTGACTTCCTGTGTGGCCGCAGGGCGACAGATCTGTTGTCGCCTCCGTCTGACTCCTTTCTCCTTGCTCCAGCTCTTGTTCGGCCACATCGGGCACATTTGACACGGCGTTGCCGGCTTTTTGGGAATTCAAGGGACGCAGCTGTATTTTGTTTTTGTTGTATTTTCCAAAAGTCACAGTAGATTTATGTAAAAAGTGGGAAAGCAGCACCAAACTCCCAGGTCTTTGCACGCTTTTTGGTATTTTAAAGCTTATTCTTACTCCTGGAAGGATTAACTTTGATGTTTGAGTCCAAATGGACTCCATTTGCTTCCACTATTAAGAGTTTTACTACTCATTACTCTTTGCCTTTCTGGAGCTTAGGCTCAGAAGTGCACCAGAATTTAATATTAAAGTTATAGTTTTAGGGAACAATAACAGAATTGTTAGTCGTTTGTCTCTGTGTGGCCCTGTGATGGACTGGCGACCTGTCCAAGGCCTCTCGCCCAATGACGGCTGGGATAGGCTCCAGCTCCATATTTGTTGATTCTATATTTATGATAAATATATATATATATGGGCAACGATAAAAAGATGTTCACCTAATTAATCACGATTAATCGCATTTGTACGCAAAATCCAAAAATGAATCCAAAAGTAGCGTATAGCCTTTAGCATTTAGCTTTATTTTAAATGTGCTGCCATATGAATGAAAGTGCCATAACATTTGTTGTGCAAACACACTTTTAACATCAGCATCTTTCTGTAGTTTTTATGTAGAAGCCTCGCTCCACTGTCTGTTTCCTTGAATGACTTGCTGCTATCAGTTGTGTGTTTTGCCTTTAAGTGATATTTTAGACTGGAACTACTACGCTGAGAAGACAATTCAACTTGGCAGTGTTTACAGATGACTTTGGTTCTGTCGACTCCGCCGTCTGGAAGAACTTTAACATGAAAATGGCCGAGTAAAAGTTCCGTACCCTTCTCCATGTTTGGTGGATCCGCCGATTACTTTCTTTTCCTGTTCCACAGCAGACAGCAGCAGACTTTTACAAAATAAAAGCCTGTGAGCAACAGACTTTTACAAAATAAAAGCCTGTGAGCAGCAGACTTTTTACAAAATAAAATAAATAATAAAACAGGGGCGGTGGGCTGAGCAGGCGCCCCATGTACAGAGGCTATAGTCCTCACTGCCGCTGGCCCCGGTTCGAGTCCCACATCAGACGGCCCTGTGCTGCATATTGTTCCCCCTCTCTCTGCCCCCTGCTTCCTGTCTCTCTGAACTTTTCTTTCCATTAAAGGCACAATAGCCCTCAAAATATATATATTTTTTAATTTAAAAATTAAATAAATAAAACATGCGTTAATGCGCGATAAAATATTTATCGTGTTAAATAATTGATGCGTTAACGCGTTAATAACGAGTTAACTTGCCCAGCGCTAATATATATATATATATATATAAAGGGGTTCACATAAGATTTTTGGTTGTTGCTTTGTCCTCACAACAACAACCCTAGGTTCTCCCCTGAGAACAAGTCCAAAAATCTTATGTGAACCCCTGTGTGTGTGTGTGTGTGTGTGTGTGTATATATATATATATATATATATATATGTATATATGTATATATATATTTATACACATATATATATACATATGAACTGGATCAGCAGGGATAAAGCTCCATTATATACCAGTGAGAAGAAGAACCCTGTGTGTAGGGGCAATTAAGATCCTAATCAAGCAATTAGTCAGCTATTGACTGAGCATGTCACTCGGGGGATTAAGTTGTCACCCATCTGAGGAGCTGTTATCTCGGTCTCTGGTCCTCCAGCAGTCCCTGGGACACATGCCTCGCCCAGAGATCAGTTAGAAGGACAGGCGTCAGGTGACCTTTGGTATGCTAACGGTAGAGATGAGCTCCGGTCATGTGACCACCTTCCTCGTCCCAGTATATGTGCGTCCACATTCAAGGCCTCTAACAACAAGTCTTTAATACAGTTTCAAGATATTTTCGTGTGTCAACAAGTCTTCAGCCTTCAGGAGCTCCTAAATGCAGAGCCTTTCTTTTTATTAGGGTGTTTTTAACGCCTCTTCACACCAAAGTCTTCCAGTGGTAGTTGCCCAGAAAGTCTTTTGCTAATTTAAGGTGCTTTTAATGCCCGATATGTTCAAATGTGTGCCCACACTCTCTGGCCTTTGATGGATAAATGAGGAAAAACATTGAAAATGCAGCGCTGGCTGGTGATGTAGAGCAGCTTTTTTTTTTTAATCTTTATCCCTGTTTGAGCGCCTTGTTTCCAGCAGAAACCCACGAGAACCCTGCAGAATTCAATTTAAAGGCTTTTCCCACACTTTGTCGGCTCTGGAGTGGATACGTCGTCCTGTTAGTATTTCCACGTTGGGCCTCTTGATGCTTCCTAATAGGTGCGTCTGTTGGATTTGACCCGGCTAATCGCTCAGGACAGTTTGCACAGTAAATACAGTCGTCCACAGAGAGGTGGAGTTGAGCTGTGAGCGGAGCCACTTAATCAAAGTGTTGTTTGGTTCTGCTGGGCTGCGAATGGAGAAATAAAAAATAGGGCTGGGCAACGATTAAAATGTTTAATCTGATTAATCGCATGATTTCCCTGATTAATCACGATTAATCGCATTTGTGCGCAAAATCCAAAAATGAATCCAAAAGTAGTGTATAGCTTTTAGCATTTAGCTTTATTTTAAATGTGCTGCCATTTGAATGAAAGTGCCATAACATTTGTTGTGCAAACACACTTTTAACATCAGCATCTTTCTGTAGTTTTTATGTAGAAGCCTCGCTCCACTGTCTGTTTCCTTGAATGACTTGCTGCTATCAGTTGTGTGTTTTGCCTTTAAGTGATATTTTAGACTGGAACTACTACGCTGAGAAGACAATTCAACTTGGCAGTGTTTACAGATGACTTTGGTTCTGTCGACTTTGCCGTCTGGAAGAACTTTAACATGAAAATGGCCGAGTAAAAGTTCCGTACCCTTCTCCATGTTTGGTGGATCCGCTGATTACTTTCTTTTCCTGTTCCGCAGCAGACTTTTACAAAATAAAAGCCTGTGAGTAACAGACTTTTACAAAATAAAATAAATAATAAAACAGGGGGGGTCCGTGGCGTAGTGGGTTGAGCAGGCGCCCCATGTACAGAGGCTATAGTCCTCGCTGCAGCCCCGGTTCGAGTCCCGCATCAGACGGCCCTGTGCTGCATGTCGTTCCCCCTCTCTCTGCCCCCTGCTTCCTGTCTCTCTGAACTTTCCATTAAAGGCACAAAAGCCCCCCCCCAAAAAAATGATTATTTAATTTTTTAATTAATTTATTTTTTAGCCCCTTGTCCTGTCCAGCATTATGGCAGCAGAATTGTAATCTGAATACCGTTAAATAATTTAAATTTTTTTAAATAAATAAAACCTGCGCTAATGCTCAATAAAATATTTATCGGCGTTAAATAATTAGCGAGTTAACGCGATAAAAACGAGTTAACTCGCCCAGCCCTACTAAAAATGCAGCTAATCATAAACTAATCCGGCAGTTCTTTAAAGGACTGATTCTGTGGGGCCAACCGAGGACACATTAGTTTATATTAAAACCAGCTACTTAGCAGGAACACCAACATCAGTGTTTGTGTGTGAAGGATTACATGTTCAGCCGGGAGCTTGGTGAACGTAAACCGAAGAGCAGGCTTTGGCTTAGGAACAGCCAGCAAATTAAACACAGAGCGCCGTGAAATGATGATTTTTCTCCTGCTACAAACAGAATTTACAGTAGATTTAACTTGTATTTGTGTCCCTTTTATACGATGTGCCGGTTGGTGACACGTGTCAATGATAAATAAAGCAAACGATGTGTAACTTGCTGCGATCTGGAGCCACAGCAGAGAGATTTTAGATTTTTATCATGAAAAATGTTTAAATTTGGATTCTTACACTTTGCTCGAACAACTTGGTGGCATTAACTAACCCGGTTACTGAACAAAAGAAGCAAGACAACTTGGTGTTTAGATCGCTGTGGGTCTGATTTCGTACATTTTGCTCCGTATTTACCCCTAAAGCTCTACTTCTGGTGCTAAACTGCCAAATGAGCTGCTTCTTCTTCTTGTGTTATTTTTGTCAGGTCTCCGTCTTTGGCCAGTTTTCACTGTTTTTTTTTCCTACATATTCAGAAACAAAAGCCATCTCCAAGCTTAACCTGCGCAGCCAACATAATTAGTGTTATCTGATCGAGTTGATTCCTCCCCATTAGTGGCACATGAGGCTGCACTCCAGCACTCATCACATGAAGTCTGCAGCTTCCTAATGACATCGCCTCTACAGAAAAGCTAATGGATGTCACAGAGATGGCACTTTATACCATTCCTTTATGGAAAAAAGGAAATAATTCCATCAGTTTTTATAGTTACGCTCATATTATTGTTATGATGTTATCATACATTCTGTAACTGGATTATTTTCATCCAGTGTCATTGTTTTGTTTCCGAGAGACGTTTATTAGTGTATTTATTTATTTCCTGTGTATGTTGTTTGAGGGTTTAGTTCCTTTTGTGAGACTCTGGCTGTGTTCGAAACCGCATACTACATACTTCCACACTGCATACTACATTCTACATACTTGCATACTACATACTCATTGATCAGACAGGATGCAGTGTTTACCCACAATGCATTTCTCTCCTGCCTGAGCCGAAATCAGCCGGCCTGAAGCTGATTTCGCTCAAGCTCTAAACTCTGTAAACTTTAGCAACATTTGAAACATTATCAGGCGAGAAAGTAGTCGTTTAGATCCCCAACGTGTTGAAAACCCGACAAAATACCGGCTGTTTACAATTTTGTTCCCACGAATTCGGCGCTACTAAAGCTAGCCGCAGTGAGCAACGCACTTCCGGTTATTTTTACAAAAATAAAATACCCGTTGCCTTTTATCATAGGGAAAGCCATTACCATACAATTGGTGCTTTTGTTTTGAAAACAGGAAGTGAACCTACCCTCGTTGTAGCTAGCTTGAAACTGCCGTTTTGACAGGAAATGACGATCGGCGACGTCACGTTACGTTGCAGCTTGGGTAGTTTGAGTACGAGTAGTAACCTCATGATGCATACCCAACATTTCAGAGAATCTAGTATGCATCCGGGAACTTCTCGCTTACTCAAACTCGCATACTAACTCAAAAAGTTAGTAGGAGTAGTAGGAGTAGTATGCTGTTTCGAACACAGCCTCTGTTTTGGTTTCTCTCCCCATTTTAGCGTCATTTCTGCATTTTGTTTGGTATTTTTGTTCACGTTTTCTTCAGCTTGTATTCTGTGTGTTTAGTTTTCCTCCCCATTACTGTCACCATCCATCTTCTCCATAGTTCTGTTTCTCTCTCGTCTGGTCATCTCTGTGTCTGCTTGTTTGGTTCATGGTTTCCAGCTCAGCAGCACTTTTGGTTTCCTGTAAAATAGAGACTTTAGTGAATCGTTCGTTAGCCTCTGGCGGGCTGTCTCTGGCATTTGGGTCCACCATAGGCATGGGTCGGTTACCGGTTTCAAGGCATACCGCGGTATTAAAAAGCCAAGGTTTCAAAACCACTAAAATTTTCTGTCATACCGTCCCTGCAGTATGAGCGTTTTTTTATTTTTATTTTTCTTGTTTTTAAATACAGACATTCAAAATCATAATATCGTGACACCGTGATATTTTTGCCTACGGTTATCATACCGGCAGAATCTCATACCAGCCCATGCCTAGTCCACCATAACCCTCCACCACCAACATCGTAACAATAAAACTGCCTTAAATGGAGAATCTAAAGTAGTATTTGCTGGAAATGTTTTGAACATTTGAAGTTTCAGAGCTGCAGACCTACATCAGTGTCGGTCAGGCGCGTCATTTCCCCCGGGGACGGTGGGGACGCGTCCCCGGCACTTTGTCTGACGAGCAGATTTGTCCCCACCACTTTAAAAAAGTAGAGAAAGACAAACGTGGATGTATTGATTTGACTAGTCTGTGCATCATGCATGTAACAGACTACTCTGCTTTCCTAAAAACTATAATTTTACATCATGGCATTCTCCTAACCAAAGACTATTTGATCCGCTCTGCTTTCACTCTCCTTGTATGAATGCGCTTGCGATCAGCCCCCATTGCTGAATAGCAACTATGTTGAATCCGCTCCCACTCACTGCGCTGGCGGTCTGCAGTCTGTTACAGAATGAGCGATGAAAGACGTCGCTGGTGTTGCAGGTGAAGATTCGTCAGTGTTTATGATGAATATCAGGCGAGATAGACAATGAATGAAAACTTATTTCACAGAGGGGTTGCTGCTCGTTCACTCTTGCCCGTCGTTTCATAGCCTGGCAATGTTTGAAAACTGTGTCAGGGAGAGGGCTGTTTGTAGCCAGGCTACGTCTCCTGATGCGCTCTTGCTTGGTCGAGGTTTGTCTGAGATTTGTTGGTGTGTCAAGGGCTGTGCAATAACCGAAATCGTGTCTTGTACTAAAATGCGGATTTTGAAATACGAATAGGGCCTACTCTTAAAGGGGAACTGCGGTATTTTCAACATTAAGCCTCTTTTCTGAGTCGTCTGCAATGTTTTAGAACCCCCCTCACCGCTTTTTTGATGTTTACTGCTGTCTCCGGTATTTGCCTAATTTTGATTCTTCTCAACCTGCTTCAGAATGGCATGAAAGTCATGTGCATGCCCTAAAAGGTCCGTAAAAGCACCATAAACGTCCGTTTTCAAAATAATCAACTCACCGGAGTGATTACTGGTGTGCACTGGTAATCCATATCCAATTTCGTGGCTAAAAGTTGCTTCTGTCGTGTTTTATTTGGCAGCTCGTTCATGCTCGCACTATTTTCTTAGCCACCTCACAGCCGTGGATAAACTTCCGCTCAGCAGTTGAATCTGACTTGCGATACGAACATCCAGTCTTCAATAGAACTCAATGGGATTTACAAAATGTCAAATAAAGCACGACAGAAGCAACTTTTCGCCACGAAATTTGATATGGATTACCAGTGCACACCAGTAACCACTCCGGTGAGTTGATGATTTTGAAAACGGACGTTTATGGTGCTTTTACGGACCTTTCTGGACATGCGCATGACTTTCATGCCGTTCTGAAGCAGGTTGAGAAGAATCAAAATTAGGCAAATACCGGAGACAGCAGTAAACATCAAAAAAGCGGTGAGGGGGGTTCTAAAACATTGCAGACGACTCAGAAAAGAGGCTTAATGTTGAAAATACCGCAGTTCCCCTTTAAGTTTGTCCCAACCCAGGATGTTTCCGACGGCCTAAACAAGACCGCGCAGATGGCTTTTAACTTTTAATATGGGGACAATATCGCGTCAATACGCATCATCTAATGCAGGGGTTCTCAACCTTTTGCAAGCGGGGCCCCCCCTAAGATGGTTCATTGCAGTTGGGGCCCCCCCTCCTCCCGACACCACCCCTCCCCCTTCACGGCCCCACCCCCACGACACGACACGTTACGTGACGTTACGTGACGTGACGTGACGTTACGTGACGTGACGTTACGTGATGTTACGTTACGTGACGTTACGTTACGTGATGTTACGTTACGTTACGTGATGTTACGTTACGTGATGTTACGTTACGTGATGTTACGTTACGTGATGTTACGTTACGTTACGTGATGTTACGTTACGTGATGTTACGTTACGTGATGTTACGTTACGTTACGTGATGTTACGTTACGTGATGTTACGTTACGTGATGTTACGTTACGTGATGTTACGTCACGTCACGTCACGTCACGTTACGTTACGTTACGTTACGTTACGTTACGTCACAGGCTCAAAATACTACCCCCTGGTAAATTTGAAATGAAACTAGTCAAACAATAGTCCAACTTCTTGCTTGGAGGGAATTTTCGTGATTTTTTTTTTTTTTCCAAATTTTTTTTTTTTCCGATTTTTTTTATTTTTATTTTTTTTTTCGATTTTTTTTTTTTCTCATCCTGTAGTCTACTCGCGCCCCCCCCGGGAGAGTGTCCGCGCCCCCCCAGGGGGCGGGCCCCACCGGTTGAGAACCACTGATCTAATGCAATGCCTATTATTTATCATGAAACCTCAATTCGGAAGTAATGGGCCTAGCTTGTACCCAGAACTTTTCAAACCTTACTCAGGTTTATGGTAATTGTCCCCAAGCACTTCTGAAATCAAACGGACGCCCATGGTGTCGGTGAGGTTTACTGAACTCAGGAAAAGATGACAGAATCTTTTTGACCGTTTGACCAGAACCAAAGTCTTTGGCGCCTGGTCCTCGGTGTTAGTCCCAGTAAGTGGACGCCACCTCGGGGGACAGCTTCCAGTTGGTGCGCTCCTGATGTGCAGACTCACATTTAAACTGCGGTTCACAGGTGGGAGGATGTCACACCAGCTTTGAGAGAGCCTTCTTAACGCTCCCGTGCTCATGCAGCTGTGACCTCGGCGCACCGCCGCTCTGCGATGTAGGTCAGTCCAACAGCCTCCGGGGCAGATATCCGCACAGGAGCGCCAACACGCCAACACATCGCCACGAGAAACAAACCAACACGAGAACAAACCAACCCAACTGCCACTCCACACTCACAAAATCCACCCGAGAATAAACGTTTCCAGCGACACTCACACACTTCTGCACACTCCAGTGAGCTGATTCACTGAGCAAGTCGTCTGAGGGCGTTCATCTTCCTCCTGCTCTCACTTGGCTGGCAGGATCAGTGACGGGACGAACTGCACGAACTGCACAAAGTGCACGAAGCCAGAGATGAAAGGTCTCAGTCTTACATCCAACTGGCTTTTTATCAGAAACGGGGAGCACAATCGCCACAAAATGACCGCACACTGCACCCGTTTGCTTTAAAGTTGTGTGTCTGAATAGTTGTTTTGAGTCTTTTAAGCCACTTTGTCCTCACATCTGGAGACAGATTCTTCTACGGACAGAATGCTGTGGTTACTTTGGTCCTTTAGAGTCCCAGAGCACAAGTTTGTGTCTCTTTGTGGTCATCTTGGGTCACTTTCTGCTGTATTTGTGTTTCTTTTCGTGTCTTTTTGTATCTTTTTGTTGTGTCCTTTGGTCGTTTGTGTTTCTTTTGTGTTTCTTTTCGTATCTTTTTGTATCTTTTTGTTGTGTCCTTTGGTCGTTTGTAGTTGTTTTGTGTTTCTTTTTGTCTTTTTGTTGTGTCCTTTGGTCGTTTGTGGTTGTTTTGTGTTTCTTTTTGTCTTTTTGTCGTGTCCTTTGGTCGTTTGTGGTTGTTTTGTGTTTCTTTTCGTATCTTTTTGTCTTTTTGTTGTGTCCTTTGGTCGTTTGTGGTTGTTTTGTGTTTCTTTTCGTATCTTTTTGTCTTTTTGTTGTGTCCTTTGGTCGTTTGTGGTTGTTTTGTGTTTCTTTTTGTCTTTTTGACGTGTCCTTTGGTCGTTTGTGGTTGTTTTGTGTTTCTTTTCGTATCTTTTTGTCTTTTTGTCGTGTCCTTTGGTCGTTTGTGGTTGTTTTGTGTTTCTTTTTGTCTTTTTGTCGTGTCCTTTGGTCGTTTGTGGTTGTTTTGTGTTTCTTTTCGTATCTTTTTGTCTTTTTGTTGTGTCCTTTGGTCGTTTGTGGTTGTTTTGTGTTTCTTTTCGTATCTTTTTGTCTTTTTGTCGTGTCCTTTGGTCGTTTGTGGTTGTTTTGTGTTTCTTTTTGTCTTTTTGTTGTGTCCTTTGGTCGTTTGTGGTTGTTTTGTGTTTCTTTTCGTATCTTTTTGTCTTTTTGTTGTGTCCTTTGGTCGTTTGTGGTTGTTTTGTGTTTCTTTTCGTATCTTTTCGTATCTTTTTGTTGTGTCCTTTGGTCGTTTGTGGTTGTTTTGTGTTTCTTTTCGTATCTTTTTGTTGTGTCCTTTGGTCATTTGTGGTTGTTTTGTGTTTCTTTTCGTATCTTTTTGTCTTTTTGTTGTGTCCTTTGGTCGTTTTGTGTTTTTTTGTGTTTCTTTTCGTATCTTTTTGTCTTTTTGCTGTGTCCTTTGGTCGTTTGTGGTTGTTTTGTGTTTCTTTTCGTATCTTTTTGTCTTTTTGTTGTGTCCTTTGGTCGTTTGTGGTTGTTTTGTGTTTCTTTTCATATCTTTTTGTCTTTTTGTTGTGTCCTTTGGTCGTTTTGTGTTTTTTTGTGTTTCTTTTCGTATCTTTTTGTCTTTTTGCTGTGTCCTTTGGTCGTTTGTGGTTGTTTTGTGTTTCTTTTCGTATCTTTTTGTCTTTTTGTTGTGTCCTTTGGTCGTTTGTGGTTGTTTTGTGTTTCTTTTCGTATCTTTTTGTCTTTTTGTCGTGTCCTTTGGTCGTTTGTGGTTGTTTTGTGTTTCTTTTCGTATCTTTTTGTTGTGTCCTTTGGTCGTTTGTGGTTGTTTTGTGTTTCTTTTCGTATCTTTTTGTCTTTTTTTGTGTTTCTTTTCGTATCTTTTTATCTTTTTGTTGGGTCCTTTGGTCGTTTGTGGTTGTTTTGTGTTTCTTTTCGTATCTTTTTGTCTTTTTGCTGTGTCCTTTGGTCGTTTGTGGTTGTTTTGTGTTTCTTTTCGTATCTTTTTGTCTTTTTGTTGGGTCCTTTAGTCGTTTGTGGTTGTTTTGTGTTTCTTTCCATATCTTTTTGTCTTTTTGTCGTGTTCTTTGGTCGTTTGTGGTTGTTTTGTGTTTCTTTTCGTATCTTTTTGTCGTGTCCTTTGGTCGTTTGTGGTGTTTGTATCTGCGTTGTGTCTTTTTGCAGCAGTATTGACTCTGTAGTTTGGTCACTCTGTAAAAAATGGACGCCTTTGTAGCCATGTTGCATCTTTGTTGACATGTGACATTTCTTTTATTTTTGTGTTACCTTGGTAACATGGGTAATTGGCTCATTATGTAATAGTTTTGTTAATTTTCTTTTTACTTTGTGTGGTTGTTTTGAACCTAATTTAAGTCACTTTGTGGATCTTTTGGATTATAATTGTATCACAATGAACTGGAATGTAATTGGCTTGAATTGGACTGTTTCTTTAAATCGACTTGAGTTGTGATTTGGCACTTTAGAGATAAAACTGTCTTGATTTGAAGTGAATAATTTGAAGATGAAGACCAGGAACCCATCAAGCCTGGGGAGTAATCCATTCATGGTCTACTGATTAAAAAAAAATTGAATAAAATGATACTTTTTGCTAAATTCAAGCTCCACAAAATCGTCAAACTATCCAACATGATGCAGAGCAGCTGCCAGTGATACACTGAAGTTGGGAAACATTTGAGAAGAGCTCAGTTATTCCCACATTTCCTCAGTTGAAATTCAGTCAAATCACGACTAATTACTGTTTAAACACAGAACAACCTCAAGTTTAGGTGTGAAAAAGTAAATTAGGCATTCAGGTGTAAGTTTAAGATTTAAAAGAGCCGATGCTGAATTGTTTTTTTTAATCGACGAACAGACTTCAAACAGCTGGCGGACCTTCAGCGTCTTTCACTAAATGTTCCCGTTATGCCGCTTGTTAACTTCAAAAATTAGGCAGCGTTGCGTTTAAAACGCCGACACCTGCTCCCCTCTCCACGTTATGACTGCTGACCTAAAAATAAACCTCATCTACTGCGTTTCAAAAGAAACTATTTGCATCATTGCCATGTTTGTGTTAAACACAGAAGATGCTTCAGTCTCCACAAAAGTTACACGTTACACCTCAAGAGCTACATGTTGTGACACAAACACCATCAAGACGTGACGGTTTCTTCCTTTTCTTACTGCTGCAGACGTTGATTTTACATCTGAACCGGGGAACAGTTTCACAAAAGCTGTTTTCAAGATCCAGTTAGAGTTTCGTGTCAACTCCGAACTTTTATGTTTTTCGTACAAGCCTCCCCGTGTGCTGTTAATTCCCAAACCTCTGTCAACTTAAAGGTGGGGTAGGGGATCTTTTTCTGGAGCATTTTTTTACATATTGCTTGAAATACTCTTCACACCCCCATTGCAACCAATTAATTAAAAGTTTTGACACAAATATGAAAAGTTTTAGTGGCCTCTAGAACGTACAATCCAGGAAAAACAGTATCCAATCATATTGAACAGACCGTTCACAATGATTGGATACTGATGCGTCTATCAAACTGCAATCTGCTCCTCCCTCCCCCTCCTTCTCCCTGTGCGCGTACCCTGCTCCGTGAACGAATTACGCGTCCAGAAGCTTGGCAGGAAGCTAAACTAGAGCCAGCTTGGCTAGCACCTAGCATTATTAAACGTATAGTTAGCATAAACTAAATACTAAATACGACAACGATCGATGCTTGCTGTCAGAACAGCGCTTGTGCACCTTCGTGCACGTTCATGTACTCTAGAGGCGTGGCTTCGGGGGGAAAGTGAAGAAAAGGGTTGGGACTTTTTACCTGTGTATTTTCAAAATGCAGCTTCGCTGGACTCAAAATCCAGGATCTCCTACCCTACCTTTAAGGCTCTGGGAGAAATATATGTTAAAGAATAGCATAGTTTATGGAAACTAAGTGATTTCAATCCACCACCCTGAATAAAACGGGTTGAAAGTCCAACATAAAACATCAAATGTTGTTCCTACTCGCTACCACTAGATGGCAGACGTGTATTATTTGAACTCCCGAATTAAGGTGTCTTCCAGTTCAAAATGTTCAAATATGTTGATGAGGTGAATGAAATAAAACGATAAAAGATGTCCAGGTGAAATTTTGAGAAAATGTTTGAAGAGTCAGAGGGTGAGAATTTCTTTTAAAGGGATAGTTCGCCTCTTTTGACATGAAGCTGTATGACATCCCATATTAGCAACATCATTTATGAACATTTTCTTACCCCCTGCTGCGTCCTGTGAGCCGAGTTCCAGCCTCGTTTTGGTGTTGATGAAGGTAGTCCGGCTAGTTGGCTGGGGTTTAAAAAATAAAGCGTTTTGCTTCTCAGAACAATATGCGTTCAAAAGAGTAATACATTTGCATCACAAAATCTTGCATGAAAAAGTCAGACTTCGTATCGCTTGGCGCTATTTTTGCCTCCCTTGAAGTTAGCAGAGAACAAAAGGAAGCTAGCAGAGAACAAAAGGAAGTTTGCAGAGAACAGAAGGAAGTTAGTAGAGAACAGAAGGAAGCTAGCAGAGAACAGAAGGAAGCTAGCAGAGAACAGAAGGAAGCTAGTAGAGAACAGAAGGAAGCTAGCAGAGAACAGAAGGAAGCTAGTAGAGAACAGAAGGAAGTTAGTAGAGAACAAAAGGAAGCTAGTAGAGAACAGAAGGAAGCTAGTAGAGAACAGAAGGAAGCTAGTAGAGAACAGAAGGAAGTTAGCAGAGAACAGAAGGAAGTTAGCTGAGAACAGAGGGAAGCTAGCAGAGAACAAAAGGAAGTTAGCAGAGAACAAAAGGAAGTTAGCAGAGAACAGAAGGAAGCTAGTAGAGAACAGAAGGAAGCTGAGGCAACTTGTGTTTGTGTTGGACAAATAGTGTCTAATTTCTGTTGAAATGTCACCAGAACTACCCGCTAGCACAAGCACACCATCATATTGTCCTTAATGTGCCTGTACCCATCCGATCAGCTTCACCCTGGAAGCTGTTAATGTGAACTAATATTCTGAGTCACATCAAAGTCCAACCAGAATAAATACAGCTCATTTTATCAGACCATGTTGTATGTAGGCTGCTGGTTAAGGTTAAGGTTAAGGTTGACTGCTGTTATTCTGAGTCACCATGTTGTCTGATTACAGGATATAAAACAGGGAATAAGAGGCTTTATTAGGATTTCAGCAGGATTAAAATACAGTTTATGAAAGCAGAGACGGCAGGAGAGAAGCTAACAGATGTTAACACAGCTGGATGTTGGCTGGAAAGCTAATACCTGCTGTTCTATAGTCCTGTTGTCAGACATTTTTATAGATAAATAGTTTTTTTTGGCCATATATTTAAAGTTAAACTAGTTTTAATATGGAAAGTAAAGTGCACACATTTGTTTACTTAATTTTAGATGCAGTTCAGGAATTTGTTGCACTCCTTTTTTCCCCTTTTTGACTAGTTATAGTGAATAGAATTCCTCTAAAATAAGGCAAAAGTATTTCTTGGCAGATCACCTGAATAATTCTCTTGGTTAAAGTTGAGATGTGAAACTAATTTCTAATTGTTTTAATGATTCATTGAAAGATTTTGTTTGTTTTAATTCTACTTCTCAGCTTTGTGAAAAAGTACCATCTGTGGCTTCGCAGTTTTAAAATAGTTTTTGGCATCTGAAATGTCAAAGATTCGCTGGATGTTACTTATTCGCTCTGCCCACATGCTCTGACTCAGCACAAGCTCACAAAAAATATGCCTTGTTGTTAGTTTCTTTATGAACGTTAGCACCCTGAGGGTGTGTGACCACTGGGAGCTGCCCAGTATGGACACCATCTGCTGCTCTGTATCATCAAGGCTTCGGGGCTCCATGACTTTTTAAGAAAGTTAAGTATAAAAAACTGCTAAAAAGATGCTAAAAGAAATTTGCAAGTGTTTCTAATGTTGGGTAATATTTAAAAATCTACAGGCATCCCTCCAGATAGTGTTGGTTTTGCAGTTTGCAAACCAAATTGTTGTAAAATTTGATTGTGCAGAGGATCTCCAAATTGTCAATAAATGTGAGAAAACCATTTTCTCACGTAAATAGTTAGTAGATTGTTTGGTGTTTAGTGGATTCTGCCACTCATCTGTTGGGTAAATGTGACAAATATGATTGAAATCCCTGTCGTAGCGAATCCTTTTGACATTGATGAGGACAGTTATGAGGATAATTCAGGCCGTGAACTTTCTAAAAAAGCCTTTCCGGGTCTTTTTCTATCCCCACAGAGCAGATTACAAGGGGCCGTCAGGTTAAAGCAGGAAAATCATTTTAAACCGCAGTTTAATCAGCTGCCGGTTCACGCTGCCGTGAACGAGGACGGACTGCGGCGAATGCAAATGGGAAGTTATCATGCCCGTAAACAATAAGATGCAGCTTTTACATTTCAAGTAATCTTTAAAGCGTCTCTTTACCTCCTGACCTGAAACAAAAAGAATTCGGGTCACTCTCCCAAATCTACCTGTTCTGTTGGTAATCCCTTGACCTGGAAAAGATCATGGTCTGTGGATACGATCAGATTACTGCCAGCGGTGGATCGCCAGATAATCTGCAAAAGCACGGAGCGGTGATTGGAGATGAGATCGGCAAACCATGAGCTGCCCGGGTTGGAATGACTTTGCATTGAAAACGTGTTGGTCACCGAAAAAAAAAAAAAGTTTCAGTGCAATCTGTTGGTTTCCTTAGCTAGGAAATTGTTTTTGAATTGGCTCAATATGAATGAATTGGATTATTTTATGAATAATTATGATTACAATTAATTGAATTCCAATTGGCTTGAATTGGACTTTATTATTTAAGTGCCTTGAGATGACATTTGTTGTATTTGGTGCTATATAAATAAAAATTGAATTGAATTGAATTCGGGAGTTTTCTAAAAGTTGATTTTATTCAAGCGGCTGTTTTGAATAAAGTTTTTGTGCAGAAAGTTTCACAGAAATTAATCCAGATTCATCAGTGATGGACTATGGCTGTGTTCGAAACCGCATACTTCTCCTACTACTCCTACTACTCCTACTAACTGTTTGAGTTAGTATGCGAGTTTGAGTGAGCGAGAAGTTCCCGGATGCATACTAGATTCTCCGAAATGTTGGGTATGCATCATGAGGTTACTACTCATACTCAAACTACCCAAGATGCAACGTAACGTGACGTCGCCGATTGTCATTTCCTGTCAAAACGGCAGTTTCAAGCTAGCTACAACGAGGGTAGGTTCACTTCCTGTTTTCAAAACAAAAGCACCAATCGTATCGTAATGGCTTTCCCTATGATAAAAGGCAACGGGTATTTTATTTCGTGAAAATAACCGGAAGTGCGCTGCTCACTGCGGCTAGCTTTAGTAGCGCTGAAGTCGTAGGAACAAAATTGTAAACAGCCGGTATTTTGTCAGGTTTTCAACACGTTGGGGATCTAAACGACTACTTTCTCACCTGAAAATGTTTCAAATGTTGCTAAAGTTTACAGAGTTTAGAGCTTAAGAGAAATCAGCTTCAGGCCGGCTGATTTCGGCTCGGGTAGGAGCGAAATGCATTGTGAGTAAACGCTCTGCATACTGTCTGATCGATGAGTATGCAGTATGTAGTATGGAAGTATGCAGTTTGTAGTATGCAGTTTGTAGTATGTAGTTTGTAATATACGGTTTTGAACACAGCCTAAGTCTAAGCTGGCGTTCTTGGATTTATATTGACTATTGATGGCATTTCTTCGGCTTCTGGTCCTACAGTGAGGAACCTTTGGACTTATTTCTGACCAGGATCTGTCCTCTGACTCGCATATAAAACAGGTTTCTATGACTGCCTTCTTCCACCTTGGTAATATTGTTAAAATCGGGAACATCCTGTCTCAGAGTGATGCAGAAAAACTGCTCCATGCATCTGTTACTTCAGGATTGGACTGCTGTAATTCTTTATTATTGGACTCTCTGAAAAGCCTCCAGCTGATCCAAAATGCTGCAGCCAGAGTTTTTAATTGGCTTTGCATGAACTAGACTAATTTGGAATTTAATTAATTTAATTCGATTGGATTCTGATTGTATTACAATGAAATTGGACTGTATTGGGGCCCCATGTACAGAGGCTATAGTCCTCGATGCAGCGGGCCCCGGTTCGACTCCCGCACCGAGCGTCCCTTTGCTGCGTGTCTTCCCCCTCTCTCTGCCCCCTGCTTCCTGTCTCTCACACTGTCCTATCATTAAAGGCATAAAAAGCCCAAAAAAATACTTAAAAAAAAAGAAATTGGACTGTATCTTTAAAGTGCATTGACGTGACATTTGGCGCTTTATAAATAAAACTGAATTATGGTGAGGATTTTACAATAGAACGACCCTCCTAACTCCAGCTCAAAGGTTAAACTCCTTCTGTTTAACTTGTAAATGCTCCCTTTGGGTCAGATATTGCAGGACTTTAACATCAATTATCACAGTTACAGACGATACACAACTTTATGTGTCTGGAGCAAGTAAACACCTGGATGAGAGAGAATTTTCTACAGTTAAATGAAGACCAACCTGAGATCATTCTGTTTGGTAGCAAAGAGAAGAGGGTCAGCGTTGGTAAATATCTTGAGACTCGGGACCTTATAATCACTGACCAAGTTCGTAACCTCGGAGTGTTGATAGACTCAGATCTGACTATCAGCAGCCACATCAAAGCTGTCACCAAGGCAGCTTTTTACCACCTCAGAAACATCAACAGAATTAAAGGTTTCCTCTCCCAAACAGACCAGGAGAAACTCATCCATGCATTCATCTCCAGCAGACTCCATCACTGTAACGCTCTTTTAACTGGACTTCCCAAAAAGAGCATTAAACATCTGCAGCTCATCCAGAACGCTGCTGCTGGAGTTTTAACCCGGACTAAGAGATCTGAACACATCACAGCAGCTTTAAAATCTTTACTCTGGCTTCCAGTCAGTCACAGAATAGATTTTAAAAGTCTGCTGATGGTTTACAATCTGTGATCTGTTCAGAGAATATAAAGCCAGCAGAGCTCTTAGATCCAAGGACTCAGGTCAGCTGGTCCAGTCCAGAGTCCAGACTAAACATGGAGAAGCAGCATTTAGCTGTTATGCTGCAAACAAGTGGAACAAACTGCCAGTGGAGATTAAACTTTCACCAAATGGAGACATTTTTAAATCCAGGTTAAAAACATTTCTGTTCTCATGTGTCTATGCATGAAATCTGTACGATATCTTTGAACTTATCTGGACTGTTGCTGGTTTTTAAATTCATTTAAATCATTTCATTTGTTTCTCTTTATGTTCTTTTATGTATTTTTAATGCTTCTTCCACTCCCTGCTGCAATGCTTTTATTTTATATAAAGCACTTTGAACTGTTTTATACATGAAATGTGCTACAAATAAATTTGACTTGATTCAAACCGCCACCTCTCAGCTGATATTTACCCCTGCGTTTGCCTGTGTTTTTGCCCCCCCGCAGGCCGTGTGAGGGCGAAACCTGTCGGTAAAATGGAGCTGCCAGCTGGACGCGTATGATTGGACATGGAGGACGTCAGCGCAGCCAACAGCACACAGGACGAGCTCCGCCTCCTGCCCCTGCCTGACTCCGATAATCTTCTTTACCATGACTACGGCCCAAACGTCAGCACCCCGACCTCAGCCATACCCACAGGGTTAGAAGGGGTGAATTTTCCAGAGGACCCAATCAGACTCCTGAGCGTACAAGTACTGAAGCTCCTTTAACATCTTCTTATGGTTGTTGGGAAGCCCCTCCCCCTTTGTTAACCAGCTGTTAACAGCTGTTTTTGCTCTTGTTGTTTCTTTCAAGGTGGTGTTGATCTTGGCTTACAGCACCATCATCGTCTTGGGGGTTCTGGGGAATTCTTTGGTCATCTACGTCATCTATCGCTTCAAGACACTGCGAACCGTCACCAACTTCTTCATCGCTAATTTGGCCGTCGGTATGTTAACACGCTCACAAGCTGTGCTCTCTCATCTCGGATTGTGTCAATCATGGCAGCCATTAAACGCTCTATGACGTGTAAATACGGTGGCATATTTAGAGCTTATGTGCTGCCATGTGTGTGTTGTATTACTAAATCCATACCACGTTAAACGCTCAGTTTCAGGTTGGGTTTGATCCTGGTTAAGGTTATGGTTCATATACATTTGTATCCACAGGCAGTCCTGGCTAGATTTACGCCCTGGGCGAACCCCCCCCCCCAAAAAAAAAGACTTACCCTGGCACCAACACAACAACATATTATACTATTTGTATTATTTTATTATATATAATCTTAAATACAAAAAGGTACAAAAAGAACTGAGAAAAAGACTATAAATAAATGGAATACAGTATATAAATATCAATCACAAATCCTTTAATAACCTCAAAATCCTAAAAAATAACCGAAGAAAGCTAAAAAAATAAATAAAGGCTACTCTATGGAGCATTAAAAAAAAGATTCCTGCAGTTATGATACCAACAGAGCTCAGAGTGTAGCAATTAGCTGCATGACATGATGCCTCAATTCTAATTCTAGTTCAGCAAAACTAAAGATCAAACACACTTGTGGCTAATAGCAACATATTAGCAAGAGGCTAACAGATAGCCTATAGCCTACGTCACTCATAGAAATCTGCATCCCTTTATCTTTTGCCCGTTTCTCCTCTTCTTCTCTTTCTAAACTGGGCACCTGAAGGCTTCTTTGGTCTTTAACCATGATGATGATCCATGATGACTCCACATTATTACCTTTGCTTTTCCCATTAATGCCGTCCGTTCACCCGTCAATCAGCCGGAGTCACGCAACGTAAACAAATTCACGTAGATGACTGCACAGATTCTTTTTTTTTTTTTACATTTTTTATATAACCCAATTATTTACATGAAGGTATATGGGTCTACGTTCATTTTAGGAATGAAATACAGTTTAATTGGATTGGAAGTAATTTGTTTCATATAGAGTGCGCCCTGGGCGGTCGCCCACGTTGCCCATAGCAACAACCGGACCTGTTTGTATCTGGCTTTACGGTGATGAAAAAATGTGTATTTTAAATTTCCTGAAAAAAAGAATACTGGAAGCGTTCATTTGTATTTCACTAACACTAAAGACGGAAAAGAGACTTCAAAGTGTTCATGTTTGCACACGGAGGCTACGTTTCTATTTTTATTTGATGACAAACAATCACAATCATCTGTTTTATGAGGCAAATATATATTCAATGCCAGAAAGGGATGAGGAAGAGACGGATAGAAAATGATAATCTGATACATTTGATCGTGATTTCACTTTTTAATGCCCAAAATATCCAGTTTATGAAGGAGTTTGCTGCTCTTCTCATCTTTTCTGTTGATCTATTTAAGCACGCCACTTCAGATGTAGTTTCAAAAAGTCTTTGGGGACCAAAAAGATTGTTTATTAATGACATACTGTATGTTTTTGGGGTTTGCATTTGATGTTTTACAGACATTTACAACTTTCCTCATTTTTGTGTTGATGTGTACATATTAACTATAAATTAGACCCTACTTATTTTCCAGATTTTGGACCGGACACATAAAACACTGCATCTCAGGGATAAACCTGTCCATAATCATATCAAACATTGTGTTCTAACGTCCAGTATAGAGGATTTAGCTGCGATTCGGTGGCAAGTTTTCATCTTTTTAATGAGGCAGAGAACTTTCTCAGCCTCGACCCCCGAGTGTTAAATTGGCTTTAAAGGTCCAGTGAGTGGCAACAGAAACCGAGGCCAGCTTTTAACCATCTTTACAATCTTCTGTTTCAACCCACAGTGGGCCGTCTCACCTCAGCTTTATTTATTTTTAATAGGACAAGCGTGAACGGGCAAGATTCACACGTCCCCCGGCTGTGAAGTGATACACGACGCTCACTTGTGAAATTCCTGCTGGTGCATAACTAACCAAACTTGATGCAGTTATTAGAGTTCAGTTATTAAGTTTTTCTAAGGAGTAAAGAGATGTTGTGAGAAAACATTCTGAATAACTTTTACCCCGCAGGCCAGTAGGATGCTCTCAGAGTAAAATTACATAAATTTACCTCTGAACCTCAAAAAAATTCACTTATATTCAGAATATTTAAGGTAAGAAGATCTAATAAAGCCACAACACAAAATATATTCACAAATTAAAATGAAGATAACCAAAACTAATGAACGGCTGAATTAATGAGCACCGCAGGCTAATGTTAGCATAATAATGGGCAGGAATGGGGAGCTTTTGAGGCCTAAAGCAGAAAACATTTTTACGAAAACGATGAAATTTTATTGTTTTAACCATTTTACATGAAAGCTCGTGTAAAAGTTAAAGTAAAACCAAAGTAAACAAGTGCTAACAGATGGTAAAATGAGCCTCCTCGTAAATACAAGTAGAAATGTCAGCACCATGGACAGCTCCCGACTTAGAGCTGCTTCAGGACGACAGGCAGTTTCTAATTCTTTGTGTTTAGTAAATCTATTGTAAAACACGCAACTGAATCCCACTGATAAATATTATTTTTCCAAAGCTTCTTGTGTCTTTATTTATGTAATCTAACGGCAGAGCTCCGCTGTCCAAATATTGTCAAAAACACATCAAAGAGCCAAAAGATGGAGCAGAGCAGCGAAAACAGCAAACGATTACTGAGGTAATTGTGTATTCTTGCGAGTATTCCATTGAGTAATCAGATAAGAAATACTCTTGCAATAATTACTATTTAAAAGAGTACAATTTATATTATTTAGGGCTGGGCAACGATTAAACTTTTAATCTAATTAATCACATGATTTCCCTGATTAATCACAATTAATCGCATTTGTACGCAAAATCGAAAAATGAACCCAAAAGTAGCGTATAGCTTTTAGCATTTAGTTTTATTTTAAATGTGCTGCCATATGAATGAAAGTGCCATAACATTTGTTGTGCAAACACACTTTTAACATCAGCATCTTTCTGTAGTTTTTATGTAGAAGCCTCGCTCCACTGTCTGTTTCCTTGAATGACTTGCTGCTATCAGTTGTGTGTTTTGCCTTTAAGTGATATTTTAGACTGGAACTACTACGCTGAGAAGACAATTCAACTTGGCTGTGTTTACAGATGACTTTGGTTCTGTCGACTCCGCCGTCTGGAAGAACTTTAACATGAAAATGGCCGAGTAAAAGTTCCGTACCCTTCTCCATGTTTGGTGGATCCGCCGATTACTTTCTTTTCCTGTTCCACAGCAGACAGCAGCAGACTTTTACAAAATAAAAGCCTGTGAGCAACAGACTTTTACAAAATAAAAGCCTGTGGGCAACAGACTTTACAATAATAAAATCAATTAAAAAAAATTAAAACTTTTTTTTTTTAAAACTGCGTTAAATAATTAGCGAGTTAACTCACCCAGCCCTAATATTTTAGTAACTATTATTATTATTAGTAACATGTAGCCACAATTAGGCCTCGGCGATATGGCCTTTATGTTGCAGACATTTCTTTTAGAGCCCGATTGTTGTCGATAAAATGCACCAACAAGCACATGTATGGCTGCAGAGGTCCTTTATAGCAGAGTAAAAAGACCCCCCCCCCCCTCAGCTCTAGCGGTCTTTTCACATGTTCAGTTGTAGTGAAGCGAGGCAACTTCAGCAAAATACTTACGGCTTGGTAGCGCATACCTGGGGCTCAAAGTTTTTCCGGCTTTTCCAGGGTCTAAATGGGCAACATATCTTGGAAAACCAAACCGGTTCCAAACTTCAGAAGAGACTGGGGCCTTTTTTTTAGGAACAAGGTTTTCCAGGCATGCTGCTACGTTGTTGTTCGTGTCACTTTTGGAAGTAAATGCAGAGGGGAGGGCAACGCCTGAACTATGGGAGCCCAGAGGGAGCAGCATTGGTGGTTAAAGTTAAAGAGAAAACCGATTTTCTTTCAAAAGAAATGGTCCTAAACCTTAAAATCTGTGAGGTCAACACAAAAACTTGTCCGACAATTTACAATCCAACACCTGGAAATCATTTCGACTCTTTAACAACCAAGAAACATCAGACAGAAGTCTGTAGAACAACATTTAGACACAGCAGGACTGCTCCAGAACAGAAACTTGTGCCTGTTTGTCCCCTCTTTCCTGTCCTCTCAGCAGAGGCAGAAGGCCGGCCTTCCTGGTTCTGGTTCTGGTTCTGGTTCTGATGGAGGTTTCTTCCTGTTAAAAGGGAAAAGCGCCTCCTGGGCGCTCAGGACGGTGGATTGGATCATAGAAAAGTTTGAGTGCAATCTGTTGGTTTCCTTATCAATGCAACTTTTGATGAATTGGCTTTGAGTTAATTGGACATTAATGAATTTAAATAGATTACAGGGTGCTTGCGCAAGTCTTGAAAGTCTTAATAAGTATGGAATTTTGAAGCACTGTTTTCCAGACCTTGAAAAGTCTTGAATTTTGTGTGAAAGTCTTAATAAAGTATGGAAAATAAATGTATGGTAGAGTTTTACAGTATGCTGGCATTGTGAAATGAGAAATAGGAAGGTAGGCTATAAAACTATAATTTTACTAACTGGTCACGTACTGTATTAGCCTAATGGGATGAGATGTGAGTGAAGAGACTGAATTCTACATACATTCATCCATCCATTCATTTTTTTTATAGATAGTTTTTGTGACACTTGTTTGATGTGAAATTCATGTACTTGTGATTTTCATGTTTTGAAACGTTTTCATCAGTAAAAGCGTAATTTACTGTGAATAATGCATTTGTTCATTGAATACTAGCCTATAAAAATGGACATTTCTAATAAACACAGTTGGTACAATCTCAACCAATGAAGTAGGCACACAAGTTACAAGTACATACAGTTAAAGGTGTTGGGGAAAAAAGTATCAGTTTTAAAAAAAGTCTGGAATTTTAATTTGGAAAAAGAGCAAGCACCCTGGATTATGACTGTATTGTAATGAACTGAAGTGGACTGTACCTTTGAAGTTGACTGAACACACAATAAAGTACTCTTTAGAATGACTTAAGTCTGTCAGAAGGCTTTACGAAAACCAGCATCCTGGGTCGCATACGTGAGGAAATTCTTTTCAGCTGTTCCTATCAGTCTTTGATGTCAGTAGGTTTTGGACCGTGTTTACTCTCTAGAAGCAGAAACAGACGACTGTTCACGTCATTGCTCATCAGGGACTCGTAGTTTGTAGTTCTTCTCGAGTCCATCAGCTTTATTTGGTCCCAGGCCTGCCGTCTCCATCTGTCACAAACCGAACTAATGAGGTCGAGGAATGAATAATTAGACAAAGTGGAATTTGTTTGCCTGTGTGAGTGTTTAACTGTACAAGTGTGTGCTTAGCAGTGTGTGATGTGCACTCACATATTCGTGTAGCCCGAAGTGCCGCTTGTTCTGAGACGTGTTAAGAAAATTGGATGCAAAGTCAAACTTACCGCTGGCTATTATTAATAAGCACACGCTCACAAACACACACGTACTGCTTGTGTCCTGAAAAAACATGAACTCTTTATTGCCTTCAGTTGGTTAAATGAAGTCCTGGGAGCTCAGCTGAAGTTTTCCATGTTGGTTTTCCGACTATTTATTTTCAGTTTGTGCTGCTTTAAAACTGTGTTCAAAGGGATTAAAAAAGAATTACAGCTGAAACTGCACCAACAGTCAATCACTTCATGATTTATGGAAAGATACTAAAGCAACACAAGAGATGTTTGTGAACCTTTTAAACCATCTGCTCCTGGCGTGCACATTCGAGGCGCAGAGAGACCGCAGTTCACGACTTTGGTTTCCAGCCCGACACTTCCATGGAGCCCATTTCTGATGAGGCTTGGGCCAACAGCAGATGGATCAGCTGAAGGTCCAGATGCATCTCTCAGCTCCTGTGTCAGGTCTTTGCTGGATGTTTTCCTCTTTCTTAAGAACATCACTTTCAGATCCTGTTCATCTGCTGGAGATAGTTCTTTAGGCCTGACACTTCTTCTTCTGTCCTCCACTTGTCCAGTTTCCTCAAATGTTTTAAGGACACACAGCACACCATGCTGAGATATGCCAAGTTTTCAGCTAACAGCTCTTTGGGAATCACCTTGTTGCTGCAGAAATCCTGTTTTCTGTCTGTCACACTGTGTTATCTTTGCTGTTTTTCACACATGCAGCTAAAGAAATGGGAACAAATCTTAATTCCAGTCTAAAACCCACAAAGAGCTTCTAGATTATTCATTTCTGGTGGCATAAAACAGTTTAATCATTTAATTTATATTAATTGTTCCATAATTAGTCATTAGATTATATCTTATATTCCTTTTTTAAGCTTTAAAATGAATCTTATTTACTTTTTCTTGATGTTGAATAACATATAATTCTTATTATTTTCTGTTTTTTTCTACTTTTAGACATGATAACGTTCATTATTTTGGGATTAGGATTTTTTTTAAACTGAATTTCATATATTAATTTGACTCTTTTGGTAACTGAAAGCAGTTTTAAACGTAAATGTACAAAAAAGTTGAAACTATGAAGCTGGTTTTCACAGATGCAGCTAAAGAAATGGGAACAAATGATGTGTCTCTGTGACAGGCTGCTGGGAACAAAGTGCCTAAAGATCCTGTTTAAAATGGCTTCTTTGCTAAGTTGTCTGTTCTGTGTGGACACAACACTGGTTCATCCCTTGAGTTAGGAGCCTTTTTCCTGCCTGAATGCTTCATAGCGCAGAGTTAAGTGGCTTAACAAAGAAAAAACACATTCCTCTGAAGATGCTCAGGTACAGAAGCAGAAAATGTCAGACCTGGGCTTGAAAGAGGAATCAGATGCAGAGAATCCAATTAGGCAGATTTTATTATATAATTCCAACCACCAATACGCAGTGATGAAATAATCAGCTATGACAATGTTATTCTATATATAATATAAAACTTAATAAATAAAAGAGGAAAAAACAGAAACTCACTCTGCTAAGAGGAGGGCAATTAACTATGAACTATAAACCAAAAATCATTTCCTAAGGAGGAAAAACAACTTTGGACAAGAAACAAAAACAACTAAATTTACTCCTAAAGAAACCGGAGGCTCTACAAAATCTTTGAAACTTTATCTAAAACAAAAAAAAAATCACTCCTAAAGGAGGCTATCAAAAAATGGCTATGAAAACTTAAGACTGGATTACGTAATTTTTAAACAAAAAAATCACTCGCAAGGAGGCAAAGAATCGTGGCTTTGTGTTCGAACGAGCAAGGCAAGGATTACTGTGACTGTGGCAGGATCGACAGAAGGAAACAAGACAAAGGGAGATGCAGGCCAGGGCTGTGTTCGAAACCGCATACTTCTCCTACTACTCATACTAACTTTTTGAGTTAGTATGCGAGTTTGAGTAAGCGAGAAGTTCCCGGATGCATACTAGATTCTCTGAAATGTTGGGTATGCATCATGAGGTTACTACTCGTACTCAAACTACCCAAGATGCAACGTAACGTGACGTCACCGATCGTCATTTCCTGTCAAAACGTCAGTTTCAAGCTAGCTACAACGAGGGTAGGTTCACTTCCTGTTTTCAAAACAAAAGCACCAATCGTATCGTAATGGCTTTCCTTATGATAAAAGGCAACGGGTATTTTATTTTGTGAAAATAACCGGAAGTGCGTTGCTCACTATGGCTAGCTTTAGTAGCGCCGAATTCGTGGGAACAAAATTGTAAACAGCCGGTATTTTGTCAGGTTTTCAACACGTTGGGGATCTAAACGACTACTTTCTCACCTGAAAATGTTTCAAATGTTGCTAAAGTTTACAGAGTTTAGAGCTTAAGAGAAATCAGCTTCAGGCTGGCTGATTTCGGCTCGGGCAGGAGCGAAAAGCATTGTGGGTAAACGCTCTGCATACTGCCTGATCGATGAGTATGCAGTATGTAGTATGCGGTTTTGAACACAGCCTGTTCGAATAAAACAGGAAATGACAAAACATGGAGACAAAAACCCGACCTGACCTCACCGTGTGACAGAAAAACTCTGAAAGAGCTTCAGGAAGCTGGAGAACTATTGATCAGGACACCTTAAACGATTAAAGAAAGTCGGGATCATTGGAGGGAAACATAAAGAAATGAGGGCTGATCTGGACTTTTAATTTCTGAATTAATTTTATAGCCAGATTTGTTCAGTTTAAAAACCTTTTAGCTTTTATTTAATCAACCGTTTGATACAGATTTAACACTGTTACTCTTTTATGTGTAGTAATACATAGTGATGTCACTCCCTCGTGCCTCCATTATTTGTTGTAACTCTGAGGCTGTCTTAGTGGACACAAACTCCAGAGTAACGCAGCGTGATGCAATAATAATCATCTTTCATGACACTGTCAGCTTCTGCTGTGCCACTGTCCATCCATACTCACCTTCATCGCGTCCTCATAATGCCCATCACCACCTCCATCATCATCATCGTCAGCCAGGGGTGCTGAAGAGGCTCCTGCAGCAAACACGTCAGTGATTTTTGCACATTTGGCAGCATCTGCCTGAAGCACCTGGCTGTTTTTAGCTCTCTGTTTGTTCTTGTGTTTGGTCTTACGCATCCATCCTTGTTTTTTTCTTATGTCTGTGTGTGATTAAAGCTCTCTTACATTAGGGGGGTTAAACAGGTATTTAGGCCAATTTGCCAGCTCATTACTGGGTCAAATATGCTGGAAACTTGTAAAGTGCATCTTCTACCAAATTAAACTGTGCTCATATCTTGTTTTTGTATCGTTTTATTGTGCTGCAGCAGTTGCTGACATTTTTGAAAACTGTTTTTTTAAGCCTTTGATTATCTTATTCAATTCAGTTTGTATTTATTTATATTTAAAACCTCAAGGCACTTCAAAGATACAATCCAGTTCTTTGTAACACAATCATAATCCAATTTATTAAATTACAAATTAGTCAGATTCATGCAAAGCCAATTAAAAAAATGTTGCCCAGCTCAGGAAACCAGCAGATTGCATCAAAACTTCCCTTTGAGTGTGCGAGTCAAAGGTGGAAATATCTGAATTCTAAATGATTGTTTTGAATGTGCGATAGCCCACTTTTCAAGCCTCTTGCGTGTTCTTCAAACCCATCTCGGGTATTTCATGATGAACAAAAGCTTTGACTGCAGGAGCTGTTATCTCACATTCGAACATCACTTGGAACTGCAGTTACCCTTTAAAGTTCAAAATCTACAGCCTGCAGCCTCAGACCAGAGCCCATATAAGGATGCATCAGATTGTTACAAGCAGTTTGTCTCTTGACCCCGCAGAGGGCGCCCAAACATCCGCTTGACTGAATGCATGTCCTGTTGACCCTCCTCGTAAAATAACAATGGAGGAAACAACCGATCAAGGAAGGTCTTGAGAGTAGAGAGCCCTCCAGCTGGAACAGAAGGACGGTTACACTGGGCTTCTTTTCATTGACTTCAGCTCAGTATTTAACATGATTATCCCAATCAGACTGGTCACAAAATGAAACAACCTTGGCCTCCTACACTCCATCTGCTTCTGGATTAAAGACTTCCTCAGCGACCGTCCGGAGAGAGTCAAAATAGGGCCCCAACACCGGCTCCTACTGCACACTCTCTACAACCACAACGGGAGCACCACCCACCCATACCCACATACGGCAAGGATACCCACATACGGCAAGGATACCCACATACGGCAAGGATACCCACACATGGCAAGGATACCCACATACGGCAAGGATACTTACATACGGCAAGGATACCCATATACGGCAGGGATACCCACATACAGCAAGGATACCCGCATACGGCAGGGATACCCGCATACGGCAGGGATACCCGCATACGGCAGGGATACCCGCATACGGCAAGGATACCCACACATGGCAAGGATACCCACATACGGCAAGGATACTCACATACGGCTAGGATACCCACAAACGGCAAGGATACCCACACATGGCAAGAATACCCACAAACTGCAAGGATACCCACATACGGCAAGGATACTCACATACGGCAGGGATACCCACATACGGCAGGGATACCCACACATGGCAAGGATACCCACACATGGCAAGGATACCCACACATGGCAAGGATACCCACATATGGCAAGGATACTCACATATGGCTAGGATACCCACATACGGCAAGGATACCCACATACGGCAAGGATACCCACACATGGCAAGGATACCCACATACGGCAAGGATACCCATATACGGCAGGGATACCCACAAACTGCAAGGATACCCACATACGGCAGGGATACCCACATACAGCAAGGCTACCCACATACGGCAAGGATACCCACATACGGCAGGGATACCCACATACGGCAAGGATACCCACATACGGCAAGGATACCCATATACGGCAGGGATACCCACAAACTGCAAAGATACCCACATACGGCAAGGATACCCACATACGGCAAGGATACCCACACATGGCAAGGATACCCACATACGGCAAGAATACTCACATACGGCTAGGATACCCACATACGGCAAGGATACCCACATACGGCAAGGATACCCACACATGGCAAGAATACCCACAAACTGCAAGGATACCCACATACGGCAAGGATACTCACATACGGCAAGGATACCCACATACGGCAGGGATATCCGCATATGGCAGGGATACCCACACATGGCAAGGATACCCACATACGGCAAGGATACTCACATACGGCTAGGATACCCACAAACTGCAAGGATACCCACATAAAGTAAGGATAGGATACCCACACACTGCAGGGATATCCACATACGGCAGGGATACCCGCATACGGCAAGGATATCCACATACGGCAAGGATACCCACACACTGCAAGGATACCCACATACAATAAGGATCGGATACCCACACACTGCAGGGATACCCACACATGGCAAGGATACCCACATACGGCAAGGATACCCACATACGGCAAGGATACCCACATACTGCAAGGATACCCACATACAGCAAGGATACCCACATACGGCAAGGATACCCGCATATGGCAGGGATACCCACATCCAGTAAGGATACCCACATACAGCAAGGATACCCACATGCAGTAAGGATACCCACATACGGCAAGGATACCCGCATACGGCAGGGATACCCACATGCAGTCAGGATACCCACATACTGCAAGGATACCCACATATGGCAAGGATACCCACATGCGATAAGGATACCCACATACTGCAGGGATACCCACATACAGCAAGGATACCCACATACAGCAGGGAGACCCACATACAGCAAGGATACCCACATACTGCAGGGATACCCACATACAGCAAGGATACCCACATCTGGCAGGGATACCCACATACTGCAAGGATACCCACATACTGCAAGGATACCCACATCCGGCAGGGATACCCACACACGGCAAGGATACCCACATACAGTAAGGATACCCACATCCGGTAAGGATACCCACATACAGTAAGAATATCCACATACAGTAAGGATACCCACACGGCTAGGATACCCACATACGGCAAGGATACTCACATACGGCTAGGATACCCACATACGGCAAGGATACCCACACATGGCAAGAATACCCACAAACTGCAAGGATACCCACATACGGCAAGGATACTCACATACGGCAGGGATACCCACATACGGCAGGGATACCCACACATGGCAAGGATACCCACACATGGCAAGGATACCCACACATGGCAAGGATACCCACATATGGCAAGGATACTCACATATGGCTAGGATACCCACATACGGCAAGGATACCCACATACGGCAAGGATACCCACACATGGCAAGGATACCCACATACGGCAAGGATACCCATATACGGCAGGGATACCCACAAACTGCAAGGATACCCACATACGGCAGGGATACCCACATACAGCAAGGCTACCCACATACGGCAAGGATACCCACATACGGCAGGGATACCCACATACGGCAAGGATACCCACATACGGCAAGGATACCCATATACGGCAGGGATACCCACAAACTGCAAAGATACCCACATACGGCAAGGATACCCACATACGGCAAGGATACCCACACATGGCAAGGATACCCACATACGGCAAGAATACTCACATACGGCTAGGATACCCACATACGGCAAGGATACCCACATACGGCAAGGATACCCACACATGGCAAGAATACCCACAAACTGCAAGGATACCCACATACGGCAAGGATACTCACATACGGCAAGGATACCCACATACGGCAGGGATATCCGCATATGGCAGGGATACCCACACATGGCAAGGATACCCACATACGGCAAGGATACTCACATACGGCTAGGATACCCACAAACTGCAAGGATACCCACATAAAGTAAGGATAGGATACCCACACACTGCAGGGATATCCACATACGGCAGGGATACCCGCATACGGCAAGGATATCCACATACGGCAAGGATACCCACACACTGCAAGGATACCCACATACAATAAGGATCGGATACCCACACACTGCAGGGATACCCACACATGGCAAGGATACCCACATACGGCAAGGATACCCACATACGGCAAGGATACCCACATACTGCAAGGATACCCACATACAGCAAGGATACCCACATACGGCAAGGATACCCGCATATGGCAGGGATACCCACATCCAGTAAGGATACCCACATACAGCAAGGATACCCACATGCAGTAAGGATACCCACATACGGCAAGGATACCCGCATACGGCAGGGATACCCACATGCAGTCAGGATACCCACATACTGCAAGGATACCCACATATGGCAAGGATACCCACATGCGATAAGGATACCCACATACTGCAGGGATACCCACATACAGCAAGGATACCCACATACAGCAGGGAGACCCACATACAGCAAGGATACCCACATACTGCAGGGATACCCACATACAGCAAGGATACCCACATCTGGCAGGGATACCCACATACTGCAAGGATACCCACATACTGCAAGGATACCCACATCCGGCAGGGATACCCACACACGGCAAGGAGACCCACATACGGCAAGGATACCCACATACAGTAAGGATACCCACATCCGGTAAGGATACCCACATACAGTAAGAATATCCACATACAGTAAGGATACCCACACGGCTAGGATACCCACATACAGTAAGGATACCCACATACAGTAAGAATATCCACATACAGTAAGAATACCCACATACAGAAAGGATACCCACATCCGGTCCTTGAGGCCCGCTGTTCTGCAGGTTTTAGACGTTTCTCTGCTTCAACACACCTGATTTAAATCTATGCATCATTAGCAGGATTGTGTACATTTTAACAATCATTTGGAGAGATCCATTTAATCTGAATCTCTGGCATACAGGGACGAAGTGGAGAAACTGTCATCATGGTGCAGCAATAAGAGCGACTGGACAGTGTCGCGGTAAGATTGCTACCCTTCATGCAGATGACCAGGGTTTGAATCCTGAGGTAGTACCTCCAGTAGCTTACGCTTTGAGTGTAAGTCTCATGAATAAAAGCATCTGCCAAATGTATAAACATAAACATAACAACCTGGTCCTCAACGCCACAGAGCAAAAGAGATTAAAGTGGTTTTCAGGAGAAATGGGTCAGCCCATTTACATCAATTGGGGTAACCTGGAACACCAACGCCCAACTAAAGAGCTGCAGGTGTCCTTTTACAGAAGCTCAGTGGAAAGTGTGGCGACGTACTGCATCCCAGTGTGGTTTGTCAGCTGCACCGCCCAGGAAAAGTCAACGCTCCAGCGCTCGGCTGTGACCTCCTCTCCGTGGAGGAGCTGTACGAGTCCCACTGCCACAGTGAAGCCGACAGCGTCCTGATAGTCGCCATCATATCACCTGTTCCAGCTGTTACCCTCAGGAAGGCGGTACAGGACTATAAAAGCCTGAACAAACAGAAGGAAAAGCAGCACGTATCCCTGGGCTGTTGCAATCATCAACAAACACTGAAAGGACTTAATCCCTTTAACAAACCTGTGCAATTTCATCATTCTGTGCAATAAACTGTTTAAAACGTGAACAAAACATTACAGGAGCACACATTTCTTTATACATACTTGTATTTTTCTCTTTTTTTATATATATACTGCTCTATTTATTATAAATTTTTTTGTACAAAGAAAATGTGTTTTTATTGTCTTCGGTTACTTTTGGCACTTCATTGCTGCTCTTCTTTTAATTATAACTGGTTTTAATTTTGCTATTTTTGCACTGGAAAGTGACTGCGTACACTCTCGTTTTACTTTGTATTATGACTATAAAGATTCTGATCCTGATAATGTTTGGGACAATGTCTGTGCACCACATGTGAAACTCTAATTACCGATGAATTGTTTGATTTCAAAGTTACTTTAGTCTAAACTCGTGTTCATACATTTCAGTTACACCAGGTAGAAATTACAACACTTTTATATATGAGCTACCCCACATTTTGGGAATGCTACATATTATACATGTGAAGTCCTGAGCTCACAGAAACTCAGTAAAAACAGTTAAATCCAGTCAGTTTAACTGTGTTGCTTTTACTGCTGCATGAGAGGATCAAAGCAGACCCTTAAAGCCACTCACAGATATGCAATATTGCTTCCAAATCTACATTTTTTTACAGTCTTTTTGTTTAGTTTGGTTGTTTTGCGTCTGTATGCGATGCTTTTAGCTCGTATTTATGCACTGGAAACTCCACGGGGGTTACAGGCACCGCCCAGAGGTTACGTAAACCGAGACATGACACACCGATAGGTTGTTTTGTGTCTTGAAACCCCCACTCGTCTGGCAGAGCACATTCATGCTTTTTGAGGTCTTTACAGAGCGTCTGCTCTTTCATCTGAGGAAACCGAACTGTCGTGTTTTCCAGCTGAATAAACATAGGATCACATGAACCAAGAGGCAGACGTCCATTTTGTGCTTCTTTTTGTCCATATTACATTATGAGAAAAAGGAGGTATTATTCCATGGAAGTGCATAACTGCTGGGAGTCTTTTGTGCCAGATTTTGGCCAGTTCCGGTCAACCACAACCCCGTAACTGTGAAGCCGAAATGAACCACCGGAGGCTCCGTCTCTGAGAGATGCCTGAGAGAATCCGACATAAAACCCAGACCAAAGTCGGATTCTAAACACAAAAAAGTAATAACATATCTGTCACTTGGACTGCTCAGGTGTTAAAAACTGAAGCGGTGCGTTCGAGAAAGACTGACGTGTTGGAGGGGAAAAAAAAAAAAAAAGCTTTTACCTTCATGTATTCACGAGGGAACAAGAGTAGAGAAAGAGAAAAAGCCACAGAAAGGTTTGAATTTAAAGGGATGAAAGAAACTGAGCTAGAAAAATGACTGAAAAGGAAAATTCATCAACTTTTCTCCCTGTGCTGTAGAGCAAAACGAAAATAACTCAGTGTATTACACGTAAAGAGGAAGATCCAAGGTCGAACAGTTGAATAAAATCACAGTTTGTAGGTGTAATATTCAGAGCTGTAATCTAGCGGCTGTCGTCGAGTACAATGAGGAACTGTCTTATAAAATCATGATGTCATAATAATCTGTGGTAATAAATATAATTTTCATTGCATTTGAATCTTATTGTTTAATATATTTGTAGAACACACAGGTGTGACCTCTATGGAGAACTAAAACTGCCAAAATCAAATAACAAATGTATGTAAATCCCTCAAGAAATTAATCAATTTGCGAATAATAAATTGCTATGCAAGAGTTAATGTTTAGGATGTCAGGTAATATTTATAGTCATATTTCTACTTCAGTTTCCATTCTTTCAGGATTTATTTCCCTGTATTTTAAAGTAAGTTTACATTGTGTTTTTAAATTAAATCAATTTACCTTCCTTTAAGGGAACATAATATTGAAAAATGTCGAGTTGAACCGTTATGTTCAGTAATTCAGACAACCTGCAGCTGTGTGGGTAAGGTGTGTTTTCTTTCCACAGAGTCGGGTGCTCTCATCATAGTTTTAAATCTTTTTTTAATTGAAATTTTAATTGAAAGGGGGAATGAAAGGATGGACAGCGAGGGGAAAGAAAAAGGAGATTGAACCATGAAACGGACAAGCTGCTGCATCTGTGGAGGAAAAGAAAACGCACAACGGCTACGAGCAGGACCATCGAGAACACCTTCAACAAGATTAATGAAGAAAAACAAACAGCAACAATATAACCGGCAGCAAGCGCATGAGAACTTTACTAGGTCACTGAAAATTATTAAAGTCTCAAAGTGAGACTGGCAACTGTAGAATGAGCAGGTGTGTGTGCGTGTAAAATATATGACGAAAGCTTTACATAAATTGTGGTTAATAATGGGGGAAGGGAGCCACAACCACTCCAGAAATCAGGAGCAGACAGGAAGGGCCCCCAGACCCGGGCAACCAGCAGCCAAGAGAGAAACCAGGCAAGCCACGCTCCAGCCCAGAGGACAGCAGGGGTAGGCCCCAGGTAGAGCCCCCATGGCCATGGACCAAAGGAGCCAGGACCCGCCAGGACCCGCCAGGACCCGCCAGGACCCGCCAGGACCCGCCAGGACCCGCCAGGACCCGCCAGGACCCGCCAGGACCCGCCAGGACCCGCTAGGACCCGCCAGGCGTCAGTGGACAACCATTCAGGAACACAAAGACGCACACTCACACAGATACAAAGGCTGTGTTCGAAACCGCATACTACATACTGCATACTACATACTGCATACTACATACTGCATACTACATACTACATCAGTGTTCGAATTATCCACCGGGCTTCGGGGGGGTCGGACTTCTTGCGGATCAATTGATGACGTCACCCCCCCCCCCAAAAAAAAAAAAATCATGATAATATCATGATATGCAAACACAACAATACGTTATCATTTACAAACTCCCTGCTAGAGCCTCATATTGATCAAGTGACCACGTTCGCGGGAAGATCACATCAAAGCACTCGTCTCCGTAAACTCCGTGTTGCCAGATTGGACTGTTTTGGATGACCGTCTGCGGGTAAAAATGGGTAGGCCTATTGGGCGAGTTTTTCTGTATCTGTATATAGCTCTATGGCCATAGAAATAAATAGAATTCAGTTTAGACTGGTTTAGTTTAGATTTAGTGCCTCCAGGCGGGGTTTGAGCATGTTTGGAAATCATCTGGCAACCCTGCAAAATCCACGCTGCGCAGGTGAATTCAGCTCAACTCTGCACGCAGCACTGTCAAGTTCAACCACCTAGCCAAAGTTTGTCTCACACACGTTGCTGCAGCAGGACGTTGCTAACCTTCCAGTTAGCAACAAGCACAGCAGCAGAACCAACACATGCAGAATAATACATAAATATTAAACCTAGCAACGACCCAACTTCAAACAGCTGTATGGTTTACCAAAAGCCCACTAGCAAACTAGCAACTAGCCTACATTATGTAGTGCCCATGAGACGCAATCAAGAAATGTCAATCAGCAAAGTGAACCCAATGACGCATACAGAATCAAGCTGTAAATTATCAGACTACAACTGCCAAATGATATTATTCCAAGTGTGCTTTAAACACATGATAAGCCTTGTACTTTATTTTCTGACATCAAGTATGTTGGTTGGTGTATTCTGGATTAGAGCAGTCCGCCTCTGTCTTTGAACTGAGACTACTTGTGCATGTTGACTCGATGGAATTCCTCTGATGTAGTCCTAGGCTAACTTTTTTCTCATGGGAGAAAGGGAAGGGCGGTCACCTGTCTTGAGTGTTTGTAAGGTCAGTGCTTTAAAGTTGAAATAATATTAGTCTGATTTGTTAGTTTCATTTAACAAATCACAGGAAACCTCCACCTTGACACCTTAAATCCACGCGCTTGCATCTCAAACATCATTTTAACGGGCATCAACAGCCTGCATCTCAGTGCTACCGATGTTTTGGACTATGCGCGAGCTGCCTGCGAAGATGCGAAACGCCCGCTGGTGGTACAGTCCATTGAAGGGGTGTTCCAAAACGCATTTTATTTGGTTATTCATAGTACACATTGAAAAATACTTAGTAACAAGACATTTTCAACACCTGATTTCAATAATAGATCCATTTTTTCAGTACCCCCCAAAAGTGTAATTTAGTCCCATTTGGGGGGTATCAAGTCTCAATCGGGGGGGTCAGATCCCCCCAGTACCCCCCGTAATTCGAACACTGTACTACATACTTCCATACTGCATACTCACTATTTACAATTTTGTTCCCACGAATTCGGCGCTACTGAAGCTAGCCGCAGTGAGCAACGCACTTCCGGTTATTTTCACAAAATAAAATACCCGTTGCCTTTTATCATAGGGAAAGCCATTACGATACAATTGGTGCTTTTGTTTTGAAAACAGGAAGTGAAATTACCCTCGTTGTAGCTAGCTTGACACTGCCGTTTTGACAGGAAATGACGATCGGCGACGTCACATTACGTTGCATCTTGGGTAGTTTGAGTATGAGTAGTAACCTCATGATGCATACCCAACATTTCGGCGAATCTAGTATGCATCCGGGAACTTCTCGCTTACTCAAACTCGCATACTACCTCAAAAAGTTAGTAGGAGTAGTAGGAGAAGTATGCGGTTTTGAACACAGCCAAAGACATGGACATCCAGCCACACACTCGCAGGCCCCCAGGAGTCATGCGGCAGCCGGACCTAAGGAGCCCAGACCCAGAACCAGATGATCACTTCCTCCTCCTGGTCACCCTGACCCAGGAAACAGTGGTGTAGGAAGACCTCCCCCTCATCACTCCTGCTCCCCGATTAGGTGTGTTTCCAACACAACACCGGTCCTCTCCTCACTCTCGGTGTGCTAACGTTACATTATCGGCATGTTTCTGATAAAGATTTAATGAGGTTAATATATCTAAAATGTTTAAACGCAGTAACTAACGGTACACATGCAGTACTACGAGTTACGCTGTGTACATCTCCGGCTTGGTCCATCACTGTTGATGAGAAAGCATTGTGTGCTAGCATCTGCTGCTAGCATCTGCTGCTAGCTTACGGCTACGCTGCTAAAGTATTTCCCTCTGGGATCAATAACTATCCATGTATGAGTCTCCACCTTAAAAACAACAGGTTTCCGGATGCTTCAATTAAATTAGTTTGTGCAAAGTGTTGGGATGCAGGTCATGGGATGTGTAGAAGAGATTACTAGAAATATCATAATAGTGTGTAAACAACAACTTTCTCAAGTGCGTTATTCATTTTATTGTTATTATGAAGTGAAGCACTGCATTTAACTAATATACACGTATTATGAAAATGTGCGATACTGGGTAGATCATAGAAATATATACTAACCGATATACTAAGCAACCCAAAAACAAGCTTGAGAACAGCTTAAAACGGCCTGATACAGGTTGGAACTGGTTCTGGTTTCATCACTTCAGACTGAAGGAATTTGAGATGTTGGCTAAAAGCCAAACCAATCGGGGAGAAGTATTACATGTGATGTCATTGTTGCCGGGCAGAAGAGAAATACATTTTTTTTTTTTTTTTTTTTTTAGAAAAGGCAGGAAATGAATAAAAGCAATCCGACTGTAAAATCAGCCATTTTCGAAAACGGACTTGGGTTTATTCCTTTTTCCTGAATAGATACTATGACTACATTAGATTTTTTTAGTCTCTCCTGTGTTTTTTTTTTTGGCTGTTTTTCTCCAACAAACACTTATAAGGAAGAAAACTCTGTTTTTGCTCCCAGTATTGCTGTTATGAGGCATTTTTTATAAATGTTTATGTAGAAGCTGGACATTCTTTACACAAGAGACGCTGGTAAAATCTTTCATGAAATGTAAACGTTTTATATGGAACACGTAATGGAAGCGGAGATATTCGTTGATATAAAGAAGCAACGAATATATACGGGAACGTTATATAGCTCTGTTGGCACATTTGTTATATTGTGGTTTTGTTGTTGTGATGGAGCCTGAAAAGCTCCGTTGGATAAAAAAGAAAGAAAGAAAGAAATCCGAATCAAAAGCAGGAGGAGGAATAGAGCAGAGGAAAAGCTGGCAGGTGGCGTGAATGATGAGATGTGAGATGTGTGGAAAGGTAGACGGACGGCTGCCAGAAAGACGCTGGTTCAATTCCACCAGATCAATAAGAGTGGGCCGGCTGGCAGTTTGTGATAAAAAAAAAAAAAGCACACTCTCGTTATTATTCCTCTTTTGTCTCGTCGTCTTTGCAGGATTCTTTATTGTCCGAAAGATTTCTGATTCCACACATGAAAACAACCTCAAAGCTTCTGGTTGGCTGTAAAATTGAATCATGCCGATTTATTAATGAATGCTCAGAGCATTGATCGTATGGAAAACTTTTCCTGAATTTCAAAGACTTCTACAAAGCAAAGTGAAAAAGTATCCATATTTATATCCACAACCCAGTTGGTTCATAGATATGAGCTGTAGGAGTATGGGACACTGAAACTGCTTTATTCTCAAGTGTATAAATATATAAGTGAACCAGGGCTGGGCAACGATTAAAATGTTTAATCTAATTAATCACATGATTTCCCTGATTAATCACGATTAATCGCATTTGTACGCAAAATCCAAAAATGAATCCAAAAGTAGTGTATAGCTTTTAGCATTTAGCTTTATTTTAAATGTGCTGCCATATGAATGAAAGTGCCATAACATTTGTTGTGCAAACACACTTTTAACATCAGCATCTTTCTGTAGTTTTTATGTAGAAGCCTCGCTCCACTGTCTGTTTCCTTGAATGACTTGCTGCTATCAGTTGTGTGTTTTGCCTTTAAGTGATATTTTAGACTGGAACTACTACGCTGAGAAGACAATTCAACTTGGCAGTGTTTACAGATGACTTTGGTTCTGTCGACTCCGCCGTCTGGAAGAACTTTAACATGAAAATGGCCGAGTAAAAGTTCCGTACCCTTCTCCATGTTTGGTGGATCCGCCGATTACTTTCTTTTCCTGTTCCACAGCAGACAGCAACAGACTTTTACAAAATAAAAGCCTGTAAGCAACAAACTTTTACAAAATAAAAGCCTGTGAGCAGCAGACTTTTACAGAATAAAAGCCTGTGAGCAACGGACTTTTACAATAATAAAATAAATAATAAAACAGGGGTGGTCCGTGGCGTAGTGGGTTGAGCAGGCGCCCCATGTACAGAGGCTATAGTCGAGTCCAGCATCGGACGGCCCTGTGCTGCGTGTTGTTCCCCCTCTCTCTGCCGCCTGTTTCCTGTCTCTCTGAACTTTCCTATCCATTAAAGGCACAAGAGCCCAAAAAATTAATAATACTTTTTTTTTTTTAATCAAAATGCGTTAATGTGTGATAAAACATTTATCGGCGTTAAATAATTAACAAGTTAATAGTTAATGGTTTAATAAGTAAGGTTTTATGGTGATAAATGCATGTAAAATAGTGGAAAATTCATTGAAGTAGTAGTAATTGTATAGAATGTGAAATAGATCATTTTTTCTGCTTTATTTTTCAACGGTTATTCATTGAGATTCCCTGCGACGGGGCTTAACGGGTTTAGGAAACGTAATGATGTGGCTCTCTGGCTTCGGAACCAAACCAGTTCTTAGCTAGAACCAACTTGGAACCGGGTCGAGCACCAGCTCTGAACCAGCACTGGGACCACTTTGGTCGAAAAGGGGCTGTTATACAGTGTTGGAGTCTTTGGGGAGTCATACTCTGTGTCTCTGGGGAGAAGAGTCGCTGCCAAAGCTGATGGGATTTTGAACAAGGTTCTCTTACTTTCTTACATCCCATTAGATGTGACATGACGAAACAATTTCACCACATGAAAGACAATACCTCTCAGTATCAAAGCCCCTGTATTCATCTACATTTCTTTATTCTTTTATTTCCCACTTACCGTTTCATGTGGCTGATTCGTCTTTTTTTTTTTTCTCTTTGTCTGTCTTTTATCATTTGCTGTGTTTCTCCTTTTTCCTGCTGTTTCTGTCAGCCTCTCCCCCGAAGCCTCGCAAGAAACTGAAGAAAGCAAAAGACAGCAGAGGCAGGCAACATCAGACTCAGTGAACAGCTTTTCGTTTAAGACTAACATGCTCTGACACGATGCCCTTAACCAAAAACTTTAGTCATCTCAAACCAGTGCGGTTCGTGGGTTAGAGACTGGCCCTGACCTCCCTTATGGAGACAGCGATTCGGCGGCCCTCCTGTACCGGACGCAGTCAGATCTAATTGTATGTCAAATGGAAGATTTGGTTAAAACTGTTGCAGTGGCTGCTCGTGTCATTTTACACATTGACCCCAACGGATGACCAAGTGAGGTTTAGTAAGCAGTCAAATCAGAACACAGTCCACATTTTTAGATTTGTGCCGTTATAAGGCAGTCAGTAATCCAAATGAACGTATAAATCACCGAGTTAACATCTATTGAATTACCAAACTAGTTCAGTGTGTTGCACCTGTGCTGACGTTACCTTGAAGGAGAATTCCGGCCATTTTACAAACATATCCCATCTGTTGGAGACCCAGGAAAGTTGGCCAAAGGGAAAACCACGAGAAATTTTCATGCCCGCTGCGCAAAGTTGTCCAATTGCGCTGATTTCCATGAAAGCGGGCTCTATGGGGCAAGCTTTTAACCTTTCCTGAGGCTCTTAACGTGTATCAAAATACTTTTGACCGAATTGGCCGTGGTGTCAGTAGCAATACAATCCAACCCAGGGGCTAACCATACCATTAGCTAGCACAGACATGATACATTTTGAGATTTCAAAAACAGCACACCTAATTCTCTCAGCTTCTGTGTTCCACAGGCGTGCGCACAAATTGATCGCCGAAGTCATTCACTATAGTATTCCAAAATTGTCTTTTATGGTTAGCCCCTGGGTTGAAATGTATTGCTACTGACACCACGGCCAATTCGGTCAAAAGTATTTTGATACACGTTAGGAGCCTCAGGAAAGGTTAAAAGCTTGCCCCATAGAGCCCGCTTTCATGGAAATCAGCGCAATTGGACAACTTTGCGCAGCGGGCATGAAAATTTCTCGCGGTTTTCCCTTTGGCAAACTTCCCTGGGTCTCCAACAGATGGGATATGTTTGTAAAATGGCCGGAATTCTCCTTTAAGATAGAAGAGCAGCTTCCCAAAGGAACCTTCAGTAATTCAGTGGGTCTACATGAGGAGATTAATGGCTAAAAAGGATCACTTGCCCTTCCAGAGGGACATCAACTTCTACCACAAGTCAGCCCACGTTATTCTTCACCTTCAACGTCTACCTGCTAGCGTTGCACCTGTGGCCGGCCAAGCTAACGACCTCGTCAAAAAGGCGAAAATGTGCCACCACGTACTTGTGTGAGAGTGGATTCTCAGCCCTAACAATTCTGAAAACAAAATGGAGAGCGAGACTTTGTGTGGAGGATGATTTAAGCCCAATGTTGCAGACTTATAGACAGATTTACAACTGAATATGTTCTAGAAATTTAGAAATGTTTGGTATATTCATTTTTTTAAAAGTGAACTGGTGGAAAGTTTGGGAACCACTGAATTAGATCATAGCTATAGTTGGACTATGTTCCTTATTTGAGAAAGGGCAATTATCAGATAATTGACTAAATTACGATATGAATGAGTTGAGCAAGGGTAATTATCCTTGGATATATGGCGGTGAATTATTCGAATCATTGGCACAAAGCATGTATGATAGGGTGACTTTCAACTGAGTTATCTCAGGGTCTTAATCCGACTGCGGGTAATCTGATCCAATGTTTAGTCAGACTAAGGTGTATACATGAATTCAATAACTCAGTCTTATTGTGATTTAGCCCTTAATCCGATTCTTTACAGTGTCATGTAACCCTACTGATTGTTTGGAAATGTCCGGTCTTGTGCCGGGGGGCTCAAAGCGCCCGGGGTGAACAAAACGTGGTGTTGGTATCTCAGCTTCACGGGTTGGAAATTAAAGCAAAAATCTGACGAGATCTGTTTCAAGGGAGAGTTTCTTAACTTTCCAGACAAGCTTGTTTTCAAAACTTCCCAATATTTTTCATCCCTGCCGGACCTATGACCCTACATCCAATCAAATCTGGCCCCACACAGCCCCTACTGGTCACCTACATATTGCACTAACCATGCTCCAAACAAGCGCAGGATACAGGCAGTGATGATAAACACGCATATCCAGAGTTGATACCAAGTATATCCCTGGCTTTAGAGCAAAAGGGTCTCTCTTTTGCATTGAAAGGATCCAGTTAAGATGGCTTTGGCCTTCTTTTAGGATGCCTCTTGGACATCTCCCAGATCAGAGGTGTCTCTTGGTTTAAGAGCTAAGAGAAGTGGATTGACGGTTTTGAATAGACACCCATGATCTGGTACTACATTAAAGGAAGAGTATGGATGGATGGTAAACCAACAGGCATTAATTCAGCTTGGCTGCAAGGTGAGCTTGAGTAGAAACTCTGCATGTGAATTAAAAACGAGATTAAAATGAATTGTTTTGATCAAAACTTTTCCCAAACCTCAATAAGTTACCGTTTCCATTGTGCCTGAAGCTGCCAGTTTGTCCATTTGAATGGTTTGTTTCATTGAGTCTTGGATCATTTAAGGGTTTCTAATGTTACCTCCAAGCTCCATATCCCAGAGGATTAGTTTTATGATCTGCTTTGTTTAAAAAAAACAACTGCAGGGAACAAGAACTGCTTGTGTGCTCGGATTAAAGCTAGATTTTGGGTTGACTCGTGATTGGATTATTATAAACCGGAATGACAGAGATAGTACAAATAGTTCAGTCTTGGTCTGTTAAAATTGTAACATGATGACAGGGGAGGGATGCAAAACATGCGTTCTCTATTTATTTGTCCTGACTGGATGATATTTAGCATCAAATCGGCACTGATGTTCATTCATTCATACATACAAAGCTGCATCATGTGACCGGCTGTCTGTCGGCAGCTCTTTGGGCAGATGGTGTCACTATCTTTCTGATGACTTGGGGACAGCTCGGACGCTTGCCACTCGGTTTGCCTCTTCATGTGAACTCAGATGACACAGCCACTTCTGAACAACTAATCCCCCTCACTTATTGCATTAAAAATAAGACTAAAAGATTATCCTGGAAATGAATACCTCTGAAAAAACGTTTATCATTCTGATGTAAAAGTATATGATGGATATGATATCAGATAAATTACCATATAAAGTGATTGGAATTGGCTGTGTTTTAACTTTGGACGCTTTAATTAGAAGAGAAATAACACGAATGGACACGAAAGTGGTTCGATATATTAAATCTGAGCTCCTTTTGTGTTTCATTCGTTCAGGAAATCTCAGAGGTTTTTTTTAATTGAAAGGGAGCCGCAGAAAGAGATGAAAAGATAATATCTGAGACATAAAGATCAATTCAATTCAGATTTATTCATAACTGTTCTCTCAAAGCACTTCAAAGATGCAGTCCAGTCTAAGCCAATCCTAATCCAATCAAATCTAATTCATACCAATTCACACAGAGCCAATTAAAAACAAGTTCCATCCAGAGCATGGAAAGAAAAACTCTCTTTTAAACAGAACCAGGAAGGGCGGCCATCTGCCTCCACCAGCTGGGGGTTAAGGGATAGGCCAGGGACACCAGGGCAGGGATAGTTTAAGAGAATATACCCGTTATGAAATGTTGATCTAAATAATTTGGTCAAATATTTGGATATTATTTCCCAGAACACCTATCCACAGCGTACCCATTGGAGCTGCTCTAGAAACACACGGAGTAAATGCTTGAGTTTGGTCTCTTTTAATAGCTCACCTGTGGTCATAGGCTGTGGGTAGTGACCGAAAGAACGAGATCGCGGATACAAGTGGCCGAAATGGGCTTCCTCTGCATCGAGAGGAGTCAGATGAGGTGGCTCGGGCATCTGGTTAGGATGCCTCCTGGACGCCTCCCTGGTGAGGTGTTCCGGGCCCGTCCCACTGGGAGGAGGCCCCGGGGAAGACCCAGGACACGTTGGAGAGACTATTGCCCCTTTTCCACCGCCAAGCTAGCCCTACTCTACTCGGTTCGATATAGTGCCACACTACACGACACCAGTACCATTTCCTTTTCCACCCAAACCGTGACCTGGAGGTGGGCGGAGTCGGCCCATTCACCACTAACATGACGCCGGTTTTAGGAGAAGAGAAGAAGAGCCGAGACGAAATACACTTGAAAAAGAAAGGAAACTTTGGCAATACCTGCACCTCGCTCACTGTCCATGGGTTGGCTTTCCTTCTCTGGTCTTCCATCTTCGTAGTTCTGTTTATTCTCTGTTGCTCTCGCAGGTGTGTTTTCATACATGGCGGGTGATTATTTAAAGCTCCCTGAGCTTCGTGGCGTGTATGACGTAATTTCACCTGACCAATCAGTGGACAGCACTGATCACGTGACGTTTTAGCACCGGCTAGACTCACCTCTGAAGCAGGTACTAGCCGTAACGGGTCCCACCTTCAACCCGCGGTGGAAAAGCTCCCAATCAGGGTAGAGTCGTACCGTGTAGAGCTGTACTGGTACAAAAATGTTCGGTGGAAAAGGGGCATATGTGTCTCGGCTGGCCTGGGAACGCCTCGGGGTCCCCCCAGAAGAGCTGGAGGAAGTGGCCGGGGACAGGGACGTCTGGGTTTCTCTGCTCAAGCTGCTGCCCCCGCGACCCGGAGAAGCAGAAGATGATGGATGGATGGTTTGTGGACGGCCCCTTCCTGTTCCTACATGACTGCTGCACCAGTGCACAAAGTAAGCTCCATAAAGACATGGATGAGCCAGTTTGGTGTGGGAGAACCTGATCGGCCTGCACAGAGTCCTGACCTTAACCCGGTAGAACACCTTTGGGATGAATTAGAGCAGAGACCGTGAGCCGGGCCTTCTGTCCAACATCTTCTGGAAGAACGGTCAAAAACGGTCAAAATCTCCCATAAACACTCGTAAACCTTGTAGAAAGCTCGTCCAGAAAAGCTGAAGCTGTTATAGCTGCTAAGGGTGGGCCGACGTCATATTAAACCCAACGGATTAAGAATGGGATGCTACTGAAGTTGATATGCGCGTAAAGGAAGATGAACGAATACTTTTGGCGACATAGTGTATGTCGGCATAAAAACTTCCTTTAGATTATAAAAACACGTCTCCTTCTGACATCCTCCTTGCACGTGTTGGTCGTCTCGGTTTTCTGAAAACATTAAAAAAGACACCAAAGTGTGAAGCAGGCATAAAATGAGATTCTCTTTTCTTCTGTGAAGGGTCCTCACCGCTGCGAGCATCAAGCTGAGCTGTCAGTTTTTAGCACTAATTAACATAAATCGCAGACTTTTTAACAAGTGTAAAATGTGCTTAGCTTCTGCACACAAAGATAAAGACAGAACTAATAATAAAAAATGTTTTTTTTGTAGCAGCAAGTAAGTAAAACAGGGCTTTCTGGAGTTTTTCTCTCCTCAGGACTGATCATAAATTTTGAAAGAGCATTTCCATCTGTCTGAAAATGCTTTCCCACCTCAGACAAACACACAGGAAGTGGATGTGTTTGGATTGGTAGGTGTCTTCGCCTCCACCTTCATCTGGTTGCTTCCTGCTTATCATCAGGATAGAGACAGCTTGACAGCGTGTTTATGTATCAGTGTTACAGGAAAATATGCAGATCCCATGGCATTGTGTGGTGAAGGATTTGGGCTGCGCTCAAAGCTGAACTGTTTTATCTGCAGATTGGGAAGAAAAAAAACTGCGCTCAAAAGGAAGTCGGGGTGTTTGGGACGACATCAGGCAGAATTTCTTATGATTGTTTTCAAGCAATGTAGAAATCCACAAAAAAAGAAACATATTTGAGCTTTTATAACTTTTATAGAAATCAAAGAAAAGTATGTTCTGCTGTTTTTTCCCTGTAGAACTGTAGTTAAATTAAAATACCCCCTGAAAATCGTGTTTTTTAACCTTATTAACATGTTTAAATTTCAAGTCAAATGAGCCTTTTTGCCATTGAAATAAAGCACATCAATGACAGTCTAGATTATAGATCAAAATATGAGATTAATATGTAACAAGCCTATGAAATACTTCCTCAGACTTATAGGATGGGGCTTACTTTTCAGAATTGATGACTAATTGGCATTTAGCACACCGCTAAAAACGTGGTGCTAATTACTAACAGTTTGCATTTAGCACACAGCTATTAGTATGTTGCCAAATAATAACTGTTAGAATTTAGCATGCAGCTAAATTAAGTCCTTCAGACTTGTAGGATGGGGTAAACAAACAATATCCACAGTTGGCATTTACCACACTGCTAATAATGTAGGGCTAAATGCCAAAAGTTTGTCTATCCTTAGCATTTAGCATACAGCTGTTAATGTTTTGCTAAATATTTACAGTTAGCATTGAGCATACAACTGTTAGTGTTGCTAAATTCTAAGTGGGTTTATGCAATTAGCACTGTTTAAACTATGCTATATCCTTATGGTTCATACCATTAGTATTTATTAACATTATAAGCTTTGTGCTAGCATCACAAAATGGTTGGTGAACAAGATTGATCTACTGTTAGCATCTAGCACTCAGCGATTAATGTGTGGATAACTGAAAAACTGAAAAAAATAAACTCTGTCAAATAAGATTATATAACTATATGTACTAAATACTAGTGGTTTATATGATGATTTATATCATACCAGTTTATACATTAGTATTTTTTTTTTATAACTTTTTTATTTTTGGGGGCTTTTTATTCCTTTAGCATTTAGCATACAGCTGTTAATGTTTTGCTAAATATTTAGTTAGCATTGAGCATACAACTGTTAGTGTTGCTAAATGCTAAGAGGTTTATGCAATTAGCACTGTTTAAACTATGCTATATTCTTATGGTTTATACCATTAGTATTTATTAACATTATTAGCTTTGTGCTAACATCACAAAATGGTTGGTGAACAAGATTTATCTACTGTTAGCATCTAGCACTCAGCTATTAATGTGTGGCTAACTGAAAAACTGAAAAAAATAAACTCTGCAAAATAAGATTATATAACTATACAGGGTATGTACTAAATACTAGTGGTTTATATGATGATTTATATCATACCAGTTTAGCATTTAGCATTTATTAACACATTCTTTGCTGTTTGCTAACATTGTAAAATGGAAAGCCTTTGGCTGTGTTCGAAACCGCATACTACATACTGCATACTACATACTGCATACTACATACTGCATACTACATACTGCATACTACATACTACTCGATCAGACAGTATGCAGAGCGTTTACCCACAATGCATTTCGCTCCTGCCCGAGCCGAAATCAGCCGGCCTGAAGCTGATTTCTCTTAAGCTCTAAACTCTGTAAACTTTAGCAACATTTGAAACATTTTCAGGTGAGAAAGTAGTCGTTTAGATCCCCAACGTGTTGAAAACCTGACAAAATACCGGCTGTTTACCATTTTGTTCCCACGAATTCGGCGCTACTAAAGCTAGCCGCAGTGAGCAACGCACTTCCGGTTATTTTCACAAAATAAAATACCCGTTGCCTTTCATCATAGGGAAAGCCATTACCATACAATTAGTGCTTTTGTTTTGAAAACAGGAAGTGAACCTACCCTCGTTGTAGCTAGCTTGAAACTGCCGTTTTGACAGGAAATGACGATCGGCGACGTCACATTACGTTGCATCTTGGGTAGTTTGAGTACGAGTAGTAACCTCATGATGCATACCCAACATTTCGGCAAATCTAGTATGCATTCGGTTAAAAAGTCACTATGAGTAGCAGGAGTAGTAGGAGAATTATGCGGTTTCGAACACAGCCTTTGTCTTTTTTATTGGTGACCTAATTCACAGCTACACAGTTGAGTTTGTCACAGAGAAAATCAAATGTTAGTTGTATTTAATTATTTCAACAGAGAAAAAAACTACTGTTTTTGTGTGTTGGTGGGGATGATGAGACGTCTCTCCACCTGGCTGCAGATCAGACGCATCATCGGCACTTGGCATTGAAATTGTAAATCACAGAGAAGGTTAAATGTTCTTTCTGCCGGCCTCCTGGTGAGTGGACACCGGAGTTTTATGATGAAAACACGCAGCTCAGTACCTACAGCTTGCATCGCTCACGAGCCGCCAACACAGCGTGCGTCTGTTGTTCTGTGATGTTTCCTGAGAAGTTGTTGGGCATCACATGTCGGGTCGGATTTAATCAGCTTTTCTATCCTCTTTGCCTGCAGCCGACCTGCTGGTCAACACGCTGTGCCTCCCCTTCACCCTCGTCTACACGCTGCAGGGAGAGTGGAAGTTCGGCAGCACCCTCTGCTTCCTGCTGCCCTACGCCCAGGGGCTCGCCGTGCACGTCTCCACGGTGACGCTCAACGTCATCGCCCTGGACCGGCACAGGTGGGTGCCGCTTCCAGCGAGTGTCGGCCATGATTATGGCTGGTTTTAAACTTTATTTTAAATTGGTTATTACACAAAGGAAAAAGGGAATAAACACAAACGGAGCAAATCCAAGAACATGAGGAACACTGGGGACTGTTCTTATCCAGGTACTGGATTTCATTACTATGTATTAGGGCTGGGCAACGATTAAAATGTTTTAATTAATCACATGTAGGGATGGGAATTGATAAGATTTTTACGATTCCAATTCCATTTTCAATTCTGCTTAACGATTCGGTTCTTTGTCGGTTCCCTTATCGATTCTCATTTGGAGAAAAAGGACAACAAACCGGTCGATTAGCATCAACTTTGTTTAGTTTAGAAGTAACACGAGTCATGACCTCACAAATGGCAAATGGCGCTAACATGATAGGCAGTGTTTGTTAGTTAGTTAGTGACCTGCAGTGTTAGCCGAGGACATGCTAACGTTGCTAACGTTGCTGCTGCTGCTGGGTTCAGATTCACCAACGTTAGTCCGGAGCAGATCGAAAACGCGACATTCATTCATAGTTATTGCATGTTGGTAGTATTTCCTCCCTTTGGTGAAATATTCACTTTGCAAGTTGCCCTGTTGTCGTCTTTTTTAGGGATGTGTAACCAAACTTTCGAGCGTTTGTACCGCTTGGGCGCCATGTTTACTGTTGGCTGCTGGCTGTGCTGGACTCGCCACGCAACGTTGCGTGGTGACGTCGTTCGCGCCCACTGGAATCGATAAGGGAATCGTTTGCAAAAATCGCCAAACGATTCCAAGGAATTGAAACACTGGGAACAGGTTCTCAACAAGAACCGGTTCTCGATTCCCATCCCTAATCACATGATTTCCCTGATTAATCACGATTAACCGCATTTGTACGCAAAATCCAGAAATTAATTAAAAAGTAGTGTATAGTAGAAAAGGACACCATGTTTATGTCACCCTTGATTGATCAAATGAGATCAGGATCGATATCTAATGAGAATTTTACATCTAAACTCCATAAAACTTTTACTTCATGGCAGGTGGATTTATTTTCATTGTATTTCTAATTTGGTCTTCAAATGAATTCTGTAAAGATTTTTTTTAATTGAATTGTTTTCCTTTGTGGCTGTTCTGCATCTCTAATTTGTTTGGTTTGTTTTTATTTTTAATTCAGTACATAATCCTCAAGTGCTTTGGGCTTGGAGGCGGCTTCAAGCTGGGGTAGGATAGGGTGTGGGGGTTGGAAAATATTGGTTTTAGCTTACTTCTTTTTATAGTTTCTACAGTTTTCTGCTTTATATTCTATTCAGAAAACATTCAGTTTGTATGGAAAGTGTTACACAAATAATATCTGAATGGTTTAATGATCAAAAAGGAGTTTTAAGATGCTTGTTCATGAGTAGGTGAGTTGTGGTGGGGGGGCAGGCTTAAGTTGGTGGTGGCCAATGCCACCAATGTTGGATGAAAACAGGAAGAGTTTCTTCTGCTTTAGGCTTTACAATTAGAGAAGAAATGTTGAGAGCTTCTCAGGGAGAAAGTTATAAAAGCAACCTGTAGCTCTTTGACTTAAATGATGAGCATGTCCTGTTGTTCGTAAAGCAATAAAAGAAGCACTGGTACTGTAAGAGTACCCTGAATGAGATCCTTACAGACCAAACACCAGGGCTGAACTCAATTCAGACACCTAAACCTAAAAAGTGTGCAAGTACAAACTCTTTCAATTAGGGCTGGACAACGATTAACATGTTTAATCTAATTAATCACATGATTTCCCTGATTAATCATGATTAATCGCATTTCTACGCAAAATCCATTTAGCATTTAGTTTTATTTTAAATGTGCTGCCATATGAATGAAAGTGCCATAACATTTGTTGTGCAAACACACTTTTAACATCAGCATCTTTCTGTAGTTTTTATGTAGAAGCCTCGCTCCACTGTCTGTTTCCTTGAATGACTTGCTGCTATCAGTTGTGTGTTTTGCCTTTAAGTGATATTTTAGACTGGAACTACTACGCTGAGAAGACAATTCAACTTGGCAGTGTTTACAGATGACTTTGGTTCTGTCGACTCCGCCGTCTGGAAGAACTTTAACATGAAAATGGCCGAGTAAAAGTTCCGTACCCTTCTCCATGTTTGGTGGAGCCGCCGATTACTTTCTTTTCCTGTTCCTCAGCAGACAGCAGCAGACTTTTACAAAATAAAAGCCTGTGAGCAACAGACTTTTACAAAATAAAAGCCTGTGAGCAACAGACTTTTACAAAATAAAACCTGCGTTAATGCGCGATAAAATATTTATCGGCGTTAAATAATTGACAAGTTAACGCGATAACGAGTTAACGCGCCCAGCCTTACTATGTATGTTTATATATATATTCGGCTCATACCTTTTAGGCACATTTTTGTCCATTTATTCGAAATTGTGGGTGCTGAAAAAACTATGAAAATACATAAAATACTTGACGAAAACTTTACATTTTGACAACAGGATTTCAAAAGGCTGAAATTTATACATTAAGATCACAGTCAGGAGACGGATGCCATACACTGGAGCGGTGGGCAGCCAATCACGGCGCCCGGGGAGCATGGGGGTACGGTGCCTTGCTCACCTCGGCCGTGGCGAGGAGGTGGACTGCCACCCCTCCAGCTGTCAGTCCACCAATCGAAACGCCAACCTTCCGGTTATTGGACAACCCACTCTAACCCCTGAGCCACGGCTGCCCACGGTCAGAGATGAGGAGAAACTGTAAATGGGAAAAATACTGACATCACTATGACATCATTAATGACACCACTGCGTGGCGGCATCTAGGATTCCACGACTTTGGCTGTGTTCGAAACCGCCTACTACATACTACATACTGATCGATCAGACAGTATGCAGAGCGTTTACCCACAATGCATTTTGCTCCTGCCCGAGCCGAAATCAGCCGGCCTGAAGCTGATTCCTCTTAAGCTCTAAACTCTGTAAACTTTAGCAACATTTGAAACATTTTCAGGTGAGAAAGTAGTCGTTTAGATCCCCAACGTGTTGAAAACCTGACAAAATACCGGCTGTTTACCATTTTGTTCCCACGAATTCGGCGCTACTAAAGCTAGCCGCAGTGAGCAACGCAGTTCCGGTTATTTTCACAAAATAAAATACCCGTTGTCTTTTATCATAAGGAAAGTCATTACCATACAACTGGTGCTTTTGTTTTGAAAACAGGAAGTGAACCTACCCTCGTTGTAGCTAGCTTGAAACTGCCGTTTTGACAGGAAATGACGATCGGCGACGTCACGTTACGTTGCATCTTGGGTAGTTTGAGTATGAGTAGTAACCTCATGATGCATACCCAACATTTCGGACAATCTAGTATGCATCCGGGAACTTAAAAAAAGTTAAAGTTAGTATGAGTAGTAGGAGAAATAGGAGAAGTAGGCGGTTTCGAACACATTTAAAGGTTCTCTTCTTCCTTTTTGATCCTTTTCTGAAATCATGAACACAACTATGAACCAAGCTGTTCCACGTTATGATCTTTTGACATTTTTTTGGTCGTTTTATCCACAAAAAAACAACAGAAAATCAGTAAAAGGAACGTCAGTAACAAGCAGTAAAACGTCTTTCCATCAGATCTTGATTCTGGCTTCAGAGTTTGAGAGTTTTTAACGCGAAGGCCCCTTTATTCGGGGGTATAATTCAAATTACACATGCCTGCCATCTCGTGTTAGCGAGTAGAAACAAGATTTCGCATGTTGTCTGTGACCTTCAACCTGTTTTATTCAGCGGGGCATAAAACCGCCGGGCATGTTGCAGTTCTGCGTTAGTGGTGCTGAATGGGAGAAACCTTGGATGGTTTTCACAAAGTAAAATTAGTTTCTGTGTATCCGCTGACATAAACCTGCTCAATTTACTGTAATGACATCCTTTAAACGACAAAAGAGTGAAAATATGAAAGCTGTTTTCACTACTACTGCTGCTACAATGAGGATCCGCATGCAAATGAGGCCCATTTTATAGCTCCTGTCCGGCTTGGCTGCTGCTTTGTTGATTCAAGGGTACGTGCTAAGAGCAGTAATGTGGGAAGATTTCACCATGTATGACCCTGAGGAAAGATTTCAGGGATGATAAACTTGATAATTGAGCATTTGGTGATCTTCATATTCATTCATTTGAAGTTGTAAAGACAGCGTTTATGTCATGTAATCGACAGCAGGTCTGATTGTGTTACCGTGGGTTTGATGGAGAAACTCGCTCAGCCTCCTGTCTGAGGCAGTAAAATCTGCAGAGGACCTGACCTGATTCATGAAGACGGAGACTCGTGTTCCTCAGCTCAGACGTGGGGAATAATTAGGGCTGATCACAGATGAGAACGGCTGTCAGTTTGTGAATTAAACACAGCTAAAGTTCTGGTGAAGGCTGGAGGATACGAGAGAACATTACGAAGCACTTTCATCCATCCATTGTCTTCCACTTATCTGAGGTCAACAGGTCCAGGAGGGAAACCCATTCATCCCTCTCCAGCTCTTAAGGTGTTCCCAGGTCAGATGGGTGGCCCGGATGGTGGAGCTCCTCCCCCCGGATGGTGGGGCTCCTCCCCCTGGATGGTGGGGCTCCTCCCCCTGGATGGTGGGGCTCCTCCCCCCGGATGGTGGGGCTCCTCCCTCTGGATGTTGGAGCTCCTCCCTTTGGATGATGGAGCACCTCCCCCTGGATGATGGAGCTCCTCCCCGTGGATGATGGAGCTCCTCCCTCTGGATTATGGAGCTCCTCCCCCTGGATGGTGGGGCTCCTCCCCCCGGATGGTGGGGCTCCTCCCCCTGGATGATGGAGCCCCCCCCCAAATGGTGATGCTCCTCCTCCAGGATGATGTAGCTCCTCCCCGTGGATGATGGATCACCTCCCTCTGGATGTTGGAGCTCCTCCCACTGCATTATGGAGCTCTTCCCCCTGGATGATGGAGCTCCTCCCCCTGGATGATGGAGCTCCTCCCTCTGGATGTTGGAGCTCCTCCCCCTGGATGATGGATCACCTCCCTCTGGATGTTGGAGCTCCTCCCTTTGGATGATGGAGCACCTCCCTCTGGATGATGGAGCTCCTCCCCCTGGATGATGGAGCTCCTCCCCCTGGATGATGGAGCCCCTCCCTCTGGATGATGGAGCCCCTCCCTCCGGATGTTGGAGCTCCTCCCTCCGGATGATGGAGCTCCTCCCTCTGGATGTTGGAGCTCCTCCCTCCGGATGTTGGAGCTCCTCCCTCCGGATGTTGGAGCTCCTCCCTCCGGATGGTGGCTGAGCCCCGCCACCCTCTGATGGAAACTCATTTCAACCACGACCTCCTTCTTTGGGTCTCTAACCCCTCATCCCCAACTGGGAAGGTGGACCCCTACCTTTTTCCAGGTTAGAACTAGGGCCTCAGATCTGGAAGAGCTGACTTCCATCGCGGCTGCCTCACAATCAGCTGTGAAGCTGAAGGCCAACAGAACCACATCATCTGCAAAAAGCAGCGCTGTAATTCTGAGGTTCCCCAACCAGACGCCCTGAAGAGACAATCCTTCCCTGGCACATTGCACCTGAAATAGCGGTTCCTCCACCATCTGCTCCATCATCTGTTATTGAACCGTAACCATCATTAGCTTGTGTGAATCTCTAAAAAAAACAGACTCTGGACTCAGGCGTGTGTGTCGCTGTGTGTTTCAGATGCATCGTGTACCACCTGGAGACCAGGATGCGTAAGGACGTTTGTTTCGGGGTGATAGCGCTGACCTGGGTGCTGAGCGCGGTGCTGGCCAGCCCTCTGGCCATCTTCAGAGAGTACGGCCCCCTAACGCTGGAGCCCGGACACACCATACAGGTACATACATGACACACCATACAGGTACATACATGACACACCATACAGGTACATACATGTTCACGTGCCCGGACACACCATACAGGTACATACATGACACACCATACAGGTACATACATGACACACCATACAGGTACATACATGACACACCATACAGGTACTTACATGCTCACGTACCCGGACACACCATACAGGTACATACATGACACACCATACAGGTACATACATGTTCACGTGCCCGGACACACCATACAGGTACATACATGACACACCATACAGGTACATACATGCTCACGTACCCGGACACACCATACAGGTACATACATGACACACCATACAGGTACATACATGCTCACGTACCCGGACACACCATACAGGTACATACATGTTCACGTGTGCTTCCCCTCTATCTATCCATCCATCCAGATATGAAAATGGACCCTCCATCTCCATTTTCATTGAATTAGGTTAAAGATTGACTCTATATTCGGCCAGAAACCAATGGTCAATCAATCATGGTCATAGACGGGCTAAATAGTTGTTTTTTAAGTAAATCAGAACTATTCCTGAGATCCTCTAACATGTTGTATTTAAAGACACCGGCTGTGTTCCAAACCGCATACTTCTCCTACTTCTCCTACTAACTTTTTGAGTTAGTATGCGAGTTTGAGAACGGGTATTTTATTTTGTGAAAATAACCGGAAGTGCGTTGCTCACTGCGGCTAGCTTTAGTAGCGCCGAATTCGTGGGAACAAAATTGTAAATAGCCGGTATTTTGTCAGGTTTTCAACACGTTGGGGATCTAAACGATTACTTTCTCACCTGAAAATGTTTCAAATGTTGCGAAAGTTTACAGAGTTTAGAGCTTAAAGTGATAGTTTTGAGTAGATTCACCCTGGGGTCATTTGAACAGTGATATCCAGCCAAGTAGCCCACCCGCAGTTTTTTCGATATTGGCTGAACATCAGCTGAGTTACTGAGTTATCCTGAATAGCTTCGTACAAGGGTTAATGGATCCTGGCAGTATCTCCAAAATTACCACACTAAAATTACATGCCATGATACCAAACTTCTACAGTAGTACAAATATGGTCTGTACTCACCAAACGATGCATTTGGAAGTTTGAAAATAGTCCAGGAGTTTATTATTATCAACACAAGCCTAATAGCTTTTCTTTCTAAGCTGCGTCGACGTCACTTCCTTGATCTGGGAGCTTCAAAGTAAGATGAGGGTTGATCTACTACTGTAGACAAAAAGCAAGGCTGCTCAATTTCTCCATTGATAAAATAAATTCACAACTCTACAACATAAAAATTCATAAAAAAATTCATGTAGAATATTGCATGTACTTTGTTGTCTACAGTAGTAGATCAACCTTCATCTTACTTTGAAGCTCCCAGATCAAGGAAGTGACGTCGACGCAGCTTTAGCAGCAGAAAAGCTATTAGGCTTGTGTTGATAATTATAAACTCCTGGACTATGTACAAAGTTCCAAATGCATCGTTTTGTGAGTACAGACCATATTTGTACTACTGTAGAAGTTTGGTGTCATGGCATGTGATTTTGGTGTGGTAATTTTGGAGATACTGCCAGGATCCATTAACCCTTGTACGAAGCTATTCGGGATAACTCTGTAACTCAGCTGATGTTCAGCCAATATCGAAAAAACTGCGGGTGGGCTACTTGGCTGGATATCACGGTTCAAATGACCCCAGGGTGAATCTACTCGGAGTATCACTTTAAGCGAAATCAGCTTCAGGCAGGCTGATTTCGGCTCGGGCAGGAGCGAAATGCATTGTGGGTAAACCCTCTGCATACTGTCTGATCGATGAGTATGCAGTTTGCAAGTATGTAGTATGCGGTTTCGAACACAGCCACCATTTCTTTTCTTTTCTTCTGACTTATTACGATACCATTCCTTTGTCATTATGTACGGTGGCCCTGAAGTGCAAATCACAACTGCAAAAAAGAAAACACAACGACATTAACCAAAACGGAAAAGGTAGGTACCCTCTGGCGAAATGAATCGTCGCTGATTGGACTGGTGGTGGTCCGTGCTTTAAACCGGAAAGACTATGGTTTACATGTTTTCAAAATAATAAGCGCTGCTGGTGACAACGTACACGCTGCTATTAAAGAATACTATATTAAAAAATAAGTAAAATGAACTCATATGATGATGGTGGCCTTAACTTTTTAGACTTTTACACTTCAAATAATACTTTCAAAATAAATTGGTTTAAACAATTTATCAAGAACCCATCTTCAATTTGGAACTTCATACTAAATGTTATTTTCTCTAAATTAGAAGGCTTAAATTTATTTTTACTTTGTAATTATAATGTTGAAAAAAAAAAAAAATCAAAACTCTCCTTTCATAAACAGCTTCTTTCTTGGTCATTGATCTACAAAAAGATTTTTTTGCCCACATAGATACTATATATGGAACAATATTGGTATGAAGTTCCAAATTGAAGATGGGTTCTTGATACATTGTTTAAACCAATTTATTTTTAAAGTGTAAAAGTCTAAAATGTTAAGTCCACCATTATCATATAATCACATAATTATTAAATATTTTTTAATATAGTGGTTTTTGTTTGCCATATAAAGTTTAATAACATCTTTTTGTTAACATCAAGAGATAATGCAGCATGTAAGACGGGATATTTACATCTAAATATTCTTTAATAGCAGCGTGTACGTTGTCACTAGCAGTGCTTTTATTTTGAAAACATGTAAACCATAGTTGGAGCACCACCAGTCCAATCAGCAACGACTCATGTCGCCGAAGGTACCTACCTTTTCCGTTTTGGTTAATATCGTTGTGTTTTCTCTTTTGCCGTTGTGATTTGCACTTCAGGGCCACCGTAATTATGTCATGTGACTCGTTGCCGTGTCAACTAACCGGCGGCGTCCTTCCGTCTCAGGTGTGCACGGAGAAGTGGCCGGGCAAGAACACGGACGGCACCATCTACAGCATCTCCATGCTCATCCTGCAGTACTTCCTGCCGCTGTCCATCATCTCCTTCGCCTACGCCCGCATCTGGTCCAAGCTGCGCGGCCACGTCAGCCCGGCGGAAAGCGGCGGCGTCAGCAGCAGCAGCGCCAGCTCCGAGCGACACCGCCGCCGCCGCAAGACCACCAAGATGCTGGTGACCATGGTGGTGGTGTTCGCCGTCAGCTGGCTGCCCTTCCACGCCTTCCAGCTGGCCACCGACATCGACAGCACGGTGCTGGACATGCGCGACTTCCGCCTGCTCTACACCGTCTTCCACGTGGTCGCCATGTGCTCCACCTTCGCCAACCCGCTGCTGTACGGCTGGATGAACCGCAACTACCGCGCCGCCTTCCTCGCCGTCTTCAAATGCCGCAGGAGCGGCGAGAGGGGGAAGAGCGGCCGGCTGGACAGCATCCACCCCGTGGGTGGAGCGGGAGGCAGGGGGAAGAAGATCGTCCTGGAGACGCACGACACGGTGTCCGCGCACCTGAACGCCACCGACGTGTGAGAGTCGGTGGACGGCGGAGGAGACGGGAAGCGGGAGGAGGAAGTCTTTTCTTCCTCGGAAGACAATGCGAGGGGAGATAAAGACGAGAGCGGAAAAAGAAGCAGCCGGCGGGCGGGATTTAAGACTTTTTAGAAACCCAGAATAGCGGAGGAGGCGGAGACGACAGAGGATTCAGCAAATAGAACGACACCACAGAAGAAGAGGAGGATGTGACATCATCGCGCGTACGGAGGAGGCGTTCTTCGGTAAAACTCATCGAAAGCAGAAAAACTAAAAGAAAAGTTTGCTTAACGAAAGGAGTAAAAAAGGGATTCGCTTCGTCTTTCCAACGAGGAAAAAGACGTTCCGATCTTCTCTAAATAGGCCTTTATTCCAGAAGCCTTCAGCTCATACTTTGTACCCTGAGTGGCTTATAAAGACGTTTCTGTGGGCCGTCAGAGATGGAAAAGGGTTCCCGTTTGGATAGAAATCTCCCACGGAAGGCGGATGAGAACCAGGATGCAGGTGGATGTGGCAGAAAATGGGGCCGAGATGGTGGCTGAATTACAAAAAAAAGCTGCCGTTAGGAGGGAAAAAAATGACTCAAAGAGCAAAGGAATAAGAGAGGAGGGCAGAGGAGGATGAGGCGCTGAGGGAGGATGCGTGGGAGGAAAGAAGAGTGAAGTGTGGGATAATTAGGCTTCGTGTAACAGCGAGAGATATTTCAAATTAACTGGCTGCAGTTCGGTTTTTTTAAAAAAGCAGAGAGGATCTCTGCTTCCAAGTAAACACATGAATGTTTGAACAATTAAAAGCTTGAGTGATTGATTTGATCTGGAGTTTTTTCCTTTTTTCTGCTGTGACGTCGTCCCGCTGTGTTGGCATGGCGAACTCGACCGGATTTTAAACTTCATCGTAGAAGTTAGGCGGCACTGAGATAAAGATTTACCTTTTAAATTAGATTTAAGGATATTTGAAAAATGGATCTACGGAGCACCCAAGGGGACAGGGGGAAAAAAAAGAAAAAAGAAAAAAAAGCGCCGGACTTTTGCGAGATCTCGCAAAACTCTCTCAAGATCTTTTGCGAAGTTTTAGGACATTTAGGCGGAGGCGGACCTGGCTAGTCCCCTCCCCCCCCCCAAAAAAAGACTTAGCTTACAAAATGCCATGTCAATGTATATTAGAAGTTATTTAAGTTATTTAATTTAACATACAGCTCATAACAATTTGCACAAACACAAACCAGACCAGATTGCCTTTGAGTGAAATTAGCTGCATGACATGATGCCTCAATTCTAATTCTAGTTCAGCAAAACTAAAAATCAAACACAGTCGTGGCTAATAGCAACATATTAGCAAGAGGCTAACAGATAGCCTATAGCCTACGTCCCTCGTAGAAATCTGCATCCCTTTATCTTTTGGCCGTTTCTCCTCTTCTTCTCTTTCTAAACTGGGCACCTGATGGCTTCTTTGGTTTTTGACCATGATGATGATCCATGATCACTCCACATTATTAGGGACCGAGCAGTGAAACTGCAAGGACCCTATTCCATATGTATGAGTTATTTTTTTTTCTCCGTTATTCTTATTCTTTGCAAAAGGTGCTCGAAAACTCGTGAAATTTTGCGAGCGCCACCTGCCAGTCATGAAAGAATCTAAACTTTATATTTTTGGGAGTCGCTCATTGACTCCGTAGCGCCCCCTGTGATGCTTAAAAATGGTCCCCGCATTGGGGTTAGTTTCACGTGGGGCGACAAAATTTGGTACACTCATTCATCATGTCCAGACGCACAAAAAAGTCTCTTGCTGCCATGGTCCCACATCCACAGGAAGGCGGCCATTTTGGATGGAAGGTGCGTTTTCATGCCATTTTTGCCCAATTCCACGCCTTGCATATGATCGAACTCCTCCTACAGATTTAATGCTTAAAGATGAAAACTTGGCCAGGTTACTCTTAGTACTCTCAGTAAACTCTTAGCAGTGTAGAAAACTGGCGAGTTTTAAAAACTTATTTTTTTGAGGGTGCTGTTGCGCCTTCACATCGAGTGCGCCCTGGGCGGTCGCCCACATTGCCCATAGCAAAAACCGGCCCTGTATTTAGGGCAATGCACATCCGGTCACCTAGGCTAGGGATCAGGTTAGGTTAGGGAACTAAAACAAACACAGACATAAACATGGATTGGGAGAAATTTATTGAATTTTATTTTTATTTCAAAATAGTTTCTCAAGATCGAGCAAAAGTGTCTCGCAAAAGTCCGTCCTTCTTAAAAACAATTAATTCCACGTGTCCCCTAGGGGGCTCCGTACAATTATACTAAAAGTGGAGTCAATTTTTGGCCTACTTTTAAAAAAATCGAATCATATAAATTGATAGAAAATCCTAAATTTGCAGGATAATTCCAGCAGTTTTAATCCTTTATGACCAGTTGAACCAGTTCCCAACTGGTCTGGACCAAGAACCCGTTTGTTTGTTGTTGTAAAGTCTCATTAACAGGGTTAGTCGACATTAAAGCTTCGAATAACATAAATTTAAAGGGGAAGTACGAACGTTTTAAACATATCAGAGGTTCTTACCAAGGACTGTGAGGCTTCACCGGGGCCGCTTAGGTTACGAGATTAGAGATCAATACATGAAGACCACCACTGATCGATCATAGAGATTTAATTTGATTGTTTAGAATCACTGAAATAAAAACAGCCATCACCAAACGGCATCACATCCACCTTTATCCCAAGCTTAAAATTGATGGTAATCCCACTAACTATGCTTTTAATGGCTTTTCTGTTGCTACTTGATTCGGCCCAAAGAGCAGCTTTAACAGCCAGTTTTGCGTCTGACAGGAAAAGACTGAAACTTTACACATGCAGCTTCGCATTTCATTTAAAAATTCACAATTATAACAAGAAAAGGGTTCTTTTTTTGTCTTTTTTCCCGTCCTGTTTGGGCGGGAGCACCTGTTAATCTATGATAGTGATCATAACCCCAACCCTACCAACACTCGTCACAGCGGTGGAAATCTAATCCAGATCACCTAAAGATACTCTGAATATGTTGAACCTGCTTCTTAGAATCGGCCTCTAACATGTTACACTGAGTCATCATTTACTGCACAGAAACTAAGTGAACCCCTGATCCAGCAGCTGGTAGCAGCAGTGAGTGAGAAACTAAGTGAACCCCTGATCCAGGAGTTCATGGTGGACTCAATGGCTGCGAGGTGCCCAGGTCCTGTGGCTGCAGAACCAGCCCAGATCATCAGCCCTCCACCACCGTGCTTGACAGCTGGTGTGAGGTGTTTGTGCTGATATGCTGGGTTTGGTTTCCTCCAAACGTGCTGCTGTGCATTATGAGCAAACATCTCCACTTTGGTCTGGTCTGTCCAAAGGACATTGTTCCAGTAGTCTTGTGGTTTGTTCAGATGCAGCTTTGCAAACCTAAGCTGTGCTGCCATGTTCTTTTTAGAGAGAAGAGGCTTTCTCCTGCAGCCCTTCCACACAAGCCATACCTGTTCAGTCTGTTTCTCACTGTGCTGTCATGACCTTTAACCTTTAACATGCTAACTGAGGGCTGCAGAGTCTGAGATGTAGCTCTTGGGTTTCTGACCTTGGGGTGACCTTTAACCTTTAACATGCTAACTGAGGCCTGCAGAGTCTGAGATGTAGCTCTTGGGTTTCTGACCTTGGGGTGACCTTTAACCTTTAACATGCTAACTGAGGCCTGCAGAGTCTGAGATGTAGCTCTTGGGTTTCTGACCTTGGGGTGACCTTTAACCTTTAACATGCTAACTGAGGCCTGCAGAGTCTGAGACGTAGCTCTTGGGTTTCTGACCTTGGGGTGACCTTTAACCTTTAACATGCTAACTGAGACCCGCAGAGTCTGAGATGTAGCTCTTGGGTTTCTGACCTTGGGGTGACCTTTAACCTTTAACATGCTAACTGAGACCCGCAGAGTCTGAGATGTAGCTCTTGGGTTTCTGACCTTGGGGTGACCTTTAACCTTTAACATGCTAACTGAGGCCTGCAGAGTCTGAGATGTAGCTCTTCGGTTTCTGACCTTGGGGTGACCTTTAACCTTTAACATGCTAACTGAGGCCTGCAGAGTCTGAGATGTAGCTCTTGGGTTTCTGACCTTGGGGTGACCTTTAACCTTTAACATGCTAACTGAGGCCTGCAGAGTCTGAGATGTAGCTCTTGGGTTTCTGACCTTGGGGTGACCTTTAACCTTTAACATGCTAACAGAGGCCTGCAGAGTCTGAGATGTAGCTCTTGGGTTTCTGACCTTGGGGTGACCTTTAACCTTTAACATGCTAACTGAGGCCTGCAGAGTGTGAGATGTAGCTCTTGGGTTTCTGACCTTGGGGTGACCTTTAACCTTTAACATGCTAACTGAGGCCTGCAGAGTCTGAGACGTAGCTCTTGGGTTTCTGACCTTGGGGTGACCTTTAACCTTTAACATGCTAACTGAGGCCTGCAGAGTCTGAGACGTAGCTCTTGGGTTTCTGACCTTGGGGTGACCTTTAACCTTTAACATGCTAACTGAGGCCTGCAGAGTCTGAGATGTAGCTCTTGGGTTTCTGACCTTGGGGTGACCTTTAACCTTTAACATGCTAACTGAGGCCCGCAGAGTCTGAGATGTAGTTCTTGGGTTTCTGACCTTGGGGTGACCTTGCTGGGACGTCCACTCCTGGGAAGATTGACAGCTGTCCTGAATGTTTTCCACTTGTGAATAATCTTTCTCTCTGTGGAACGATGGACTCCAGATAGTTTGGAAACGGCCCTTTAACCCTTCCCAGGTTGACCGGCAGCAGCAGCTGCTGATGTCTTTCCTCCTTGGCATCGTGTTAACACACACCTGAACGCTGCAGAACTTCTGCTTTCATAGAGCTGCTCACACTGACTGATGATCAGTTAATCAGAGCATTGATCAGCAGCTCCTGGAAGGGTTCACTTACTTTTTAAACTCACTGCTTCTGGGTTTCATCTCAGTTTTTGTTCAATAAATAACGACTCAGTTTAATTTTTCAGGTGTTCGTCTGCGGTTCGATTCAGCTCATTTTAAAGATTATCTTTTTATTTTGTCCCTGATACATAAAGCCTCAGACCTTAAATAGGTCAATCGGTTAATATGCTTTTTTTTTTTTTTCTTCACAGCTGTAGTTCCAATCCCTGATTAGAAAGCTGTAAAAAATTATTCTCTGCCGCACTTACAAATGCTAAAGGGCGACCTTATGGGCTCACAGTGTTTGCCTGGCAGAGCAGTTGGATTTTTAGTGAGATTTGTGAGATCATGACGATGAGAGAATCCGTCTTTCCAGGCTCTAAATGTCCAGATGTTAATACATTACGGTCATTTACATTTTGCAGACGCTTTTATCCAAAGCAACTTACAATAAGTGTGTTCCACATCGGTAGGCGAAAAAACTTCTGCTCACAAGAAATCAGAAGTGCATTTCCTTCCAAAACCAAACAGCTAAGAGCATAACTAGTGCTAGAGTAAGTGCGGTAAGTTAGGTACTGAGACAAATGGGCAGAGATGGGACCAAGTCACACATGTGCAAGTCTCAAGTAAGTCCCAAGTCTTAGCTTTCAAGTCTCAAGTAAGTCCCAAGTCTTAGCTTTCAAGTCTCAAGTAAGTCCCAAGTCTTAGCTTTCAAGTCTCAAGTAAGTCCCAAGTCTTAGCTTTCAAGTCTCAAGTAAGTCCCAAGTCTTAGCTTTCAAGTCTCAAGTAAGTCCCAAGTCTTAGCTTTCAAGTCTCAAGTAAGTCCCAAGTCTTTGCTTTCAAGTCTCAAGTAAGTCTCAAGTCTTTGCTTTCAAGTCTCAAGTAAGTCCCAAGTCTTTGCTTTCAAGTCTCAAGTAATTCCCAAGTCTAAGCTTTCAAGTCCCAAGTAATTTTTTCTTGGGCAAGTCAAGTCAAAGTAAAGCCACCTTATTATTGCAATTTTACCTGCAGAATCTGATCTTAATAAAGTGAAAACACAAGATATAAGTAACTGTCAGTAAACATCATTGGCCAATGTGTCCAACCTGGCCACCCCGTATCATATCAAGCTAACGTTAGCTAACTACCGACTAGGCTAACAGGCTAATATTAGCTAATTTGACGAGCACTAACTGGTCAGAATGGATCTTCAAATGACGAACAAAGTTGGATGCTAGATGCTTAACACTCAAGTCATTCAATTCATCGTGTCTCAAGTCAAGTGCAAAGTCGAGTCTCGAGTCTTTTATTTTATGTCAAGTCAAGTCACAAGTCATCAAAACAGAGACTCAAGTCGACTTGAGTCCCCATCTCTGCAAATGGGAAGACAATTTAGAAAACAAAGACAATTTAGGAAACAAAGTGAGTTTAGGAAACAAAAACAATTTAGAAAGCAAAGACAATTGAGGAAACAAAGACAATTTAGAAAACAAAGACAATTTAGAAAGCAAAGACAATTTAGGAAACAAAGACAATTTAGAAAACAAAAACAATTTAGAAAACAAAGACAATTTAGAAAACAAAGACAATTTAGGAAACAAAAACAATTTAGAAAACAAAAACAATTTAGAAAACAAAGACAATTTAGAAAACAAAGACAATTTAGAAAACAAAAACAATTTAGAAAACAAAGACAATTTAGAAAACAAAGACAATTTAGGAAACAAAGACAGTTTAGAAAACAGACAATTTAGGAAACAAAGACAATTTAGGAAACAAAGACAATTTAGAAAACAAAGACAATTTAGGAAACAAAAACAATTTAGAAAACAAAGACAATTTAGAAAACAAAGACAATTTAGGAAACAAAGACAGTTTAGAAAACAGACAATTTAGGAAACAAAGACAATTTAGGAAACAAAGACAATTTAGAAAGCAAAGACAGTTTAGAAAACAGACAATTTAGGAAACAAAGACAATTTAGAAAACAAAGACAATTTAGAAAGCAAAGACAGTTTAGAAAACAGACAATTTAGGAAACAAAGACAATTTAGAAAACAAAGACAATTTAGAAAACAGGCAATTTAGGAAACAAAGACAATTTAGAAAACAAAGACAATTTAGAAAACAAAGACAATTTAGAAAACAAAGACAATTTAGGAAACAAAGACAATTTAGGAAACAAAGACAGTTTAGAAAACAGACAATTTAGGAAACAAAGACAATTTAGGAAACAAAGACAATTTAGGAAACAAAGACAATTTAGGAAACAGACAATTTAGGAAACAAAGACAATTTAGAAAACAAAGACAATTTAGGAAACAAAGACAGTTTAGAAAACAGACAATTTAGGAAACAAAGACAATTTAGGAAACAAAGACAATTTAGGAAACAAAGACAGTTTAGAAAACAGACAATTTAGGAAACAAAGACAATTTAGGAAACAAAGACAGTTTAGAAAACAGACAATTTAGGAAACAAAGACAATTTAGAAAACAAAGACAATTTAGAAAACAAAGACAATTTAGAAAACAAAGACAATTTAGAAAACAAAGACAGTTTAGGAAACAAAAACAATTTAGAAAACAAAGACAATTTAGAAAACAAAGACAATTTAGAAAACAAAGACAATTTAGGAAACAAAGACAATTTAGGAAACAAAGACAATTTAGGAAACAAAGACAATTTAGAAAACAAAGACAATTTAGGAAACAAAGACAGTTTAGAAAACAGACAATTTAGGAAACAAAGACAATTTAGGAAACAAAGACAATTTAGGAAACAAAGACAGTTTAGAAAACAGACAATTTAGGAAACAAAGACAATTTAGGAAACAAAGACAGTTTAGAAAACAGACAATTTAGGAAACAAAGACAATTTAGAAAACAAAGACAATTTAGAAAACAAAGACAATTTAGAAAACAAAGACAGTTTAGAAAACAAAGACAGTTTAGGAAACAAAAACAATTTAGAAAACAAAGACAATTTAGAAAACAAAGACAATTTAGAAAGCAAAGACAGTTTAGAAAACAGACAATTTAGGAAACAAAGACAATTTAGAAAACAAAGACAATTTAGGAAACAAAGACAGTTTAGAAAACAGACAATTTAGGAAACAAAGACAATTTAGGAAACAAAGACAATTTAGGAAACAAAGACAGTTTAGAAAACAGACAATTTAGGAAACAAAGACAATTTAGGAAACAAAGACAGTTTAGAAAACAGACAATTTAGGAAACAAAGACAATTTAGAAAACAAAGACAATTTAGAAAACAAAGACAATTTAGAAAACAAAGACAATTTAGAAAACAAAGACAGTTTAGGAAACAAAAACAATTTAGAAAACAAAGACAATTTAGAAAACAAAGACAATTTAGAAAACAAAGACAATTTAGGAAACAAAGACAATTTAGGAAACAGACAATTTAGGAAACAAAGACAATTTAGAAAACAAAGACAATTTAGGAAACAAAGACAGTTTAGAAAACAGACAATTTAGGAAACAAAGACAATTTAGGAAACAAAGACAATTTAGGAAACAAAGACAGTTTAGAAAACAGACAATTTAGGAAACAAAGACAATTTAGGAAACAAAGACAGTTTAGAAAACAGACAATTTAGGAAACAAAGACAATTTAGAAAACAAAGACAATTTAGAAAACAAAGACAATTTAGAAAACAAAGACAATTTAGAAAACAAAGACAGTTTAGGAAACAAAAACAATTTAGAAAACAAAGACAATTTAGAAAACAAAGAATTTAGAAAACAAAGACAATTTAGAAAACAAAGACAATTTAGAAAACAAAGACAGTTTAGGAAACAAAAACAATTTAGAAAACAAAGACAATTTAGAAAACAAAGACAATTTAGAAAGCAAAGACAGTTTAGAAAACAGACAATTTAGGAAACAAAGACAATTTAGAAAACAAAGACAATTTAGAAAACAGGCAATTTAGGAAACAAAGACAGTTTAGAAAACAGACAATTTAGGAAACAAAGACAATTTAGAAAACAAAGACAGTTTAGGAAACAAAGACAATTTAGAAAACAAAGACAGTTTAGGAAACAAAGACAGTTTAGGAAACAAAGACAGTTTAGGAAACAAAGACAGTTTAGGAAACAAAGACAGTTTAGAAAACAAAGACAATTTAGAAAACAAAGACAATTTAGAAAACAAAGACAATTTAGAAAACAGGCAATTTAGGAAACAAAGACAATTTAGAAAACAAAGACAATTTAGAAAACAAAGACAATTTAGAAAACAAAGACAGTTTAGGAAACAAAGACAGTTTAGGAAACAAAGACAGTTTAGGAAACAAAGACAATTTAGAAAACAAAGACAGTTTAGGAAACAAAGACAGTTTAGGAAACAAAGACAGTTTAGAAAACAAAGACAGTTTAGGAAACAAAGACAGTTTAGGAAACAAAGACCGTTTAGGAAACAAATAGGACGAAACAGGTAATGTCCTGCGGGGGGCGGATCAGGGTAGTGACGGTCTACAGTGGCGGCTCCGGTGCCCTGACTGGTTCTGCTTGGCTCATCTTATAGCTGAAGTTTGCTCGTGACTTTGATGGATATAAAACGCTTTAATCCGCCTCCTGCAGCCATCTTTTGAAGGTGCCTGCTCTTTTTTTTGGATGGATTAAACCATTTGCTTTAACTTGATGTCCATGCTAACGGTCAGAATTGCAAAGAACCGGTTCTCAGAGCAATACTTTAGCTGCACTGGTCAAAAAGGAGTAAGGATGAGGAGAAAAACTGTCATTTACACAAATCGGTTTAAAAGTCAATGACTAGAAGTGAAGAGGGATTATTAGGTGTCTCCATCTCGGACGCATGCAGTCTAATCTGGTTGAGATGACCTACAATGTAGCCCAGTAGCCACATCAGTGAGGGATGCATGCTTGGTTAAACTGTAATCGTCCTCTGGACTTAAAGGAACAGTTCGCCTCTTTTGACATGAAGCTGTAAGACATCCCATATCAGCAGCATCATTTCTGAACATCTTCTTACCCCCTGCTGCGTCCTGTGAGCAGAGTTCCAGCTGAGTTTTGGTGGTGATGAAGGTAGTCCGGCTGGGGTTTAAAAAATAAAGCGTTTTGCTTCTCAGAACAATATGCGTTCAACAGAGTAATACATTTGCATCACAAAATCGTTCTCCAGGAAAAAGTCAGACCTCACAATCGCTTGGTGCTATTTTCTCTCCCTCCTGATATTTAATTTAAAAAATAAAATAATATTGTTCAAAAATTCACACAAAATTAAATTAAAATAAAACTTTTTTATTTTGTTTCTGATTCTGAAAATATTCCAAATTCACGTCTCATTATGTTTTCAAGTTATTTCTCCAATAAAACATAATTATTTACATATCGAACATTTATTTTGAAATATCAGGACTTCATTTCTCAAGACGAAAGAACTTAGGATATTAGAGATATGTTCTTTATTTTGATATAAATAGATAGATCTCCATCTTTTTTATTCTCAAGAGTTAATTTATATTGTTATTAAAATATTATTATCATACTATTATTGTTACTATTTTATTTTTTAAATAAAATATCAGAAGGGAGAGAAAATAGGGCCAAGCGATTGTGAGGTCTGACTTTCCTGGAGAACCATTTTGTGATGCAAATGTTTTACTCTTTTGAACGCATATTGTTTTGAGAAGCAAAACGCTTTATTTTTTTAAGCCCCAGCCAACTAGCCGGACTACCTTCATCAGCACCAAAACGAGGCTGGAACTCGGCTCACAGGACGCAGCAGGGGGTAAGAAGATGTTCAGAAATGATGTTGCTGATATGGGATGTTACACAGCTTCATGTCAAAAGAGGCGAACTGTCCCTTTAATGTTGACAGTAATACGATTCTAGCCTGTTACCGAGGCTGATCTTGGGCTACTTCTGAGCCGAGTGGACCCACCTTCACTGATGTTTCCAGCACCAAAAAGAAGCTAAAGAGGCTGTACAGTTCCAAAAGATTCTGGTCTGCCCTGATTAGTCCAACCCCAGTGGCCTGAGCAGACACCACCAATCAGTCTGCGCTGCTTTAAAAAAAACAAACAAAAAAGAATTTAAACCGTATACAGCAGTAAGAAAACAGCACATAGTTCAAAACAAATATGAAAATGAAACTTTGTGGATGTTTTAATTACGTAAAAATGCTCCTTATATAATCTTATTCATTCTTTTCTGAGCTTCATTCATTCTCTTTGCTTTCAGAGGCCTGATTTCTGACATCTAAATGATGTTTACTTGCCGTGCAGGGATGAATGTGATGGTTTCCACCTCCTCCGAGTGGCCTTGGTTTGTTTGAACCGAACCACCCAAACCTTTTCAAGCTTCTTCAATATAAACGTCTGGTTTCCACTTTAATGTTCTACCTGTTGTGTGATGAAGAATAACGGCCCGCTGCCGTACTTTGTGCGGCACGTTTACCTTCATTAACCTTATCAGCACCACGCCAGCAGCTGCACTTTGGTGGGTCGTCACGCAACCGTACAAAGAAAGGGCAGCGGCGGCATAATTTACATCCATTGTTTGGAATATTCTCACCATAATGGTTTAGTTTCAGCTTTAATTGCCAAGCAGCAATGATTCTGGTTTAAAGTCTTTGGGCTTAAAGGAAAACAACCTGTAAAAAGTGAATGAATGCCGTCAGAAGTAAACTAAAGACGGGACACAATGGGGCACCAAACACCGAGCAGATAAAATCCTTTAATTTACCGACACGTCTCTCTCTGAGCGTAACTTCCTCACAACATCCGAAATCTCCCGATCCTCCTGTTCCTTCCCTGTGAAGCTTATCTCTGCCCTCACTTCCCCTCCTCCCCCCCCCGTCTCCTCTGTGTTGTCAGTCCCGATGAATGCATGCCTCAATAAGCAAAGATACTGAATAAAAGAAGAAACTTGTAACAAATGCCTGCTTTACGATGTTATGACTAAGTGCTGAGTTGCAAACATTGACTATATCCCTGCTATATTATCCAGAAACACAGCTTCCAAGGCCGAGTTGCTGAAACGTTCTTTATGATTACTTCAAATTTCTACCACAATGTGCTTTAGTTCAGTGAAATTAATTTCTAACAGCATCAAATTTAGATGGCAGTACGTTGGCAGTAAGGATGCCGTGAGTCCCCTAAAGCTTACGCTGGGGCGTCGATGCATTTACGCACCCTACTGTCACGAGAGCTTGGTAAGTTATTGTGACCAAGGTGCTTTTAAGGCATGGTGAGCATGAAAAGTCTTCTGGTGGGATAATTAGCACAAAAGTGTCGGATATGCTTCCTTTTTTTGGAAAGAAACGCAGCCTCCACTTACCAAGATTAAGATAAGAGTCGTTATACTCGGGTCAGCTCTATGTTCCCACGGCACATTGGTCCCACATTGCTAAGAATTTTTATTTTTTTCAAAATTAGGCCCAATGGTCCCACAGCCAATTGGTCCCACATTATAAAGACTTTTAACATTATTTTTTAGGCCCATTGGTCTAAAATTTTGAATTTACAGAATTTTTATGTGGGGTCTGCATGGGAATGTTCCTCAACTACATGAGGAACACATATATCCAATAAATACATTTTATTTTATGGCAGATTACCACCGGGTCATGAATGACACTGGTCAAGTGCGCCACCCCGGACTGTGATGATATTTTATAGGCCACTTTTTATTGTGTAAAGCCAATTTAGCCATGAAATACATATTATTATTGTTATTATTAGTAGTAGCAGTAGTATTAGTAGTACCAGTGCAGTTGTAGGTGTTTTTCTACTTTTGGAAATGAAGCCAAAAAAAACAGCTGAGGAAATAATAATAAAAAAAACAAATTAAAAAAAAGGTAAGCATGTGCAGGCCAAATGTCTCTACACCTTTTTCGTTATTAGTTTACTCAGAAATGTGAGAACATGGAGTTGTGGGACATAGGGCCTAAGCTGTGGGACCATTGGGCTGTGGGACCAATGGGCTGTGGGACCAGTGGGCTGTGGGACCAGTGGGCTGTGGGATCAATGGGCTGTGGGACCAGTGGGCTGTGGGATCAATGGGCTGTGGGACCAATGGGCCGTGGGAACAATGGGCTGTGGGAACATAGACACGCTCCCATTATACTCGCCTAAAAGTACCTTTTTACATCAACATAAACTATACTTTTTGACCAAATGTTTGGATGTTACTTGCTCGTTCATGTTCTAATTCAGGAGAATAATAAATCCAAGCTATTTCTGGACGGATCAGCATGCTTTTTTGGCAGCTGTTTTTTTGGTGAGATGACAGGAAAACGTCAGGTTACTGGTGTTACTTCCACAGAGTGGCAAAAAGACACTTGACCCAACAACCCGCAGACTGTTTGAGAAGAGAACCAAGTGGATTGCAGAAATTCAGAAATACATCTGGAATCCAGGTGTGGAAACTTGGATTTAAACACTGGTATGTTATATTTTTCATTTAAATGGACAAAGTTGTCACGATAATATTTTTAGTAGCGTTGACTGCTGAGTGACAGTTTTTCACGACAACGTTTTGATAAGATAGAAACCAATACAAGCCTGTCAGTATATAACCAGAATATCCACTTATGTCCTTGTTACCTTAATTTAATTGACAAATTGCTCTTTGAAGTCTACAAGGACCAACAGATAAGGACCCCCATGTAAGCTGGAGGAGGAAGCTCAGGAAAGTAATTTATCAGCAGATAAGGTGTCGTATACTGGACATCCATCGGAAATTAACGTTGAAACCAATGCTGCGCTGGCACCATTTTTTACTGGGCCAGAGCACAGAACCACTTACATCAGCAATCAGAAACATCGTACGTAAATCCCGTTTGTTTTTCCGTTCATTAATACCAGTCAGCATTTAGAAACACGAGCGGTGTTGCAGCGGGCGTTTAAAAAAAACACCAATTATGGTTTATAACGGCATTTAAAAACTGGACTGAAATGTAAATGTTTTGTACGGATTGTTCAAACAGAAGACTTTCGTGCTAATCAAGCTGTGAAAGTTCTCCAACTGTGAGTCCTGTATTAAAAATATTAATGGGGCAGTTATTTCTTGAGCCAGTCACATTCAAATAAACAAGCTAACATTCTTGCTAGCTCACTTGCTAACTACCGAGTTAGTTAGTGTCACAGTGCCTACTGAGTTACCAGTTTTTTGGGATGACTAAACATGTTGGTCAACAGTAAACTAACAAACAAGCAAGTAAACACGCTTGCAAACAAGCTGAGATGAACTAGTTTGATGCTGTTGCCAGGTTCTACGTCTCACTGAAAATGTTTATTTCCTTTCGCTAGTGATAACAACATTGACTTTTTCATGTCATTCCCAATTCATGCTGGGATTCTGGGAGAGCTTAGACGGGCAAAATAAAAACATGTTAAACTTTTATGAACTGCTGCTTTAAATGCTCCTGGTGTTTTGATCATTTTGGTGTTTTAAATGTCAAAATTTTTATTTTTTTCCTTCCTGAAACAAGTAAATAGTTTCACCTCCTCGCTGATACTGTTGTTAATTATTCTGAAGAAGTTTGTGTTGTTTTCCACAGATGCTGCTTGACCTTTATCAAACGTGAATGTAAACTGCTATGTAACATGGCTGTAACAATGTATATTGTAAAATTATGTGTAAATATCAACCGTGTGAACGACTGTAACCAAGCACAAACTGTTGGCCTTTAAGTATGTCCAACAAAAGTTGTACTATTGTCAAGCACAACCATGCCTCTGAGCTCTTTCTTAATGAGTGTGTTTTCTCGTTGATTGTCTCATTGGGACCTTTTTTTGGTATAACACCAACCTTGTTGGGACCACTGGTCATTATGGGGACCGAAGTCTAGGGATAGGGTTTGGGTTCTGTTGTAGAAACTGGACGTCTGTGTGTGTCCTAGGAAAAGTGGGCATAGATCTATTGAAAACTAAAGCCTACTACCTTAAAATGACATTTAATGACTCATAAGGTGGTGCTGATTACAGCAACTGGCAATAAACCAAAGTACGGTGAGACCTTTGAGATTTCCATGTTGAAACTGCCCTGCGTTGAACGCTCATCAGTAAAACTCATCAGAACCTAAGTCCACCAGCCCCAACTTCTAATTATCCTGTTACCGCTGACCTTTGAGTAATTAGAACATTCTCCGCTCCTTTACTTCTTCACATCTGAGTCGCTCACTGCTAAAGTCTGAGCTGGAAAAGAATGTCACACTTTATTGTTCTGCCTTGATGAAAATCACTTTAGAGCTCATTTTGTCTGTTAAACTGCCTCAATTTAGGGGAGCTGATCTTTAATATTCATGGATATCAATTACATAAACAATAGGCATGAAAAAACAAATCAGTCGATTTCTGGTGAAAATGTCATACCCCATTAGATTAACAAAGAAAAACGATGACACCTTCAGTTTGCCTGCTGTAGGTCTTGTTAAAGAAATAGGCCTGGGCAACGATTAAAGTTTTTAATCTAATTAATCACATGATTTCCCTGATTAATCGCGTTTGTACGCAAAATCCAAAAATGAAACCAAAAGTAGTGCAAAAACAAAAACACTTGGCATGGCATAGAATATATAAATACTTATCTTGGACAAAACTGGTAGCATGGGTGAGTAGACATGAAGGGAACGAAACGAAGGCAAAGATCCGACACACTGAGAGGGGAGACTGGAAACTAAATAGGGAGTGAGAGTGATTAGTGACAAGGTGCAGCTGGTGGGGAATAACACAGGTGAAGTGAGTGAACTAATTAACAGAGTGCAGGGAAACTAAAACATGGCAAAACTAAAAACTAAACATGGACTAAGAACCAAAACGTGACCTAAAACATGATAACTAAAACATTAAACTTAAAGCGATACTCCGGAGTAGATTCACCTTAGGGTCATTTGAACCGTGATATCCAGCCAAGTAGCCCACCCGCAGTTTTTTCGATATTGGCTGAACATCAGCTGAGTTACTGAGTTATCCTGAATAGCTTCGTACAAGCGCTAATGGAACCTGGCAGTATCTCCAAAATTACCACACTAAAATCACATGCCATGACACCAAACTTCTACAGTAGCACAAATATGGTCTGTACTCACAAAACGATGCATTTGGAAGTTTGTACATAGTCCAGGAGTTTATTATTATCAACACAAGCCTGATAGCTTCTCTGCTGCTAAAGCTGCGTCGACGTCACTTCAGGGAGCTGGGAGCTTCAAAGTAAGATGAGGGTTGATCTACTACTGTAGACAACAAAGCAAGGCTGCTCAATTTCTCCATTGATAAAATAAATTCACAACTCTACAACATAAAAATTCATAAAAATTCATGTAGAATATAGCATATACTTTGTTGTCTACAGTAGTAGATCAACCCTCATCTTACTTTGAAGCTCCCAGATCAAGGAAGTGACGTTGACGCAGCTTTAGCTGCAGAGAAGCTATCAGGCTTGTGTTGATAATAATAAACTCCTGGACTATGTACAAACTTCCAAATGCATCGTTTTGTGAGTACAGACCATATTTGTACTACTGTAGAAGTTTGGTGTCATGGCATGTGATTTTAGTGTGGTAATTTTGGAGATACTGCCAGGTTCCATTAACCCTTGTACGAAGCTATTCGGGATAACTCAGTAACTCAGCTGATGTTCAGCCAATATCGAAAAAACTTCAGGTGGGCTACTTGGCTGGATGTCACGGTTCAAATGACCCCAGGGTGAATCTACTCCGAACTATCACTTTAAACAGAGTCCCATGGCGTGACATGTTTCCTTGAATGACTTGCTGCTATCAGTTGTGTGTTTTGCCTTTAAGTGATATTTTAGACTGGAACTACTACGCTGAGAAGACAATTCAACTTGGCAGTGTTTACAGATGACTTTGGTTCTGTCGACTCCGCCGTCTGGAAGAACTTTAAAATGAAAATGGCCGAGTAAAAGTTCCGTACCCTTCTCTATGTTTGGTGGATCCGCCGATTACTTTCTTTTCCGGTTCCACAGCAGACAGCAACAAACTTTTACAAAATAAAAGCCTGTGAGCGACAGACTTTTACAAAATAAAAGCCTGTGAGCAGCAGACTTTTACAAAATAAAAGCCTGTGAGCAGCAGGTTTTTACAAAATAAAATAAACTAGAAAATTTCTGAAGAAATTTTGATGGGTGCCAATCTACTGCCGGCCCCATCAACAAACCCTTTTGTTCAGTTGAAGTTGAGTGTCTCCTGTCACATATAAACTTTCAATGACTTCTCTGTGATGTCGTATGGCTGAGTTATGAGGCCTAGGGTTATACTTTCACTTTTTTTTGTTCAGGGAAGAAAAACTGTCCTATCGGCCACAGAAGACTGAAGCGTAAGTGTTACTTCCTTTGAAATACAGGATAAATCAGTGTCTTCGGTTTATAACAGGACTATGACAACCTGCGTTTGGTGTGTCTGTTTGGGAAAAGTAATTAAAAAAGGAGGAGGAAGGATTCTCTGACTGAGCCACAAAGATTCTGTGTTAGCTTGGCATGCCGAACGGGACCCAGCGTCTCGCCTCGACAGCTACCTTTCTGATGCGAGCGTGCAGACACAAGTCATGAGCAGATAATACCGCTGAAGACGCAGCGGCTCCGTCTAAACGGGAGACAGGGATTTAGGGTGGGAAAAAATGTCTTTCTGAAGTGTGAAGATTGAGGAGTCGCTTAACGTAAAAGTTTCAAATTCTTTTATCAAAGTCGCTGAGATGGAAAAATGAAAATATTCTCACTTTACTGGCTGTGAAGAACGAGCTGTCCTGCCTGGAAAATAATCAACGATATAAGAACCAGCCGGCACACAGATGCTAATGGAAAACTAAATTATAAACATGAAAGAGAGTCTGTATAACTGCTCAGATTTCCATCCATTCAGCGTCTGGTGCTGAATATCAAACTTAAAAAGCTTTTTAAAAACAAACCTGTGAGCAGACAGGCTGGTGGCGTATTTAAATGACGTTAAGTATCCATCTGAGCCACACGTCGTGCATTTTGGGGGTTTAAATCATCAGTCTGTATGAGGAGGTCGTCTGGGTCTGATCCAGAACTTTCTACACCTTGTTTGACCCGGCTTTAACTCACTATTTGAGGTATAGGACACTGAACCACCAGTTGAGGTCGAAGCTTTAAACGACTTTCTTTACCTTAAAGGGACACTTTGTAATTTCTTCCCCCATCTAGTGGTGCAATTTTATTTTGCAAAGTTGAAAGAATTTGCTCTCTAGCGCCTCACGTTTTCAAATGTGCGCTGCAACTTCTTGAACTACGGCAAGCGGAATGTGTCAAGATTCAAGAAGCTATAGCTTCAGACTCAAGGTCCATACAAACAAAAAGACATTAAGACACACAGTACAAAGGATTACATAACACACATACAATAACACTATAAACACAGATGAGAGATAACATGTCAGATAACATAACATCTCCTTTGGTGTGCAAGCAATGCAATTAGTCATATTCCGGGAGTTACCGGAAGTGACGTCGACGCAGCGTTAGCGTTAGCAGCAGTGTGTAGTTGCTATCTGGAAAGTGTTCTTTTAAATAAACTCCCGGTAAACTTACAAACTTTCTAATGCCTCGTTTTGTGAGTTAAGAGCCTATGTGTACTACGGCAGAAGTTTGGTAACAATCAATGCATTATTAGTGGGATCATTTACGAGATAACATCTATTTAGCATTTTTTTTTTAAACTTTATTAGTAAATCAACAAAATAACAGTTTACAAATGTGAGCATAACGCCAAAAAGAAGATATCCAGGGGGAGCATAGGAATAATAATAAAAAGAAGAAGATGATGCACTTACAAAAAGAAAGCTAATGAACACAAAGACATATGTGCCAAGGAATAAAATCTATTTAGCATTAGTGGCTGTAATAAGCCATTTGGCGGAAATGACGTCACAATGACGTCATTTCTGCTTGTAGGCCTGGTGGGGAAATCGTGATTCGAAGTGCTTTATGTCCCTCTCGGCACTTCGTTGTTTTTCATAGAGCGGAAGGACATGGCAGCCTCCATAGAGCTTACCTGCTCTATGTAGATACAGACAAGTTATTCTTCACTCAGGAGGATAAGTGAGATTTTTGACAGAGATCATTTTACACCAATGAGGACTAATTTATGAATGAATATGTTGATTTGAGCTAATAAATTACTTAATTTATTACATAGTGTCCCTTTAAAATTAGGGCTGGGCTAATTAACTCGTTTTTATCGCATTAACTCGTTAATTATTTCACGTAATTATTTTACCCTTCATTTTTTGATAGAAAATGTTGCAAAATTACAATTTTCCACAAATCCTCAGTGGGTTGGGTAAGCTGTCAATAAATGCATTCCAGATGCACAAAACACATGTGGAGACAACATCCAATGAAATTACAACTCTTAAAATACATTTCTACATGATTTTGGCTCAATTTAATGCAAAGAAATCAGGCGTTTTTTCACTTTTTTCCAATATTTTCATCTTTACTTCATTGGCAATCAATTATTTCCCCAAATTATGACATCAGTCAATATGCCATTCTGTTCACCAAACAGTATAAAATTAGGGCAGGGCTAGTTAACTCGTTATTATCGCATTAACTTGTTAATTATTTCCCGCCGATAAATATTTTATCGCGCATTAACGCAGGTTTTATTTATTTATTTATTTTAAAAAAAATGATGTTGCTTTTATTTTGTAAAAGTCTGCTGCTGTCTGCTGTGGAACCGGAAAAGAAAGTAATCGGCGGATCCACCAAACCTGGAGAAGGGTACGGAACTTTTACTCGGCCATTTTCATTTTAAAGTTGGACATCACCGCTACAGGTCAACTGCAGCGAGGACTATAGCCTCTGTACATGGGGCGCCTGCTCAACCTACTATGCCACAAACCACCCGTTTTATTATTTATTTCATTTTTGTAAAGTCTGTTGCTCACAGGCTTTTATTTTGTAAAAGTCTGTTGCTCACAGGCTTTTATTTTGTAAAAGTCTGCTGCTGTCTGCTGTGGAACAGGAAAAGAAAGTAATCGGCGGATCCACCAAACATGGAGAAGGGTACGGAACTTTTACTCGGCCATTTTCATGTTAAAGTTCTTCCAGACGGCGGAGTCGACAGAACCAAAGTCATCTGTAAACACTGCCAAGTTGAATTGTCTTCTCAGCGTAGTAGTTCCAGTCTAAAATATCACTTAAAGGCAAAACACACAACTGATAGCAGCAAGTCATTCAAGGAAACAGACAGTGGAGCGAGGCTTCTACATAAAAACTACAGAAAGATGCTGATGTTAAAAGTGTGTTTGCACAACAAATGTTATGGCACTTTCATTCATATGGCAGCACATTTAAAATAAAGCTAAATGCTAAAAGCTATACGCTACTTTTGGATTCATTTTTGGATTTTGCGTACAAATGCGATTAATCATGATTAATCAGGGAAATCATGTGATTAATTAGATTAAACATGTTAATCGTTGTCCAGCCCTAATTGAAAGAGTTTGTACTTGCACACTTTTTAGGTTTAGGTGTCTGAATTGAGTTCAGCCCTGGTGTTTGGTCTGTAAGGATCTCATTCAGGGTACTCTTACAGTACCAGTGCTTCTTTTATTGCTTTACGAACAACAGGACATGCTCATCATTTAAGTAAAGAGCTACAGGTTGCTTTTATAACTTTCTCCCTGAGAAGCTCTCAACATTTCTTCTCTAATTGTAAAGCCTAAAGCAGAAGAAACTCTTCCTGTTCTCATCCAGCATTGGTGGCATTGGCCACCACCAACTTAAGCCTGCCCACCCACCACAACTCACCTACTCATGAACAAGCATCTTAAAACTCCTTTTTGATCATTAAACCATTCAGATATTATTTGTGTAACACTTTCCATACAAACTGAATGTTTTCTGAATAGAATATAAAGCAGAAAACTGTAGAAACTATAAAAAGAAGTAAGCTAAAACCAATATTTTCCAACCCCCACACCCTATCCTACCCCAGCTTGAAGCCGCCTCCAAGCCCAAAGCACTTGAGGATTATGTACTGAATTAAAAATAAAAACAAACCAAACAAATTAGAGATGCAGAACAGCCACAAAGGAAAACAATTCAATTAAAAAAATCTTTACAGAATTCATTTGAAGACCAAATTAGAAATACAATGAAAATAAATCCACCTGCCATGAAGTAAAAGTTTTATGGAGTTTAGATGTAAAATTCTCATTAGATATCGATCCTGATCTCATTTGATCAATCAAGGGTGACATAAACATGCACTGGAAAAAATGCCCCTCCAAAAATAAGTAAAAAAACAACAAATACGAGACGTTTTTGCTTGAAATAAGCAAAAAAATCTGTCAATGGAACTAGTGAAAATCGTCTTGTCAAGATTTCTTGAAATAAGATGTGATATTTAGGACTTTTGAGATAAAAGTGATCTTGAAATTAGCTTAAAAAAAACTCCTCAAATCAAAAAAGCTTGTTTCATGTGAAATATGACTCAAAACAATTTGTTTTCAAGACTTTTTCACTTAACAAGATATTCCAGATGTATTGTCTTCAAACAAGTCCCTATATCTGGCTGAAATGGTACTTGTTAGGCAGTTGTGTCTAATATTAAGTGTAATGAGATACTCAATGAGACAAAAATGCTTGGTAAGATTTAGATTTTTTCCAGTGTGGTGTCCTTCTCCATGGCAGCCATGCCTGCATTGGTAAAAACACACATCGTTTCTCTATTAAAATCTTCAGGGGTTGTTCATGTATCCCAAATATCATGCTGCATGATAGCACGATATCTATCATCTCAGCTTGGTTAATTTGCATAATAGCTCTGGCTTGAAGAACCCTGGGTATTTGTTCATAGTAAATATCATGATCAGAGAATGGCACTAGACTTGAGGAAGAATTGTAACTCATCTTGCAGAAAATTCAAATGTATTCGCCAAAGTTGATGGCAGTCAACCCATCACCTGCCATCACTGCTGTCCAATGAGCCGCTCCACTGCCCCCCCCCAATGCTATTTCAATGCCATCACCATTGACAACACAGCACGCATGGTTTGTTTGGGCTGCAAAAGCTAATAAACAAAGAGCCTTTTTTCCCCTCAACTGTTGTTTGAATACACCCACTCTTCACAGCAAACTGAATAAAAAGCACCAGGTTTTATTAAATAAATCCAATTCAAGTGGCAGAAAATGACTTACAAGAGCAAACTCCTCAAGCGTGTGGAAAAAAGGCTGAAATCAGTGACCAGTAGAAGAGTGATTGTGGCAGTGAGAGCCTCAGAGAGGAGAGCGTGATGGCATTAACCGAGAGGGAGGTTATAAAACGAATTCAAGACACGCTCGGGACAAACGTGGTCGAGGCCAAACGGGGAGAACTTCTCCAACCAAGTGGTGGTCAGCACAACCCTCTCGTTAGGCAATCAGCTGAACACTACGGGACGTTGGCCCGGATGAAGCCAAACTTAGAGAAGAAGCAGCTAACAACACAGGGACACACTGTCTCCTGTTGTTAGGGTGGCAAACTAAACTCTTGCAGTTCTACTTTTTTTATTTGATTTGATTTTTTAGATTTGATAACACTTTATTTGTCCCCGAGGGGGAATTTAAAAGGCATAAGAAGCAGCATCATTAAAGACAAACAACAATAACAACGTAAAAAACGAAAGTGCTACAGTCAGTACTCTGGTCAGTACCCTCTGACACAGTCAAAGTGCTCTGTGCTGTGAAATGAAAGTGCATTCAGTCAATTTGAAGAACTAGGGATGACTAGGGAGGAGAATTGTTAAAGGGACACTGTGTAATAAATTAAGTCATTTATTAGCTCAAATCAACATATTCATTCATAAGTTAGTCCTCATTGGTGTAAAATTATCTCTGTCAAAAATCTCACTTGTCCTCCTGAGTGAAGAATAACTTGTCTGTATCTGCATAGAGCGGGCAAGCTCTATGGAGGCTGCCATGTTCTTCCGCTCTATGAAAAACGACAAAGTGCAGAGAGGGACATAAAGCACTTCGAATGGCGTTTTCCCCAACGCCAGGCCTGCAAGCGGAAATGCCGTCATTTTGACGTCACGTCCGCCGAATGGCTTATTACTGGCGCCAGTGATGCGCGGGCTGACCCGAAGCCAGCGGGTGCCTGCAGGCATCATTTTTAGTGATATTCGGGTTGCAATCGGTCGGGTCGTTTTGTCGTTTGAGATAAACATTAAAAAATAACGTGGTAAACGTTATAGCCAATTGTTGAGGGAAGGCTACCTCTATTGTATTCTTTTAGATGCTGAGCGCTAATTTAACTTTTGAATGCTGAAGCGGGGCAAGTTTGTCAACATAAACTTACAAGCAATGCCATCTTACAATTTTAACACCTTAAAACGGAATGCAGGTAGGCTACATGAGGTCCGTTGTGCGTTGCCGATGACGCTAGGATGTTCATTAAGACCACTGGCTACTTTTTTAAAAAGCGGGTCGGGTCAACATTTTTTCATAAAATTCTTGCGGTCTGAGTTAACGGGCGGGTTAGTGGAAAAAGCGGTCGGTTGCGGGATGTTTTTTCGTCGACCTGCGCGTCACTGACTGGCGCTAATGGTAAATAGATTTTATCTCGTAAATTATCCCACTAATAATGCATTGATTGTTACCAAACTTCTGCCGTAGTACACATAGGCTCTTAACTCACAAAACGAGGCATTAGAAAGTGTGTAAGTTTACCGGGAGTTTATTTAAAAGAACACTTTCCAGATAGCAAATACACACTGCTGCAAACGCTACTGCTGCAAATGCTAACGCTGCTAATGCTACCACTGCTAACGCTACTGCTGCGTCGACGTCACTTCCGGTAACTCCCGGAATATGACTAATGGCATTGCTTGCACACCAAAGGCTATGTCAACTTATGTTATCTGTCATCTGTATTTATAGTGTTGTTGTATGTGTGTTATGTAATCCTTTGTACTGTGTGTCTTGATTTCTTTTTGTTTGTATGGAACTTGAGTCTGAAGCTATAGCTTCTTGAATCTTGACACATACCGCCTGCCGTAGCTCAAGAAGTTGCAACGCACATTTGAAAATGCGAGGCGCTAGAGAGCAAATTCATTCGACTTTGCAAAATGAAATTACACCACTAGATGGGGGAAGAAATTACAAAGTGTCCCTTTAAGAATTTAGCAATTCCAGTGCCATTATCGATATCGCTTATCGATTCGGTTCCGTGTCGATTCTCATCCAGTTATATGTGGTACGAATGGCTTTGGTTGCAGTAACACTTTAATTTCAAGTATGCACCAACATTTTATCTATTTTCACCTCCGTTATTTTCCTTTTTCCTGCCTCGATGAAAGGGGGAGCTACAGGTATGCAGGAGCCTCTGAGCCTGCCTCTTATTCTTGCATTCTTGCAGTCCTCGTCAACTAAATGTTAATTTCAGATGGAAATTATTCACACTGTATGTCGCTAACATGATCACAATCAACAGGACCTGGAAGTTACAGGGCTCTCAAGTTTTGAATGCAGGCGAGAGTGACATATCGATTCCCATCCCTAGTGATGACAGACGTTTCTGCTTTGTCCTATTTACCTTCTCTACGGTACAAATGCTCTTAAATAGTCTTATCACTTTTCAGCTGCTTGTTTGGCAGCAGCAGACTTCAGGGGTTTGTTAGTTGTTAGCAACAAAGTCCTCTAAGTCCATTTCTTTACACCTTTAAATGTGATCCATGAACCCATAACCACATCCTGTAAAGTATCGCCTCACAGGGAGTCATTCCAAGGAGTATACAAGGGGCCAATGGCGGGCTCTGGGTCATATTCCATCAATCACAACAACGTCACCGTTCTAAAACACTTCCGTCAAGTCCTGGTTGTGTTTGGGCAATAACTTGACATGGTTAGAGTTAAAAATCAAACTTCTTATTGACTCCTGTCAGGTTGTGGACTCATCAAAAGACCATTCATAGAAGTTAGAGGCTTGATTCTCGTAAGAAAGGGCCTCAGTAATTAAATCAGTCCAAACAGTCATCGTGGTGGATTGTAAGTAGACGGAAACCAGGTCATTTTGGAGTATTCAGATATCTTAAACCTCCTCTTTTTCAAAGAAGAGGATAAACCTTCATGTTGTTTTCAAATGCACGGCTCTGCAGCTCATCTGACAACCAGCCCGAGGCAACAGCTGGTCATCCAAAAGTTAATTAACCGACAACATTTGAAATACCCAGAGGGATGTCGAAAACCTCTCACCGTTTTTCTGATGACATTTGTACAATCCCCAAAAGGCCATTTGGACGTAATATAAACTGTTCCTTATTTTCCAAAGATGTGCCCCTTTTTCCGACCACTTATCTAAAAAAAAGACGAAGTTAAAAAAGCCCGTCTGCAGTTTGGAAAGCTTGATTTTTAGCTGTAAGATATTTTTCAGACGGTTGGAAGAGTCTGTAATGTTATAATGAATAGGTACTTAAATGACAATGTTTAACGAAGGTTTTACATGTTTGCAGAAACAGGACAGAAACTGAGTCTTGATGCTTCACACCGGAATTCACCATTCAAGTAACTTTAAGACATCTGGAGTTGATTCAGTCCTCCGTTTGAAATGAACAAAAGTCCATTTGTTGATATCCTTAAATGCAGAGGTGGGTAGTAATGAGTTACATTACAGTAGTAAGTTTTTGAAAAAAATTATACTTCTAGGAGTAGTTTTAAATCTCTATACTTTTTACTTTTACTTGAGTAGATGTGTGCAGCAGAAACTGTCCTCTTACTCCGCTACATTAGGCTACAATGAGCTGGTTACTTTTCTTCTTACCTCTTTGGTATTCTACGCCTCATTATTTTTATCCCCCCGCGTACGCCTCATTTTAGTCGGGGAGCCTCAAAAATGGGTTGAACCTGACATGGTCTGCCATACTTTTTATGTGTGTTTTTTATGTCCACTTTGACCCTAAGAAGCAATAACCAGAGAGTCTGCTCTGCCGAAAAAAAAATTGTGGCCATTTTAGTGTATGTACCCTTCATTTTTTGATAGAAAATGTTGGAAAATTACAATTTTCCACAAATCCTCAGTGGGTTGGGTAAACTGTCAATAAATGCATTCCAGATGCACAAAACACATGTGGAGACAACATCCAATTAAATTATAACTCTTAAAATAAATTTCTACATGATTTTGGCTCAGTTTAATGCAAAGAAATCAGGTGTTTTTTCACTTCTTTTCACTTTTTTTTCTGCTTTACTTCATTGGCAATCAATTATTCCCCCAAATTATGACATCAGTCAATATGCCATTCTGTTCACCAAACAGTATACTCATTCCATAGAAAAAAATTGAAAAATCCAACCAAAATCTTTGGATCTGTGATGATTTCACTGCTGGGCCTAGTTGGCGATCAACAGGCTCAGAACCTCAAAATTCCGAAAGACATACTGGATATTTTAGCATGGTTGTTAATGTCCATATTATTAAACATCATGGCCCTGGCAAATGAAACTCATTTTAATATAAACCTATTCTCCCAATGGAAATGTGTCACACAAGAAATATAATACAGCTAAATGAATTTATTGTTATATATTGATAACTATTACAACTTTAACTGGACAAAATAATTTAACATGACTTAATTAAGTAGGTTCCAGAATAATAAGGAGGGTGGGGCACACTGCAGATACCGCTCTGGGGACAGACCTTCACCCTCACCACCTGAGGTGAGGCACACTCACACACACGCACATGATCTTAGTCATTTGAATGAGTTTGAAACAACCAACCGACGTTTACCAACAGACTTCGAAGCTGCTGTATTTTAAGAGTTATAATTTAATTGGATGTTGTCTCCACATGTGTTCTGTGCATCTGGAATGCATTTATTGACAGCTTACCCAACCCACTGAGGATTTGTGAAAAATTGTAATTTTCCAACATTTTCTATCAAAAAATGAAGGGTACATACACTAAGATGTTTCCGGCAGAGCAGACCCTCTGATTATTGCTTCTTAGGGTCAAAGTGAACATAAAAAACACAAATAAAAAGTATGGCAGACCATGTCAGGTTCAACCCATTTTATTGGGCTTTTGAGACTTTGGCTCCCTGACTATTTTAATGTTTTATTCTGACAGAGAGAGAGACTTCCGCCAAAGGCTCTACCACCTGACTGTGTTCCACCAATCAGACGCAGCCGTGCAGTCTGGTCACGTGACCATACTTGATCTCAGCGGCGGGACGGGTTAGCTTTAGCATTAGCAGTCGTAGCAAACAAACAAAGAAACAGATGAAAAATGTCAGAACCAACGGTGGGAAATGAAGACGCAGACGAGGCCTCATACTGAAAGCATGTTTACCTTACAAAGAGTGAGAAACAGCAGCTACATTATGTGTCTTCTGTGTCAACCAAAACAAACGCACATTTCAGCAGAAACTCAACATCTAACTTGAGGAAACATGTAGCGCTAAGTTTCCTAAACTCGTTTTTTATTTCCCCCATGGATAGGTGAATGTTTGTTTTTTAGGTTACATATGGGTTACACATGTTTTAAACATTTCCTAAGTCTCTTTTATTTTTTATTGAAGTTCTTGAATTTACCTGGATTATTTTAATTTAAGCTATTTTGTAATTAATTCATTCATTTTAATTTATTTTATCAATTGGATGAACTCTAATTTGCCTAAAGATGATTATTTAGTATTTGTGTCTGTCTGATTGAATGCTTGTGTTAACAAATAAATCAGACGTTACTCAACAGTTACTCAGTACTTGAGTAGTTTTTTCACCAAAAGCACTTTTTTACTCTTACTCAAGTAATTATTTGGATGACTACTTTTTACTTTTACTTGAGTCATATTATTCTAAAGTAACAGTACTTTTACTTGAGTACATTTTTTGGCTGCTCTACCCACCTGTGTTTATAAGTATGTACAGTTTATAAATCTGGTTTGGCGTACCCGCTTCTTCAGCGCCTTTGATTGTTCTCTTGTTCTGAAAATTAATTTTTTGCCTCCTGACTCTACGTCCTGTTTAACTCAAAATAACTTTTAAAAGGTCCCTGAGATCTAAAAGCATCTGTGGAGGACAGAGTTTCCTCAGGGGTTACGTCAACAAACAATTAGATGAATATAACACCTCATTTTCAAGGGTATAAAGTAGGGCAGCGAAGTAAAAATCAAATTAACAGCAGATTCAGAACTTGTGGGAGTCCTTCGACTGCACCAACATCCAAGCTGCATCATGAAATTAATCTCCTCCATTTTTACCCCCAACATCTTTCATACCCCGAAGCGAGTTTCGGGCTCCTCTAATTGGTTATGGACGCCGTCAAGCTGTGGCAGTAATAGCCATAATGCTCCGCTGGCAGCACCTTATTAAACACAAAATAGCTTTTTAAACTAGATAACATTGACGGGCTGTGGGGATAATGCGGCACAAATCTTGTTTTGTCCTGTTTCATGTCTTCCATGTATCACTGGGGGGGGGGGGGGGGGGGGGGCAGTTTTCAGATCAAAAGACCTTCAAGAGGCACTTGGGGGTCCTTTCAAATCTGTGTAAACAGTCTCAAAAGAAAGCCGCGTACACACTGAATTACTGAGGTGCTGGGAATTATTATTCATGAAACAAGCAGAACCCTGGCTGGTTGGTCCGTTTATCCATTAAGACTTTTATTAATAAACACGGTTTGCTGCTTTTTTGTGCTGATTGTTTTTTCCTCTACCTTCAGTAACGAAGCAGCCGTGCTCACTTCTGATTGGCTGAGGATATTTAATCCCATGGGGCCACCTGAAGCCAGTTCGCCTCTCGCTTCTGTGTTTTCAAAGCGTTTTGTGCGTCTCTCTGAGGGTTTGTGTGTTAATATGCAAATAAATTCTACCTGCATGAAAGAAGTTTCAATGGCACAGATTCAAAGTACATAGAAACAGACGCGAGTTTGACATTGAGGCCGCGAGCGGGAGGCTGTTGGGAGGTAAGAGGAGAGAAAGTAAACAGGGTTCTGATTGTATAAAATAAACCTGTACTGGACAGTATCGTAGGAAATAAAGAAAGTTAAAAATATTGCCGTGATAGACCCAAATTTATTCAAGTTAATTGACACAAATCGTGCCGTTTTTACTGGTTTTTACCCATGTACATCAGGTGGGAATCACCTTTTATGGCAAAGAGAGGAGCTTTGTAATGTTTGGTCCATTTTTTTGTTAAGACTTTAACTTTATGTTAAAGACACAACTTTATGTGTCTCTGTCACCATGGCGACTGCAGCCCGGCAGACGCACTGTGTCAGGAGGAAGTAAACACCTAGATGAGAGAGACTTTTCTACAATTAAATGAAGACAAAACCGAGATCAGCGCTGCGTTTGATACTGTAGATCACAGAATCCTGTTGGAAAACTGGGTTGGACTTTCTGGAGCGGTCCTTAACTGGTTCAGGTCCTACTTAGAAGGCCGGAGTTATTTTGTTACAATTGGGAGCTATGAATCTGAGCGAGTGGCTATGACTTGTGGAGTCCCCCAGGGGTCAATTCTTGGACCTCTTCTGTTTAACTTGTATATGCTCCCTTTGGGTCAGATATTGCAGAATTTTAACATCAATTATCACAGTTATGCCGACGATACACAACTTTATGTGTCTCTGTCACCAGACGACTGCAGAATTAAAGGTTTCCTCTCCCAAAAACACCAGGAGAAACTCCTCCATGCATTCATCTCCAGCAGACTCCATCACTGTAACGCTCTTTTAACTGGACTTCCCACAAAGAGCATTAAACATCTGCAGCTCATCCAGAACGCTGCTGCTGGAGTTTTAACCCGGACTAAGAGATCTGAACACATCACAGCAGCTTTAAAATCTTTACTCTGGCTTCCAGTCAGTCACAGAATAGAGTTTAAAAGCCTGCTGATGGTTTACAGTCTGTGATCTGTTCAGAGAATATAAAGCCAGCAGAGCTCTTAGATCCAAGGACTCAGGTCAGCTGGTCCAGTCCAGAGTCCAGACTAAACATGGAGAAGCAGCATTTAGCTGTTATGCTGCAAACAAGTGGAACAAACTGCCAGTGGAGATTAAACTTTCACCAAATGGAGACATTTTTAAATCCAGGTTAAAAACATTTCTGTTCTCATGTGTCTATGCATGAAATCTGCACGATATCTTTGAATTTATCTGGACTGTTGCTGGTTTTATTAATTTGAATTATATTATTTGTTCTTTTATGTGTTTTTAATGCTTCTTACACTCCCTGCTGCAATGCTTTTATTTTATGTGAAGCACTTTGAATTGTTTTGTAAAATTCAATGACACTTTATCAATCCTTGACTCTTGTATGTATTTTTTTTATCAAATACATGCTTTTGTTATAGAAAGATATGATAAACAGAATAAAAACCAGCTTACAAACATGTAGAAAGATGAAGTGTAGCAGAGAGGAAGGTGTGGTAGAAACCTTCAGAGGTCTCCATCAGTGGGTTGGGCTGTCGTTTCTGTAGCTTAGCAAAAGCTCAGCTGATGATGTCACACACAGCGTTAGCAGGTAACTCAGGTGAGCTCTGTGATCCTCCTCCTTTCCTGTTAGCACTCTGTCTGCGGTCTCTGTCTGCCCGGATAGTCTTTAAGCTTTGCAGAGAGCTGTCAGAGCTGTTCCTGCAGCCAGGTCTCTGCCTGATATTCCTGCTGTGTCCTCATCAGGGCTCCAAGCTCGTCCATTTTATCCTCCAGTGATCTCACATTTCCCCTGATGATCGAGGGAAGAAATGTTTTAAACTTGCTCCTCATTTTCCTTCATTTTGTTCTCGCTCTGCATCCTAGACATCTCCTCTCCAACTCATCTGGATTTGGAGTGTTTTTTCAAGCATTACTTGGGCTTTGGAAAGCTCAGCTGCTCCCCAATGTAAACAGATTTCCAGTTGTTGTGTTCATGCATCCAACCAAAGGCCCTCTACATCAGTGGTTCCCAAACTGTGGTACGCGTACCCCCAGGGGTACGCAACGTGACGTAGGGGGTACACGAAAAAAATGCATAAAAACATGGTTTGCATAGAGCCTGATTACATTTTTAAACTGGCATATACTGGAGTACCTGTTCACAGTGCCAAAAACACAAGATACTGTCATGCATAGATGGGCTATCCTCTAGTGGTCAGCGAATTAATTGCACTACCGAAAGGCTAGCCCCGAGGCTAACCGCCGTAAATGGATAAATGGCTAAAAAGGATAAATTGCTCTTCCAGAGGGACATCAACTTCTACCACAAGTCAGCCCACAGTCAAAGGTGCACCTTCCAGCGCCAACAACCCACGTTATTCTTCACCTTCAACGTCCACCTTTGACCGGGATGCTAGCGTTGCACCTGTGGCCGGCCAAGCTAACAACCTCGTCAAAAAGGCGAAAATGTGCCACCACGTACTTGTGTGAGAGTGGATTCTCAGCCCTAACAATTATGAAAACAAAATGGAGAGCAAGACTTTGTGTGGAGCATGATTTAAGACTCAGACTTTCTGAAATTCAGCCCAATGTTGCAGACTTATAGACAGATTTACAACTGAATATGTTCTAGAAATGTAGAAAAGTTTGGTAGATTCATTTTTTCAAAAGTGAACTGGTGTTGCTCACTGAAAATGCTGGTAGTAATTTACCTATTTTGGTGAAGAATAAAATAATAATTTAAGTGATCTCTGGTGTGTTAAAAATGCTGTGTGTGTAGTGATGGTGGTGGTGGGGGCTTACAGAATGTGTGTGCAGGAGTAGGGGGTACATGGCTGGAGGTCATATGTCTGAAGGGGTACGTGGCTGTGGAAAGTTTGGGAACCACTGCCCTACATGATGGAGATTATGTCCTCAACGCTTAATTGACATCTATTAAAACATTGTTGGATTCACACTGAAATAGCTCAGCTTCTGAGCCTCCCGTCATTATCTCATATCCACTGATGTGAGTCTGAGGAAGTGGGCGGCAGATACGACCGATTGCAGCTGTCATTATTTTTCAATCTATTTCACAAAGTGTTGCAAATTTTGCAGATGATACGGGCGATGATCGCACAGATCGGTTAAACGGCTGGTTACCGCCTGTAATTATGCTCAGTGGCTTCTCAAGAAGGAAACCAATCAAACGCAAACAGCTCCTCCACAGAGTGATCTCTGCCGACCTGTGACCTGTTCGCTGGATGGTTGACGGTTGTAATCCTTCATCCACTTGGAAATACTGGTGTGAGTGGGTGAACTGATGTGACTACAGGCTTCTTCTTTGATTCAAACGGCAGCCCTGTGGGGGGTCGTCAGCGTGAACCGTCTGCAGTTTGTATGATTGGAGACAATCGTTATGTGCAATGTAGGTTCATTTTTCTATCGGGGCAGCTTTCAGCCGACACAGAGTTAGGACCTAAGGGAGTTCAAACAACTTAGAAGCTGAGGAGACTGCAGAGATGATGCTGTGACCATCATAGGAATTAACGGCCTAGGTTTACCTTCAAAGAATATGCGAGTGGTTGCATGTGACATAGTAGAAATATTCCAATATTACCAGTTATCCCTCTGAATCAGTAAAACACTGTGCCAATAGTAAATGAAAGAAGGAAAACTTTATTCTGCAGTTCTGGCTTAGGAGTGGTAGGAGAATAGCACATTTACCATTTGTTCTCGGGTTTGTTGCGCTGCTGTAGAATGGATTTTGATGGAACTACAACAATCTAACCCCTGAAGATCCTAAAACTTAAGCACAGTGTTTTGTTCCCATCCCAAGAGGAAGCTGGCAGAGAGCGTAATAAGCAGACATCCCTGGGAAACCGAAGGTCAGCACTGGCTGACACTGAGAGTCCTGAGTACTTTCTGTATCTCTCTTCTCAAGAGAACTGAGAGGGGAAGTCATTAAAGTTGGAGCTCCAGCAGATTTGAATAATCTATCCAAGAAGGAACTTGATCTGCGTTGGTTTATGGACATTATTTACAAAATCCACACCAAATATTTAAGCTATTTTTCACTGCTGTCAGCTTCAGAAGCAGCTGAATGTGTTCGAGGAAGACACTGATCAAGAAAAACAACAATTACACCAAGTTAACGTTGTAGAACGAAACACGTTTTCAACTCAAAAAATGTTTTCATCTCAAGCTCGGCTTGTTCCTGAGCTTTGGAGTTAAAATACAAACATATTTCCTCCACCGAGACTCATTAAAGGGATAGTTCGCCTCTTTTGACATGAAGCTGTCTGACATCCCATATCAGCAACATCATTTATAAACATTTTCTTACCCCCTGCTGCATCCTGTGAGCCGAGTTCCAGACCGAAGTGCAGACCGAGCAGCAAACACCGTAACAGGCGCGGCTGTCGGCAGGCGGCAGCAGGCAGTGATACGAAGGGAGAGAAAATAGGGCCAAGAGATTGTGAGGTCTGACTTTCTCCTGGAGAACCATTTTGTGATGCAAATGTATTACTCTGTTGAACGCATATTGTTTTGAGAAGCAAAACGCTTTATTTTTTAAACCCCAGCCAACTAGCCGGACTACCTTCATCAACACCAAAACGAGGCTGGAACTCTGCTCACAGGACGCAGCAGGGGGTAAGAAGATGTTCATAAATGATGTTGCTGATATGGGATGTCATACAGCTTCATGTCAAAAGAGGCGAACTATCCCTTTAAACTGCACACCAAACTAGATCAGGTGCTGCTTTTATTGACTTTAAGAGCATTCATCAAGTCCTTCATTCTCGTGTCTCTGCAGTTTACATCGAATCTCTTACCGTCGGAGTTATCTTCCATCTCTCATCCTTCCCTGAGTCTGCAGCAACAAGATAAACTTTGTTCAAGCTCGTGTTTTTATCAGGAACAAGCTGTGGATGACTGATAGATAGATAGATAGATAGATAGATAGATAGATAGATAGATAGATAGATAGATAGATAGATAGATAGATAGATAAATAGATAGATAGATAGATAGATAGATAGATAGATAGATAGATAGATAGATAGATAGATAAATAGATAGATAGATAGATAGATAGATAGATAGATAGATAGATAGATAGATAGATAGATAGATAGATAGATAGATAAATAAGTACTTTATTCATCCCAATCTGGGAAATTATTGTGTTGCAGCAGCAGCGTACATTTAACAAGCAAATAGAATAAATAGAATAGAAATAGAATAAAAATAGAGAATAAACATTAGCTATATACAAATCTACAGTATGAAGAGTAGGGTAAATAATAATAATAGTAATAATAATAATAATAATAATAATAATAATAATAATGAACATCAGTAAACTAAATAGAATAGAATAAATCAAATAAAAAAACAGATTTGTACATTTAACAATAAAGGTAAAAATAAATTTAACTGAGCAGACTGAACCAATAACAAATATAGGGTATATGGATAAAATATGGGGTATATGGATCAAATATGGGGTACATGGATAAAATATGGGGTATATGGATAAAATATGGGGTATATGGATAAAATACAGGGTATATGGATAAAATATGGGGTATATGGATAAAATATAGGGTATATGGATAAAATACGGGGTATATGGATAAAATACAGGGTATATGGATAAAATACGGGGTATATGGATAAAATACGGGGTATATGGATAATTTACATTTACAAAATTTACTCTACTTCCCTCAGTGCACGGCTTTCTAACACAAGCTGCAGACTCCTAGCTGTTTCTTTCATAGGGTTGATTTTTTAGCCAATCATTTGAGTGTGTTTGTCACTTACTAACCATCAGAGGTCACCGGTGGGTCATAGTTAATCTGATCTAAACAAAGAAAACGGTTCGCAGTGTATCGCTGAACAGATTAACTGTGTGGAGACGGCATACGTTTGGGTTACGAGTGTGTGTGTGTGTGTTTGTGTTGGGTAACGAATTATTAATGCTCTCTTGGTCACCGCTGCGTAGCGCTGACTGACAAGTTCCACATGGAGCCGAGCCTGAGGGGATAGTTGTGAGGCCTCAAATCTGACAGACTCACAGCAGCAGAAAAGCACTCGCTAAAGGAAAACAAGGCGAGGTGGGGCTTGTTGTTGGAGCTGTTGGGGGGAAGCGATACTACAGGAAGCTGCGGAAACCGTGGAAACAGTCGGATGGTGGAAGGGATAGATCAGGGTCCACCTTCAGCAGTTACGTTTATCCTTTAATTCTTTATTTTATATGAAATTAATCTAGATGAATTAGAAAGTAAAAATATTAGGGCTGGGCAACGATTAAAATGTTTAATCTAATTAATCACATGATTTCCCTGATTAATCGCGATTAATCGCATTTGTACGCAAAATCCATAAATTAATCCAAAAGTAGTGTATAGCCTTTAGCATTTAGCTTTATTTTAAATGTGCTGCCATATGAATGAAAGTGCCATAACATTTGTTGTGCAAACACACTTTTAACATCAGCATCTTTCTGTAGTTTTTATGTAGAAGCCTCGCTCCACTGTCTGTTTCCTTGAATGACTTGCTGCTATCAGTTGTGTGTTTTGCCTTTAAGTGATATTTTAGACTGGAACTACTACGCTGAGAAGACAATTCAACTTGGCAGAGTTTACAGATGACTTTGGTTCTGTCGACTCCGCCGTCTGGAAGAACTTTAAAATGAAAATGGCCGAGTAAAAGTTCCGTACCCTTCTCCATGTTTGGTGGATCCGCCGATTACTTTCTTTTCCTGTTCCACAGCAGACAGCAACAGACTTTTACAAAATAAAAGCCTGTGAGCAACAGACTTTTTAAAATAATAAAATAAATAATAAAACAGGGGGGGTCTGTGGCGTAGTGGGTTGAGCAGGTGCACCATGTACAGAGGCTATAGTCCTCGCAGCAGCTGGCCCCGGTTCGAGTCCCGTATCGGACGGCCCTGTGCTGCGTGTTGTTCCCCCTCTTTCTGGCAAAATGTTTAAAAAAAATAAAATTGATTAAAAATAAAAAAAATTAAAAAAATTAATAAATAAATAAAACTTGCGTTAATGCGCGATAAAATATTTATCGGCGTTAAATAATTAACGAGTTCACTCGCCCAGCCCTAATATGAACTGAGGCTGAGATTTACAGAAACCTTGATGTAGAAGTTGGAGAATGAGCAAACTATGTCACCTTGGATTCTCCTCTCTGTGTTTCCATGCTTTGTTGCTTATTGTGTTTTCTGTTTTGGTTTGTCAGGGATGGACTCTGGATCTGGACATGGCCGTGGGTCAGTAATTGCCTGCTCTCAGCCTCCATGTCGTCACCGTTCAATAATCGGGGGCCAAAGTGAGGCCAGTTAGCAGGTTGGGTTGTTGTTGTGTTTGTGTCCTCTCTGTGCCAGAAGCTATTCGACTTTTTGGTGCTCTTTGTCACCATGTTGGATTTGTTAGCTGCTCGTAGCATCTCTCAGTATGTATCCCATAGAGGTGGTTGAGATTTTCCAAGAAAATTTCAGTATTTTTCAAACCCAAACCCAACAAGTGACTGCAAAATGACATTTCATGAGCAAGGAACATGATTTTATGATTGCTTGTTGACTGTGTTACAACTGTTATTATTCAAATTTGTTTTTGTTTTTGTGCACAGACAGTCTGTGCCAACATGTGGTAACTGATACATGTTATTCTGTAGGCAAGTCAGGAGTAAACCATATATGAAAACTATGTGATTCTGTTCCATAGCCGTTGGATATGAATGGATGTCTCATCATATCCTGTGAACAAAGGATCATTTTTAAAGAATCGTCCCTTTGACAGCCCTCATTTCTGTCCGTTTCCCTCCAATGATCCAGACTTTCTTCTCACCTTTAAGGCTTCTTGACAGCCACCCTTCCATTGAAACTCTAACTATTTAACCCGTCTATGACCAAAACTTGGTTTCTGTCCTCATATAGAGTCAATCTTTGACCTCATTCTCTGAAAATGGAGATTTTTGCCAAATTTCCATCCAAAGGTCCATTTTCTGAGACCATTTTAAAATCAAAACTGAAGAAGAGATGGAAGAAAATGGAAAATGAAAGGGGCCAACTGTCAAACAAACCATGAATGGATAAGCTAACATGATGCTAACCTGGAGTGAGGACATATTGAACAACTAACTTTACAACTGGGTCACTACATCAATATTTATATGCTGAGCACTTTAAAATTGGTTTTTGGGCTTGAAAGAGATGGAAAAACTCTACTGATGACCCTGTTTCCCTTCCTTAAAGGGGAACTCCGGGGCATTTGAAGCGTGTTTCCATTGCTAGAGGTTGTCAAATACTGATAGTAGGACACAGAGAGGTGCAAATCTGTGCTCCCTGTGTGGAGATCGCGCTGTTCGCTCAGCCTGTCATGCGAGGCTAATACGTGGTGGCTAAGGGGCAAGAGCTAACCCTTCCACGTAAAACAACAACTTGCACACAGCAGAAACGTCACACCACTTTATAACCCATCCGACAATAAAGTCACAAGCCTTACCATCAAAACCATATGCATGGTTCTCACATTACTGGCATGGGGACGTTACAAAACAACTTTATAAACAGCATGTCACTCACCGGCTGGTTGTAGGCTCGCGCATGTGAAAGCCCAAAAGAGTCGATGGAGAATAATCCCATTTACAAAACAATTATATTCTCTAGAAAAACTGCGTTCAAGTATTTAAAACATTACAACAATATTACTGGGCATGTATTGTTGTAATGTTTTAAATACTTGAACGCAGTTTTTCTAGAGAATATAATTGTTTTGTAAATGGGATTATTCTCCATCGACTCTTTTGGGCTTTCACATGCGCGAGCCTACAACCAGCCGGCGAGTTACATGCTGTTTATAAAGTTGTTTTGTAACGTCCCCATGCCAGTAATGTGAGAACCATGCATTTGGTTTTGATGGTAAGGCTTGTGACTTTATTGTCGGATGGGTTATAAAGTGGTGTGACGTTTCTGCAGTGTGCAAGTTGTTGTTTTACGTGGAAGGGTTAGCGCTTGTCCCTAGCCACCACGTATTAGCCTCGCATGACAGGCTGAGCGAACAGCGCTATCTCCACACAGGGAGCACAGATTTGCACCTGTCTGTGTCCTACTATCAGTATTTGACAACCTCTAGCAATGGAAATGCGCTTCAAATGCCCCGGAGTTCCCCTTTAAGAACGGCTTCTTGACAGCCACCCTTCCATGGAGCCCATTTCTGATTTTCTTAAGGACATCACTTTCAGATCCTGTTCATCTGCTGTAGATAGTTCTTTAGGCCTGACACTTCTTTTGTCCTCCACTTGTCCAGTTTCCTCAAATGTTTTAAGGACACACTGCACGCATAAAACAGTTTAATCCTTTAATTTATATTAATTGTTGCATAATTAGCCATTAGATTATATCTTATATTCCTTTTTTAAGCTTTAAATTGAATCTTATTTACTTTTTCTTGATGTTGAATAACATATAATTCTTAATATTTTCAGTTTTTTCCTACTTTTAGACGTGATAACATTAATTTTTTGGGATTAGGATTTTTTTAAACTGAATTTCTTATATTAATTTGACTCTTTTGGTAACTGAAAGCAGTTTTAAACGTAAATGTACAAAAAAGTTGAGACTATGAAGCTGTTTTTCACAGATGCAGCTAAAGAAATGGGAACAAAAGATGTGTCTCTGTGACAGGCTGCTGGAAACAAAGTGCCTAAAGATCCAGTTTAAAACGGCTTCTTTGCTGAGTTGTCTGTTCTGTGTGGACACAACACTGGTTCATCCCTTGAGTTAGGAGCCTTTTTCCTGCCTGAATGGTTCTGAACTGCTCAGAACTGAACAAACTCTGTTTAAATGTCTCATATTCTGTATTTACATTGATGTTAGAACAGGTTTTAATTAGTACCTGCCCCAATATCCGGGTTTCCTGGACTAAAATAATAACTGAGGGGTGTCTCAATATATTTTCACTGAACTAGATATTACTTTGAAAGGCCAGTTTGGTTCCATCTGCAGGAATATAAACAATATAAAGTCCTTCAACACACCCTCCAGCCTCCACATGTGAGCCTTTCACCTGCTGAAATTGGAAAAACCATCCCGCCATAACTTTTTCTGATGCGTCATCATTTTAGAGGTTAGCATGCACTAAACAAAAAATAAAGAACATTGTGTACAACAAGAACAAATCAGTGTGTTTTATTCCATCAACTAAAAGCTGGTAAAATCTGTCAAGATTTTCCTCGAAAATCTAGAAGTAAATCAAAGTTTAAGAATTACAACTTTAGAAGCGAGCCGTAGCCTTTAATCATAGTGAGGATTTCTTTTGTATTTTACAAGGTTTTGCCTTCTTTTACCTTGTTGCAACATGAAGAATGTGCAGGTTAACGCTCTGTGGGAATTACGACAAGCCTCCGACTGAACTGCATTGTCCTTGTAGCAGGAGTTTAGGTGAATAATGGAAGTGCAGCATCATTTCTGTGGCTTCAGCACAGAAAGTTGCCTTTTATTTTTTATTTTATTCCATTTTGGCTCTTGTTTATCTGCTTCTCTTCAAGGATGTGGCGCAATATTTCAGAGGTTTTGTGTCCTTGCTGCTCTCATTTCCACATTATGGACGTCAACGCTCAAGGCTTACGTTGGCCTTGGAGTTTTCTGCTTCACAGGAAGAAGCAGCTTGTACAATAAGACTTTTTAGATTAAAATCTGAAGGATTTTTCATAGTTTGTTTTCTTTAAATTAACGCTTACTGACATCTAGTGGTCAAGTTGGAGATAGCAGCCATCCTCGATTCTGATCAGGGTTCTATCTATTAACAGCGTGTCAGAAAGCTTGATTATCACATCAAGGAGAAAACAAACAACTTTGTCCTTCATCAGTGTTTTCCATGTTGTTTTTCGTCTTCGTCTATCCCGAATTCGCTTCACCTCTTCATGTTTATGATTCTCTGACTGGTCATTCATAGAAGGAAATCGTAGGATGGAAGAGTTGTTTTATATGTATGTATTACATTTATTTGATTTCAGTTCAATTCAGTTCATTTATGTAGCTCTACTGTATTGTCTGGACTATAAGTCGCTCCAGAGTATAAGTCGCACTTATTTAGAAATTTATTTTACAAAATCCAAAAAACAATAATATGATCAGGTGACACGCTGGCTTTTTAAATTTTACATTTAAAAACATGTTAAATGATATATATTTTGATATATAAGTCGCAGGACCAGCCAAACTTTGAAAAAAAAGTGTGACTTATACTCTGGAAAATACGGTAATTGAATTACAAATCAGTCCAGTTCCAGGGGTGGAGCAGTGATTTTAAATGTGGGGGTGTTACAGTTTTGAGCACCACATCAAGCCCATAGACACGACGCTGAAGTTGGCATCCGATGTGCAGAACAGGGCCATTTTACTGCATTTTTTTGCATTTTGATCGCCCTAAACTAGATCCTGTATGGAAACAACAATAGTTACACTGCTTAAATCTGGATGGAATTATTCTAAAGAGGGTACAGAGTCTTTAAAACATATTTTATGATTTGTTAAAGCTTTATTTGGTCATTGAAAATTCAAAAAGGTGAAATCATCTTGCCGTAAAAGTGGGGGTGGTTAAACACCCCCATCCCCCACGGGTGCGACGCCGATGGTCCAGTCTATACAACGTTAATTAAAAACTCTGGCTTCAGCGTTTTTGGATCAGCTGGGGGCTTTTTAGAAAATTTGTGGGACAGCCCAATGATAAAGAATTACAGTAGTCCAATCCTGAAGTAACAAATACATGGAGCAGTTTTTCTGTATCACTCTGAGACAGGATGTTCCTGATTTTAACAATATTATGAAGGTAGAAGAAGGCAGTCCTAGAAACCTGTTGTCAGACAGATTCTGGTTTAATCGAAAGCGATTAATCGCTGTCGACAGTTAACTCATATTAATCGCAACATAATCACACTTTTCTGAGTTCTGAATGCCCCTTACAGGGATATTCTAATACTCTTATCAACATAGGAGCTGACAAATGTGCTTGCTTTATGCAAATGTATGTCACATTTACTCTGAAAAATATTAATCAAAGGTTTAGAAAATCAATCCCACGTCATTCATTGGTTTTACCACAGTTCTGCCATTGTAAATGATGTGCGTTAGTAGGGCACCTTCATATCTCAATGCACCGAAACCACAAATTAGTAAATTATCCGAAGTGATATCAAAGGCAGTTTGATGATGTTTTCATGAGAAACGAGTGACGTTTTAAAGACGTCAATATCTGATGTGCAAATTACAATATCACCTCGACACTTTAACCACAATGTCATTTTAATTTTTTATTGTCACTTTAATTACATTGTCATTTTAATATAATCGACGCCTTATTTTATTTAATTGCTAAATATTTAATTTAATTATATTTCATTTTTTATATATATTTTTCAATTTAATTTAATTTAATTTTTATTTTTCATTATTTATTTTTTATTTTTTGTCACCCCCTTCTGTGATTTATTTTCTTTATGATTCCATTTTCTTGTTCTTCTTTTAATGGACCGCTCTTCTACTTGCCCTTTGGGCATAAATAAAGTTTTTTCTGATTCTGATTTTGATTCTGACATTAAAACAGAATGGAGCTCGGCTTAAACGGCCAGTCAGACAATTTCATGTAGATTTGTTGATCTTTTCTCAGTTTTTTAAAAACATGGAGCCCTTTTAACATTTAGAAATGAGTAGAAGTTAAGACAGCAGTTATCATAACGAGTCTGGTAGGATCTGTTAAAAAAAAAAGGTCCATTTTGGTTTCCACAGCTGTTGTTTCTCTTTATAAAGTTCAGTTCAATGGGATCGGCCCCCATCTTGCCAGTCGCTCGTTCAGCTGAGCTGTTCTATGTCCAGTTGATAAACTGTGTTTATGAACTTTGGACAACCACAGTCTCCTGTTGGACTTAGTACTTTATTTTTTTAGCAAAATACCCAAACATGGTTGAAACACCCCATAAATCTCCCATTTAAATGTGCAACTTTAAAAGTTTTGCTGGTTGTAACAAAGAAAGTGTTGATTTGAAAAGGTTGGGTGATGCTTCTTGGCCTTTTACAGGTTTTTTTTAATCTCCTCTTGTCTGCTGTGTTTGCTCTCATGCTGTAAACTGCCATTTTGTCTGTTTGTACATTGCTCAGTGCTCTCGTCCTTGCACTGATAAAGGATTTCATGAGTCCACTTTTTGCTACAGCTCAGTGATGACTTCTCAGCTGGCCTCCATTTCTTTTCTTCACCTTTCAGTTAAAGACGTACTTATAGAAAATTGCCGTGCAGCTTATAATTCACTCCCGCCGGCCTCAGTCATTAGTCACTCAGAGTGAAATTGGAATCCAGTGTTTGGTCATATGGGTCAACGCCGGCTTGTGTTCCCTCATTTCAACTATTATCCCATCAACTCCAAACAACTGAGGTTATATGGATTAAAATAAGCTATTTCTCTCTGTCTCAGCTTTATGAAGCCTCCCGTCTCTCCTCATCCACAACAAAAACTCAATTCCAGTCAAATTACCGTCTTCCTCCTCCTCACTTCTTACAGTTTTCAATCAATATCTCGTCCCCAATGTCTGTATCTCCTTCTCGCCTGTTGAGTTAATCTCTATTTGTCATACTTACTTTCTTTCAAAGGGCCACAGTAACTGCATTTAGCCAGGGTCAAGTAATAACGTAAATGTCCTTTTGGGTGTGCTTTCCACTGCTCATGGAACGCATCCAAACATTCAGACATCCATTCCAATAAAAAAGTAAAACCGTACATATTGTTGGTAAGGCCAACCTTTTGCTGCACTGCTAACACAGGAGCTAGCATAATATATTGTTGGTAAGGCCAACCTTTTGTTGCACTGCTAACACAGGAGCTAGCATAATATATTGTTGGTAAGGCCAACCTTTTGTTGCACTGCTAACACAGGAGCTAGCATAATATATTGTTGGCAAGACCAACATTTTGTTGCACTGCTATCACAGGCGCTAGCATAATATATTGTTGGTAAGCCCAACATTGTGCTGCACTGCTAACACAGGAGCTAGCATAATATATTGTTGGCAAGACCAACATTTTGTTGCACTGCTATCACAGGCGCTAGCATAATATATTGTTGGTAAGCCCAACATTGTGCTGCACTGCTAACACAGGAGCTAGCATAATATATTGTTGGCAAGACCAACATTTTGTTGCACTGCTATCACAGGCGCTAGCATAATATATTGTTGGTAAGCCCAACCTTTTGTTGCACTGCTAACACAGGGGCTAGCATAATATATTGTCGGTAAGGCCAACATTTTGTTGCACTGCCAACACAGGAGCTAGCATAATATATTGTTGGTAAGCCCAACATTGTGCTGCACTGCTAACACAGGAGCTAGCATAATATATTGTTGGTAAGCCCAACATTTTGCTGCACTGCTAACACAGGAGCTAGCATAATATATTGTCGGTAAGGCCAACATTTTGTTGCACTGCCAACACAGGCGCTAGCATAATATATTGTCGGTAAGGCCAACATTTTGTTGCACTGCTAACACAGGAGCTAGCATAATATATTGTTGGTAAGGCCAACATTTTGTTGCACTGCTAACACAGGCGCTAGCATAATATATTGTTGGTAAGGCCAACATTTTGTTCCACTGCTAACACAGGAGCTAGCATAATATATTGTTGTTAAGGCCAACATTTTGTTGCACTGCTAACACAGGAGCTAGCATAATATATTGTTGTTAAGACCAATATTTTGTTGCACTGCTAACACAGGCGCTAGCATACTCGGTCCTACAAACACTTCACTGGATGCTCCCCCTGTTGTTGTAACATTGCAGCTACATTTCCAAAATCCCTACCCATTAACAGAGACACCACAATTAAATGTGGCCTTTTTATTCAAATAAATAAATAAATAAAAAAACACTAATGGTTGTTACTGTACATTTGTAGGTGTCACACAAGCAACTGATGTAACTAGCTAACTTCCACTAGCTTCTACTTTCATGGCAGTCAGAGATGTGTGCTGGGCTATATTAGCATATTTAGACATCTCCGTTGAGTCAATGAGTAAAAAAAAGTTCTAGTTATTTCCAATTAATGTGGGGTTTATTCATGCAAGGACTTTAAAATGCACTATTTCGTTGAACAAAATGGGATTTTTATAACTGCTGGACTGGAATTTTAAAGACTGCTTCAGTGACAGTCTACAACGGGGGTGGTTTTTGCTATGGGCGAAGTGGGCAATCGCCCAGGGCGCAATCTGTGAAAGGGCGCACCGTGCAGAAGGGGAAGAAAAAAAAAAGTATTGATTATTTTAATAGCTGAATATACGAATTCGACTGTTTGGGTTCTTCTAGTTCCAGCAATATGTTGCAGAAGACAGACACAGATTACATCAGAGGGTCAAGTCAAGTGTGTGCTCAATGAAGGATGGAAAATAAAAGGTCAAAAAAGCCATCAGGTGCCCAGTTCAGGAAAAGAAGGAAAGAAGAAGAGAAATGGACAAAAGAAAAAGGTATGTACTATGCCGTCATATCAGTCTCTGAGTATTGTGCATGCAATGAAACAGATAGCAATAGCCTATTGTGAATTAGTGTGTGTAATAGCTAGAAGTAGCAACATTAGCTATGTTGTTGCTACTACTACATTAATTTAATTGTTAAGCCCTGATAAAGGCAGTGTGTGGGCGCAGAAGGGGGTGTTCGCCCAGGGTGCACCATAAGCCAGGACCACCACTGGTTTACAATCACATATTCACACTTGTTAGCTCGATTCTTTCATTGGAAGCTCAAGAACAAGCCGGAGGAATCTCTAGTTAAATAAAGTATTTATTGGTGGTCACATGTGAAGCATAGCAGCGCTGGGCTCAGTGGAACAGAGCTTCCGCAGGAAATCCGTCAAACCGAGCCCCGATTTCCGGGTACATTTTGTATTTATATGACTCGTTATTTCACATTGGTTGGACTCACACTCGACCGAGTATGACTGGACATGAGTAGGTTCAACATGCTTCGTCATATTCTCTGGATCAGCCAAAATAATGTGTGTGTGTGTGTGTGTGTGTGTGTGAATCTTGCACCTGCTTTCCTAGGCTGATTGTTTTGTCTCACTATGCCTGGATCATTTAAGGTCATATATTGTGTGAATAGTGGAAAAGTACAGAGCTAAGAAAATAGCCAATTTTAACACACTATTAAAGTTTCATACGTAACAAAATTAATTTTGTCAACATGACAGGCTTCGTTGACCGGGAGCACTACCTTCGCTTAGGCTAAATGTGAGGGTCTCTACAACTGTTTTGCTCCTCTCTTTCCGCCATTCCTTGCGTATTTGTGCATCTCTGTGCTCATGATCTCTTGTTTCATGGTGTGTCTCCTCTGGTCTAGCTGTAACCAGAGCTCTTCAATGAGTCACTTTTTCTAAAACGCATAAAGAGCCATGACTTTGTTTGACTTCCAGTCTCATTTCCTTCATCATGCACGAACGCTTCCCTTCTTAATATCATGGCTCTTGGGTGTCGCAGAGATCAACATTCCTGCGTGAATAAGAGAAGACTTAAGAGTTTCACCAAGTAACGTGTGAAGAATATGAGTCATCCAGTCTTTAATAAAGGGAAGACAGAGCCCGTTTGTTTACTCAAATTAAATTTACTTTTTTCTTTCAGCTCTATTATGTCTTGCTAAAACCTGAACAAGTGCACACATGCTGCACATACAGTCACATTTTAAATGGTCGGTACAATTACCCTCTGCTTTGAAGAAACTTTCATACAAAGAAGTGGATTTATTTTGGAAAATAATTGGAAAATAAATAAGTATGGAAAATAATTTGATCAATTACATTTTGGGTGTAATACCCAATAAGCTCAAAGAAGATGCATTTCAGAAATTGGGTCCGGGGGAAACATACTTTGTTATTTATGGATATTCCAGACAGGAAGCAAAATAAGCGCCTTGCCGGGATTGAGGTTTCACAGACCATGTAATTACTACATATTTTATCCATAATCCTTTCAAATTTCCTTCCAGAACTCAAAAATTTTCTTGTCTTTCTGTATAAACGATAGGAAGAAAAGCTATAAAAAGTAAGGAGGGCTTTGTCCCAGAGAACAGACACATCTGGGCTACTTTTGGCACTTATGGCTCCGTTATGATACTCACAAGATGTTGCTCAGAGTAAATAAGATGGCCTTTACGTGGGTTTTTGGCAAATGTTTTGAGGCCCAGAAATGGCCAAAAGTTTTAAAAAAAAAGAGCAGAACAAGACCCAGTCTGGTGGACCTCTGTGTCGCCGTTCAACGGCCATAAGAAAACTGTAGCTGCTGAACATATCTGGAACAAAACCTTGTTTGGCTTCCTTTTCAAAGACGAGACGATGCAAAAACTTCACTTAGGTGCTGTGTAGCTGAGAAAGAGCTGCCCCTCGTCTCCTGTTTGTGGTTTTCATGGATCTGGAGGTGCAGTCGGGGAGAGGAGGGCGTCCGGTTTGGGAGCCTCAGGGAACCCTTTCAGTTCCTTCTCCTCAGCTGGGTCTTTTCTGGTTTCCATAGGAACACATCTGACGGAGGTGTTTGGTGGTTGGTAGCTCCGCCCCTTGGTGGTCGGTAGCTCCGCCCCTTGTCATGTTGTCAGGCTGAAATGTTTCCTCATACGACACGGACACAACCTTGGTGTGTTTAATAAGTTAAACCTCCACGTGGTCTCCTTTGTCTGCGGCGCTCTGCTCTCCTTCCTTCATGAAACCAAGAAGTATGGCCTGCGCTCCATCCTTCCTCTCCTGACTCTCTCTGTGTGCTCTTCCAGCCTCCATGTTAGACGCCCGATGTGATCGTCCATGATTAATATCACCGTCATATCATCTGGGTAGAGACCCAAAGAAGGAGGTCGTGGATACGAGCGGCTGAAATGAGTTTCCTTCAGAGGGGGGCGGGGCTCAGCCTTAGAGATAGAGGGAGGAGCTCCACCATCCAGGGGGAGGGGCTACACTATATGGGGGGAGGAGCTACACCATCCGGGGGAGGAGCTACATCATCCAGAGGGAGGGGCTCCACCATCCAGGGGGAGGAGCTACACCAACCAAAGATAATGGACTGATGGGTGTATTTTCAAACTATAGAAAAACAATATTAAACACTAAACAAGTTTGTGTAAGGCACATTTAAACCTTTTTTTTTTATTAGAAAAGTGAGTTCTTTCTTTCTGTTTCTACACAGTTAACCTGAAAGTTCAGATCAATAAATCTGTTCTTCATACATGCGTCAGAGTCTTTCTGATTAAAAAAAAATGCACGTGTTATGGGTGCTTTGTATTATTTTTGTCTCCCGGGCAGAAAAAGTTGCGGTTTTCCTCTCATTTTAATATAAATTGGACTGCATTGGTCAATATCATTCAAAACTTCACAAACTGAGAGCAGAGAAAGAAGAAGGTGGAAAAAAAAATCACGTTTTCACCATTTAAAGCCTCTCTGAATTCATCCTCAACACAAATTCGTCCACAGCAGTTTGTTGTGGAATAATTAGTTTCTTTCCTCTGAAATCGGGCTTCCAGCTGGGAGCTCCAAATGCTTTCACACACCAATTGACACTTCAGATTAGCCCGCAGACATTTACAGCAAAGCAACACCCAGAGAGGAAAATCCACCCTGGGTCTTCTGTGAGATCAAGCAGACATGATTAACTGGCACAAGCTTCCACATCTTCGTCATCTTTGTTCGGAAGGTCAGAGCGGAGAGCGGGAGCTTCACTGTAACCAGCCGTTTAAAGGAATCTATGTGGAACTTTTCCAATGTTTTACCTGGGTTTTAAAGACCATTTCTTCTGTATCGGGGAGTGTTTGAAAGGTTGGTCACCTTCCCGTGAAACCTCTGATGAAATCAGAGCTGACTCTGATTGATGAGAGTTTGAATGTTGTGAGCGCAGATTAGAGGAAACTGCAGGGAAACTGGGGGAATCGCTGTTGCATGAATAAACCATGCGGGCCTGGTGAAAGGTGGAAGGTGAAATGAATGTTGGGAAGGACACCGGTTGACAGTTGGAGTCGATCGCCTGCTCAGAAAGAAGCCGCGATCACTTTTAAATTCAGAGAGGCCGTTCCATTCTGCTGAGAGCTTTTCAAAAGCTAAATGGATTTTTTTAGAGTGGGAATCAATGTCCTGGACATAATGGCTTCTCACCAACGATCAATGTTTCCATGGAATTTTGTGTTGCCAGTGTTCTTTAGCTGTCGGTCACAGTGTGAATTAAAACCAGTGTGATGTACAGATGTATGAGCACCCTGTTACTGGAGCAACAAAACGCTTTCAGATTTGTCAACTCGGGAAATGTTATGCGGGAATGTTTGTGGATTTAGGCATTTCAGGGCTTTGACCTGGATGGTAGAATGGGAGTCCACCTCTCTGATGCCATATCTGCACTCTCTAATCAGCCTCATCAGCCCACCTGGGTGTTGCCTAATTGTTTCCCTGTTTTCACCTGTTCACAGCTCTACATTAAGCCTGATTTATGGTCGTCTACGGAGTGGGAAACCCTCCCGGAGAAGCTCTCCTTCGCTTGCGTGTGTCGGCCAAAATAAGACTCGCGGAGACCGCAAGAGTTGTGATTGGTCAACAGCATTTCCGGAATCACTTTTCCAGTTTAGCTCCTTCCTCTCAGAACAACAACACTGCCATTTTTGAAAGGGTTTCTGTGTGCCGTTCAACATTTGGTCAAAATTATTTGCATTTCAATTTCAACAAGCTCCAACTCAAACAAAAATCTTTCTTTTTCGGTCGCCATTGTTCACGGTGGCTGTGTTCAAAACCGCATACTACATACTACATACTACATACTTGCAAACTACATACTGCATACTGCATACTCATCGATCAGACAGTATGCAGAGTGTTTACCCACAATGCATTTTGCTCCTGCCTGATCCGAAATCAGCCGGCCTGAAGCTGATTTCTCTTAAGTTCTAAACTCTGTAAACTTTAGCAACATTTGAAACATTTTCAGGTGAGAAAGTAGTCGTTTAGATCCCCAACGTGTTGAAAACCTGACAAAATACCGGCTATTTACAATTTTGTTCCCACGAATTCGGCGCTACTAAAGCTTACCGCAGTGAGCAACGCACTTCCGGTTATTTTCACAAAATAAAATACCCGTTGCTTTTTATCATAGGGAAAGCCATTACGATACAGTTGGTGCGTTTGTTTTGAAAACAGGAAGTGAACCTACCCTCGTTGTAGCTAGCTTGAAACTGTCATTTTGACAGGAAATGACGATCGGCGACGTCACGTTACGTTGCATCTTGGGTAGTTCGAGTATGAGTATAACCTCATGATGCATACCCAACATTTCGGCGAATCTATTATGCACCTGGGAACTTCTCGCTAACTCAAACTCGCATACTAAGTTAGTATGAGTAGTAGGAGTAGTAGGAGAAGTATGCGGTTTCGAACACAGCCTGTGAGGAGTGGAATGGAGTCGGAAGGTGAACAATCAATCAACGACTTTCACCATAGACGTCGCGAGATTGGTTCGTCTAACGTAGCGACGCCTACTGATGGGGAGGTGAACTGCCTTGCGTATCCGACAGCCCGACGGAGAACTTCGAAAGGTTTAGTGACCACGGAGTTGGATTGACGGATAGCGACGGAGTAGCATACCGAGGCCTTTACCCTCTCTCTAGTCCCTGCTTCCCTACCACATTATCATCAACCATATGCCGAGTTGAAGTCCAGCATTGTGGCTACGTTTTTCCTAGTTGCCGACCAGGTTCACGTCCCCCGATTATTCTTCTTGCCTTGCCCACAACGGTTCTCCTGCCTCTCTATCTTTGGACCACCGACCCTCGTCTACCCCTCGTGTTAAGTACCTGACATCTGCCTACATGTGTTTTGACCAATGCTTGCTTCGGACCCTGCCTTTGGACTCATTAATATCTTCTTTACTTCCCTCAAGTTGTGGCCGCAACTGTGAAGCTCTCTACCAACTAATCATCAACCATCTGAATTGCCGGGTCCTCACTGTTACCCCTTACAAGACCGGATAATTGGAAGGAATAATCAAAGGGTTCCTGGGTGGCTGATAAAGGGATGGATGAATAAAGGAAAGAATGGATGGATTGATGGACAGGATGGAAGGAAGGAATTAAAAACATGGACTGATAGTTAAGTGGATGTATTATTAGATAAGTGACTGCTCAAATATTCAGTGTTTGATGGAGTTGGACCAGATGGATGGATGGATAAATATAGGTATTCAGCTGGATGGGTGAATGGACTGATGGATGGGTGTTGAAATGGTGGCACATTTGGAAGGCCTTGGAAACACTAAATAAAAGAATTGATTGCTTTGTAGTTTAGTTGATGGATTGGTACATTGATGAATGATTGATAAGTTATTGTAAAACGGACAATGCAGGGAATAGATGAGTGATTGTTGGCAGGATGATGGAGGGATGACCAGATGAAAATCTTGTTAGAGGAATGATTGGATGGATTTATGTCACCAGTTGGATCGTTTGAAGGTTGATGGAGAAATAATCAATGAATGAATGGATGGATGATGGATGGATGGATGGGTGGATGGATGGATGGATGGATGGATGGATGGATGGATGGATGAAAAGAATGGATGGTGATAAATTGGTTTATATCCACAGATGAATAATGAAAGAACATAAAACAGATGGATTAATTGTAGGATGATTATTGGTGGATGGATGAACTGACGGGTGGGTGTTGAATGGTGGCACATTTGGAAGGCTTTGGTCAAAATGGATTTATTGCTTTGTGGCTTAGTTGATGGATTGGTTGACTGATGAATAATTGATAAGTTATTGTCAAATGGGCAATTAAGGGCATTACTGAGTGATTGTTGGGCGGATGATGGAAGGATGATGAACGGAGGGCTTGATAGAGGAATGATTGGATGGGTGGATTCATGTCACCTGTTGGAAATGGTTTAACCCTCCTGTTGTCTTGCGGGTCAAAAGTGACCCACTACCATGTTTAGCTGTAGAAAAAATACCCTAAACTATCTTTTTCCAACTTCCTAAAGGGACCCCATCATTAGAAAAAGTCACACTTTATTTTTGTTTATGTTTCCATGTGGGCTGTTCACCACTAGGGTACATAGATTGTCTTATGGGTCATTTTTGACCCGTGAATTATAAAAACATTTAAACACCAGAAAAAAGTTCAATGTTTTTTTCCCTTTCAATATAATTAATTCAGAAGTAATTACTTCACATTTATATAATAGCAATAATAAACCTTTATTATGTCAAAGAAAACTGAGAAAACAAGAAAACTGTTGGTCCAACTGACAGTTGGTTTGTGGTTAAAAAAAAAAAAGTGTAATCCTGAAAACTGGTGATTGTCTTTTTGTATTGTGTAACAAAAAATACATGATAAAAATGTATTGAATTGAGTTGAATAGATAAATAACAGGTGGTTTCATCATACAAAATAGATTTTGGATTTAAAATTCAATTAAGTTGTTTTATTTTGGGGCTTTGGTAGGGCGGCTCATTTTTTACCCATAGGACAAGGGGAGTAACAAAGGGTTAAAGCTTGCATGCTAACTGGTTGGTTGAATTGAGAAATGAATAGGTAAACTGATGGAGAGATTAATAAGTTGCTAGATTTTGCACAGATTAATAATAAAGGTATATAAAACAGATGGATTGATGGCAGGATAATTGCTAAAGGATGGATAGTTAGGCTAAAAGGCAGGTGAAGAACTCTAAATGATTGTTTGGTGACAGAATAGAGGAATGAATGAGAGACTGATAGAAGGATGGATGGATGAAACATACAGTTGGACTTAGGGTGACGGGGAACTAAGTTCTATTAATAAAGTGTGAATTGATGGATGGATGATAAGTGGAACATGAAATTTAAAGGATGAGAAGATAGACAGAAGTAAAAAGAAAAAGATGACTGGGACAATGAGTGAATAGAGGATTCATGACTATATGGATGGAAAGAAGAACAAACATCAGAAATGAAAAGAAAGGCTCAATAACCCCAGACTCCATCCCCGTCCTCTTTTCCCGCTGCTTTCTGTCCATCTTTCTTATCTCTGCTGAGTTTTCCTCCCTCAGCTACGGGTTGAAAAGTTCAGATGTTCATCCTGAGCCATCTGAAAATAAACCCAGAGAGCCGTGGAAACGATGCCAGCAGCACTTTGGGATAATCAACACGAAAAAATTAATTAATCTTTTACTTTACTCACTAATCTTTACTGGGGCTGGTGGCCCCCTCATATTCAATTGATTCAAAAGTGGAAAAGTTCATATTTTTGGCTTTCTTAATAAGTTCTTCAGGTGATATTTTAAATCTAAAGTTTGTACATTACCTGAAAGGATCAAATAGCTAAGTAGTACCTTGAAATAATTTGTGAAAATGACGACGTTTAGCCCGATGTGAACACTGTTCGGGAGGGTTTTTCTAATTCTGGGAAGCTGAAGTCGTCAGTGGAACATGAAGACATCACCAGACTTGGCTTAATGTTTGGGTTTGAATGAAGTTCAAACACGATTGAATTATTCATTTAGATGAATGGATGAGTCACAACATGAGCCTTGTTGAAAACACCAACTTAAACCTTTCATGTCTGAAAACCATACTCCAGTTTTTCTATTCAATTTCTATTTTTAATCTCTGGCGCTTGTTCTCCTGATCCTCCCACTCAGCGGCTTTTCTTTTCCGTCTATCTTACACCAGACTGTAAACATAATCGGCTCTTCCTCTTCCATTTCTCTGATGTGACTCATTATTCCGACTCCCAAACAGATACTTCCAACCTTAAACTATACTTTTGCACTCGGGATGCACCGATCCGCTTTTTTCACCTCCGATATCTGAGGTTTAGTATCGGCCGAAACCGAACCGATACAGTAAAACAGCGCAGAATTATGGTAACAAACGGTGAGTTTCCTTGTGTGGGAAAGACTGCGGTCATTCTTTTGTGCAAGGTAACATCAGACTTGACTTAAATATTTCTTTCCTATTTAAAAAAAAAAACAAATAAACAGATATAAACGTACTGAATCACTTTTTTATTTAATTATTGTGAACCAGTAAAACGATCTTAACCATAAAAAATATAACAAGCGTAACTGGTTCAGTCGGTGCAATTAGGGATTTAAAATCCAACGTGAAACAAAATATTAAATAATAAAGGAGCTGAAACTGAGGAAAAAACAATAGCTTCACTAACTTGGTTGGTAGACTTTCAAAATAAATAGCAATCAGCTCTTTGTGCTAATAGGAATTAAACCATTTAAAAAAGCATCGGAAATCTGAATCTGGAATTGACTGACAATGAATGGGATTCAATATTGAAACATGTTAATTCTGCTACGATTTCAGGTGGTACACACATCAAAAGAGAAACTTTGACATCCCATATCAGCAGCATCATTTATGAACATCTTCTTACCCCCTGCTGCGTCCTGTGAGCAGAGTTCCAGCCTCGTTTTGATGTTGATGAAGGTAGTCCGGCTAGTTGGCTGGGGTTTAAAAAATAAAGCGTTTTGCTTCTCAAAACAATATGCGTTCAACAGAGTAATACATTTGCATCACAAAATCATTCTCAAGGAAAAAGTCAGAGCTCACAATCTCTTGGCCCTATTTTCTCTCCCTTTATATCACTGCCTGCTGTGCAGACTGAGCAGCAAACACTGTAACAGGCGCGGCTGTCGGCAGCAGGCAGTGATACGAAGGGAGAGAAAATAGGGCCAAGAGATTGTGAGGTCTGACTTTTCTCCTGGAGAACCATTTTGTGATGCTGTCACGCCCACGTAACTTTTCCCCTGTTTTTAGTTTTGTGTTTTATCATGTTTTAGGTCTTGGTTTTTGAGTTCATGTTTAGTTAGGTTTTGCTATTGTTTTTCACTCACTCAGTTCGTTAGCTTCACTCACTCACCCAAGGGCGTAATAATGGTGTTGACATTGGTGGGGACATAATTTACCACAAGGTTGAGGGATACCTCATTTGTGCGGTGGGTCTGGGGGTCCTCCTACAGAAAATTTTGTATTTCATGGATGCAATTTTCTGCATTTTAACCAATTCTGGGGTGAATAATGGCAAATCCCATCTGATTTTTTTAATGTAAACCATAATGGCAAGATTGAGAATTGATTTTTTTTTTTTTTTTATGCAAGTCACTCAAGTTTCTGGTGACTTCAACATTATTACAGGCCCAGGCAGACATTGCCACAGTAAGATGTTTTATTATTACACGCGTTTCTGAAACCCTTTGTTTCCCGAACGCTGTGCAATTTCCCATTCAAAATTGGTATGGACATTTTAAATGTATCCCCCTGGGGGCTGAATATTGGTAGGGACGTGACCCTAGCGTCCCTACCCAAAATTACACCCTTGCACTCACCTGTGTTTTCCCCATCAGCTGCACTCATTCACTAATCACTCCCAGGTCCCTATTTAGTTTCCAGTCTCCCCTTTCAGTTTGGGAGATCCTACCCGTCTTACACCCTTCATTATCCCCCACGCCACGCCACGCCACGCCGCCATATTAGCAACATCGTTTATGAACATTTTCTTACCCCCTGCTGCTATCTAGGTGGCTGTACGCAGTGATACGAAGGGAGAGAAAATAGGGCCAAGAGATTGTGAGGTCTGACTTTTTTCCTGAGATTAAACGTAATCTTTTCTGAGGGTAAGTATGATGAGAGCTCTTTAAGCCACAAGGAAACACCAGGGGGCTCCCCACTTTTCCAGCGAATGGCCACAAAGCCAATTTTAACAATTTTCCCCCTTTTGGCATGATTTTATCATGTCAAATACAGATACCCGATCTCGAATTTTCTTCGATATCGGATCCAAATATCGGATCGGTGCGTCCCTATTTTGCACCCTTCTTCTCTGACTTTCAGTGACCTCTTCTGACTCTCTTCTCTTCATGATAAAACACTGCGTCTGTGGTTCAGACCGTGTCGCTTCAGGTCAAACTTTAAGAACCGACCTCAGCCGGAGTTTAAAGAAAAGCGGGGAAAACGAGCATTTTGAGGAATTCTTTAGCCTGCCCAGCGTGGCGTCAGTGAAGGAGGAAGACTCGGGGGGCTCGGCCTCGCTCTTCTTGCTGGCAGAGGTCAGTGAAGCTGTCACATAGCTGTGCGCTGCAGAAGCACCAGAGGCAGACGAGTTGTCCTGAGATGCTTTGAGCTGTGAGGAAGTCTGGGACAGTGCCGGTGGGCTGCAGACGGAGATGATTGCTCATCATCTCTTAGAAAGCCTCGCCTTCCTTTTGCTGGGAAAAGAGGCCTATCGTGATTATAAAAGTCTTGATCCATGAACTCATTATCTGGCAGTCAAGTAGTGTAACCTATGCAAGCTTGTCCAGATGTGAGATATCCCAGCTCCCTCTGTAGCCTCGTGCACATGTTAACCCTTTAACCCTTCTGTTGTCCTGCGGGTCAAAAGTGAGCCACTACCATGTTTAGCTGCAGAAAAAATACCCTAAACTATCTTTTTTCAACTTGAAATGTTATGACTTTTCCTAAAGGGACCCCATCATTAGAAAAAGTCACACTTTATTTTTGTTTATGTTTCCATGTGGGCTGTACACCACTAGGGTACAAAGATTGTCTTACGGGTCATTTTTGACCCGTGAATTATAAAAACATTTAAACAGCAGAAAAAAGTTCACTGTTTTTTTCCCTTTAAATATAATTAATTCAGAAGTAATTACTTCACATTTATATAATAGCAATAATAAACCTTTATTATGTAAAAGAAAACTGAGAAAACAAGAAAACTGTTTATTTTCTATTTCTATTTCTAACTGACAGTTGGTTTGTGGTAAAAAAAGTATAATCTGAAAAAAATCTTTTTTGTATTGTGTAACAAAAAATACATGATAAAAAATGTGTTGAATTGAGTTGAATAGATAAATAACAGGTGGTTTCATCATACAAAATAGATTTTGGATTTAAAATTCAATTAAGTTGCTTTATTTTGGGGCTTTGGTAGGGCGGGTCATTTTTGACCCGTAGGACAAGAGGAGTAAACAGAATGTTAAGACCGCACAAAGGGTTAAGCAAACAAAATATGACGACAGACTAATCTACATCACTGTATGACCCACAGATTTTAATCCCTTTACGAACACTCAATAAGTGCCTCCAACAGATCAGCAACGGGATGATCCCAAATGTTCTTCAGTTTAAGAAAAGACAAAAAAGGAGCTCATTGTTTTTGGATCCAAAGAACAATGGTTAAAGATCACAAGAAAAGGATTAAAAGGTGAGGATGGTTATGTAGTTATTACACCAGTTTCGACTGAGAAATCTGGACAACCTCTGTCGTTAATGTGAATGAAATGTGAGTCGAAGGTGGTCTGAAGTCGAGGCACGTTGGCGTTTCCCCTTATTGAACCAAGATTTAGTTAAAATTGGGGCAGGGCGAATAAACTCGTTATTATCGTTAATTATTTAACGTCGATGAATATTTTATCGCGCATTAACGCAGGTTTTATTTTTGTTTTTGGGCTTTTGTGCCTTTGATGGATAGGAAAGTTCAGAGAGACAGGAAGCAGGGGGCAGAGAGAGGGGGAACAACATGCAGCACAGGGCCGTCCGATACGGGACGCGAGCCGGGGCCAGCTGCAGCGAGGACTGTAGCCTCTGTACATGGGGCGCCTGCTCAGCCCACTACTACTCTATTTTATTTTGTAAAAGTCTGCTGCTCACAGGCTTTTATTTTGTAAAAGTCTGTTACTCACAGGCTTTTATTTTGTAAAAGTCTGTTGCTCACAGGCTTTTATTTTGTAAAAGTCTGCTGCTGTGAAACAGGAAAAGAAAGTAATCGGCGGATCCACCAAACCTGGAGAAGGGTACGGAACTTTTACTCGGCCATTTTCATTTTAAAGTTCTTCCAGACGGCGGAGTCGACAGGACCAAAGTCATCTGTAAACACTGCCAAGTTGAATTGTCTTCTCAGCGTAGTAGTTCCAGTCTAAAATATCACTTAAAGGCAAAACACACAACTGATAGCAGCAAGTCATTCAAGGAAACAGACAGTGGAGCGAGACTTCTACATAAAAACTACAGAAAGATGCTGATGTTAAAAGTGTGTTTGCACAACAAATGTTATGGCACTTTCATTCATATGGCAGCACATTTAAAATAAAGCTAAATGCTAAAAGCTATACACTACTTTTGGATTCATTCTTGGATTTTGCGTACAAATGCGATTAATCGCGATTAATCAGGGAAATCATGTGATTAATTAGATTAAACATGTTAATCGTTGCCCAGTCCTATAAAAATTCATATAAGTTAAAAAGTTCAAGTTAGAAAGCAAGTTTATTCTCACCCTAAAACCAGAATTGTGGTGTAGTCATTAATGAGGACTTAAATTTCAGTGCTCACATCAAAGCTTCGACTAAATTAATTGTTTTGAATTTAAATGAGGTAGAGGCCCGAGGAGGGTACGTTTTAGCCAAGCAAAGCAGGATTTGTAGGTATTCATTCATACTTTTATTTTTTTGTCACACTGACTGTTTAATCACACTCCCTATAGGCCTCTCAATCAGGACAATTAGCTTTTCACAGCACACAGGAAAATGTTGCTGCTGGAAGACTGATAAACACCAAGAGAGGACGAAGCATGACCCCTTACACTGGCTTCGAATTAAGGTTAAAATATTGAGGAAAAATCTCTTTTTTTTTCTTGTTCTTGGGAGAATATGTCAGGGCGTCTGAAGGTGATAAACTTCCCAAAACACAACTCTGGCATTTATTTAGCTCTTTGTTTGAAAGTTCCTCATCTAACAAGCCGTTCTGAGTTTAATTTCTAAAGTACGTCACTCCTTAAGTTGACTCCGCCTCCTCCGCTAAGCCCCGCCTTCTCCGCTAAGCCCCACCCACTCACATCCACCCTGCTGGACGGATGAAGCCAGCTTCTGGTGGAAATGTTCTGCGGTCAGCTGCAATGAATAATACTTAAAATTCGGGCTACAAAGTTCAAATTGGCATCTAAATGGTTAATTTCTTTAAAAATAATTGAAAACTTGGTAGTTATGATCAGAACTGAAGTGGAATAAAAGATTTATGAAAAAAAAGCAGAAAGAAATATTAACATATGTTTTTAGGTTGTTTAAAAGGGGACAAAAATGTCCCTTTTCAGAAATTAAGTTGTTTTTATTCATTCAGCGGTGTGTTAAACTTCGCCTTCTCAGTGTTGAAGTATGTATAAAACAGTTTCAGGTTACATTTCTGGATGCACTGAGTTGAGTAAAAACAGTTTTCAAACTACTGCTTTAAACAATTAAAACTATATTGAAATAAAACATTAAAAACAAACGAACACAATAAAATTTACTAAAAAAACTCAAACTGAACTCGCATTAAAAGCCAGTTTTCAGGCGGGATTTGAAAAGTTATTCCAGTCTTGGGGCCACTGTGAAAGCCCGATTAATTCAGGCTGGATGATCTCAATCTTGATGCTCCTTCGGGGTTATAGATGTGGAGCAGTTTGGATAAGTAACCGGCTGGCTTAAATAGTTAATGTAGCATGATTTGAGTTGATTTTGAACTGATTAGATCCCATGATGAGTCGTGAGGATGCACTCGGGGGTTTCTGAGGCCCTTTGCTCTGCTAATAAATCGTGGGATGCTGTAATGAAGGTGATGTTCATTACTGACTTTTGGTCTTGGAGGTCACATGATTAATATGTTAAATAACGAGGCACAAACAAATTGTCATATGTTTTATTGAAAGACTGAAACAGGATGCTAACACTAAAAAAGGATGCTAACACTGAAACAGGATGCTAACACTGAAACAGGATGCTAACACTAAAACAGGATGCTAACACTGAAACAGGATGCTGAAACATGATGCTAACACTAAAACAGGATGCTGAAACAGGATGCTAACACTAAAACAGGATGCTGAAACAGGATGCTAACACTAAAACAGGATGCTAACACTGAAACAGGATGCTGAAACAGGATGCTAACACTAAAACAGGATGCTAACACTGAAACAGGATGCTAAGACTGAAACAGGACGCTAACACTGAAACAGGATGCCAACACTGAAACAGGATGCTAACACTAAAACAGGATGCTAACACTAAAACAAGACGCTAATACTGAAACAGGATGCTAACACTAAAACAGGACGCTAACACTGAAACAGGATGCTAACACTAAAACAGGACGCTAACACTGAAACAGGATGATGCTAACACTGAAACAGGATGATGCTAACACTGGAACAGGACGCTAACACTGAAACAGGATGATGCTAACACTGAAGCAGGATACTAACACTGAAACAGGATGATGCTAACACTGAAACAGGATGCTAACACTGAAACAGGATGATGCTAATACTGAAACAGGATGATGCTAACACTGAAACAGGATACTAACACTGAAACTGGATGCTAACACTGAAACAGGACGCTTACACTGAAACAGGATACTAACACTGAAACAGGACGCTAACACTGAAACAGGATGATGCTAACACTGAAACAGGATGCTAACACTGAAACAGGATGATGCTAACACTGAAACAGGATGATGCTAACACTGAAACAGGATACTAACACTGAAACTGGATGCTAACACTGAAACAGGATGATGCTAACACTGAAACGGGATGCTAACACTAAAACAGGACGCTAACACTGAAACAGGATGCTAACACTAAAACAGGATGCCAACACTGAAACAGGATGCTAACACTGAAACAGGATGATGCTAACACTGAAACAGGACGCTAAAACTGAAACAGGATGCTAACACTAAAACAGGATGCCAACACTGAAACAGGATGCTAACACTGAAACAGGATACTAACACTGAAACAGGATACTAACACTGAAACAGGACGCTAACACTGAAACAGGATGATGCTAACACTGAAACAGAATGATGCTAACACTGAAACAGGATGATGCTAACACTGGAACAGGACGCTAACACTGAAACAGGATGATGCTAACACTGAAACAGGATGATGCTAACACTGAAACAGGATGATGCTAACACTGAAACAGGATGCTAACACTGAAACTCGATGATGCTAACACTGAAACAGGATACTAACACTGAAACTGGATGATGCTAACACTGAAACAGGATGCTAACTCTGAAACAGGATGATGCTAACACTGAAACAGGATGATGCTAACACTGAAACAGGATGATGCTAACACTGAAACAGGACGCTAACACTGAAACGGGATGCTAACACTGAAACAGGATGATGCTAACACTGAAACGGGATGCTAACACTAAAACAGGACACTAACACTGAAACAGGATGCTAACACTAAAACAGGATGCCAACACTGAAACAGGATGCTAACACTGAAACAGGATGATGCTAACACTGAAACAGGATGCTAACACTAAAACAGGACGCTAAAACTGAAACAGGATGCTAACACTAAAACAGGATGCCAACACTGAAACAGGATGCTAACACTGAAACAGGATGATGCTAACACTGAAACAGGATACTAACACTGAAACTGGATGATGCTAACACTGAAACAGGATGATGCTAACACTGAAACAGGATACTAACACTGAAACTGGATGATGCTAACACTGAAACAGGATACTAACACTGAAACTGGATGATGCTAACACTGAAACAGGATGATGCTAACACTGAAACAGGATACTAACACTGAAACAGAATGATACTAACACTGAAACAGGATGATGCTAACACTGAAACAGGATACTAACACTGAAACTGGATGATGCTAACACTGAAACAGGATGATGCTAACACTGAAACAGGATACTAACACTGAAACAGAATGATACTAACACTGAAACAGGATGATGCTAACACTGAAACAGGATGCTAACTCTGAAACAGGATGATGCTAACACTGAAACAGGATGATGCTAACACTGAAACAGGATGATGCTAACACTGAAACAGGACGCTAACACTGAAACGGGATGCTAACACTGAAACAGGATGATGCTAACACTGAAACGGGATGCTAACACTAAAACAGGACACTAACACTGAAACAGGATGCTAACACTAAAACAGGATGCCAACACTGAAACAGGATGCTAACACTGAAACAGGATGATGCTAACACTGAAACAGGATGCTAACATTAAAACAGGACGCTAAAACTGAAACAGGATGCTAACACTAAAACAGGATGCCAACACTGAAACAGGATGCTAACACTGAAACAGGATGATGCTAACACTGAAACAGGATGATGCTAACACTGAAACATAATACTAACACTGAAACTGGATGATGCTAACACTGAAACAGGATGATGCTAACACTGAAACAGGATACTAACACTGAAACTGGATGATGCTAACACTGAAACAGGATACTAACACTGAAACTGGATGATGCTAACACTGAAACAGGATGATGCTAACACTGAAACAGGATACTAACACTGAAACAGAATGATACTAACACTGAAACAGGATGATGCTAACACTGAAACAGGACGCTAACACTGAAACGGGATGCAAACACTGAAACACCACTTCTGGACAATAACTCGCCGGTGAATCTTATTGTAATGTAAAAAACGCATCATGTAAGTGTGACAGCAGCAGTTAATTCTCAATAAGGTGACCTTATTTCACAGTAGGAAGCTCAATTCTACACCTCAGTTAATCCCCGCACACACACAGCACGTCATTACCAGCACTGCTGGTTAATTTCTCATTTAATATAGATGCTGACCTTCTGGTCTTGTGGTGCAACTAATTACCTCCCAAAGGCAAAAACAATCTTCACATGTTCAAAGGCCAGACGCAGAGGAATACTGGACACACGCGTCTCCCCTGCCAATTAGAGACTCTGCGGTTGGCCATTAGGCCTCCGTGGATCACAGCGCCATTAACGAGCGGGAAAATGGAAGTTTAGGGAAATTTTTAAGATGAAGAGGTGTCGTCCTGATTATCTTCATCTCAGTGTGTTGCCTTAAAGCCGCGGTGTCTTCACCAATCGCACAGAGGGGCTCGTTGCTCTGCTAATTGAGATCCTGAAGATTACAGCGACTACACGACTCGCATTCCTCCTTTATTTGTCTTTTATTGCACTTCTGCTGACTATCCTTCCTTTTTCTACCCAACTGCAACCTCGGATCAATCATTCGCGCTTCATTTCAGAGATGGAAATATGCTCCATCTGGCTCTGAATGCTGTTTTTATGGCTTGTTCTTTTCATCTGACACCTTCTCCATCTTTCTGCGGTAAAACAATCGCATTTTTTTAAAATAAAAACTATTGCAAATCGACTGCAAACTAAGAGAGCTGTGGTGTGGTTGTGGATTAATTTATATATTTATATTTATATATATTTTTTTATTTTATTTTATTTTATTTTTTATTAAAAATTTTATTTATTTATTAATTTATTTTTATCGTGTTCAGTTTACACAATTTAATCCCTGCTAACAGAAATAAATGTTTAACATCGTTACGACGTGTAAATCGTGATGTTTTTTTTGTTTTTTTTAATATACAATATAGTTACACTTTATACACCACCCCTTTACTGTGAAGATTTCCTTGTTTCAATCTTGCATGACATGTGCACGCCGTGAATTAGAAAGCACCGATATCATTACATCCATATTGCTTCGTTATCTCAAGCCAAGCAAAAAAAAAAAAACTCCCCAAGCTTTAATGTATATTTACTTCTTGGTCTGACCACTCCCGAAATAAGCCCAATTAAAAAAAAACAACAACAAAAAAACCCCCAAAGAAACAAAGAACCCCAAATAAAACGTTCAATACCAAAACATGACAAAATGAAGGCGTGAGAATACATTTGAACAACCTGTTACTACCAAAATGCTGCAGTTTAAAGTAGGCGCTGTTCCCAGATGATAACACACTTCATACCAAATTTTGCAGAACTACTTTCTGTTTCTGAGCTTAGTTATTAATACCAAGTGTGTAATTTTCTTCTTTTTTTATTTTATTAATATCTCAGCAAAGAGGCATGAGTGAAATAAGACGATTGCTAAGCAAAGACACAGTTTCTATGTGACATTTTTGTGCTACTGCTCAGGGGTCATATTGCTCACTTCTGGCAAAGCTGAAGAAATTCAATTAAAAAAAAAAGCTAACAACGCTGTTAATTTATAAGATATGATACAGTCTGACATAATAAAGCCTGCAACAGACTTCTCCAAACTAAAGCCACAGATTCTACACTGTAAGAGAAAGTATGTGCACTAAAGGCAAACAGCTGGATTCATTTAGGAATCCTGATACGGATCAGATAGTTCATTTGTGTCTAAATGCCCAAATTTGACTTCTGTTTTAGGACATTAAAAGCAACCTGCAGTAGCAGTCCAAATCATTTCTCCTGTAGCTGCTTCACGTCTCCCGCTTTTCTCCAAACATTTCAGTTCCAGTTTGTTCCGACTGAAATGACTTGTCAAATCAAATGAGGCAGCAGTCGCCAAAAATGTGACAGATTCCTCCATGAGCGGGGTAACGTTTACGCATCAGAACATCAGATTTCGTGTGACTGGTTCTAAATGAATGCGATTTCATGCCAGATGTCCATGTGGTCCAAATCCTGTGAGTTCAGATGTGTAGCTTTAGCACTGAGGATGAGGATTTCATTTTTCTCTCTTATCTCCGTATGAATTATTAATATAGTCTCTTTCCTCCTCATTTGGCACGTTAGCCACAGAAACTCGTGCCTACAGCTCATTTCAGGTTGTGAGCTGCATTATTTTCCTCCCGCTGTTGTCTAAATGCTGTCCAGCCATAATCCTGACTGCAGGCGGCGTATCTACACACTCGAACCTGCACTCTCAGATGAGTTTGGTGTGCCACAAAGCTCCTATAAAGGCTGTGTTTGATCGTCATTTCCTGTCAAAACGGCAGTTTCAAGCTAGCTACAACGAGGGTAGGTTCACTTCCTGTTTTCAAAACAAAAGCACCAATTGTATGGTAATGGCTTTCCCTATGATAAAAGGCAACGGGTATTTTATTTTGTAAAAATAACAGGAAGTGCGTTGCTCACTGCGGCTAGCTTTAGTAGCGCCGAATTCGTGGGAACAAAATTGTAAACAGCCGGTATTTTGTCAGGTTTTCAACACGTTGGGGATCTAAACGACTACTTTCTCTCCTGAAAATGTTTCAAATGTTGCTAAAGTTTACAGAGTTTAGAGCTTAAGCGAAATCAGCTTCAGGCCGGCTGATTTCGGCTCGGGCAGGAGCGAAATGCATTGTAGGTAAACGCTCTGCATACTGTCTGATCGATGAGTATGCAGTATGTAGTATGTAGTATGCAGTATGTAGTATGTAGTATATAGTATGTAGTATGCAGTATGTAGTATGCAGTATGCAGTATGCAGTATGCAGTATGTAGTATGTAGTATGCAGTATGTAGTATGTAGTATGCAGTATGTAGTATGCAGTATGCAGTATGCAGTATGTAGTATGTAGTATGCAGTATGTAGTATGCAGTATGCAGTATGTAGTAATGCAGTATGTAGTATGTAGTATGTAGTATGCATTATGTAGTAATGCAGTATGCAGTATGTAGTATGTAGTATGTAGTATGTAGTATGCATTATGTAGTAATGCAGTATGCAGTATGTAGTATGTAGTATGTAGTATGCAGTATGTAGTATGTAGTATGTAGTATGCAGTATGTAGTATGCAGTATGTAGTATGCAGTATGTAGTATGTAGTATGTAGTATGCAGTATGTAGTATGTAGTATGCAGTATGTAGTATGCAGTATGTAGTATGCAGTATGTAGTATGCAGTATACAGTATGCAGTATGTAGTATGTAGTATGTAGTATGCAGTATGTAGTATGCAGTATGTAGTATGCAGTATGTAGTATGTAGTATTTAGTATGCAGTATGTAGTATGTAGTATGCAGTATGTAGTATGTAGTTTGTAGTACGTAGTATGTAGTATGCAGTATGTAGTACGTAGTATGTAGTATGTAGTACGTAGTATGTAGTATGCAGTATGTAGTATGTAGTATGTAGTATGTAGTACGTAGTATGTAGTATGCAGTATGTAGTATGTAGTACGCAGTATGTAGTATGTAGTTTGTAGTACGTAGTATGTAGTACGTAGTATGTAGTATGTAGTACGTAGTATGTAGTATGCAGTATGTAGTATGTAGTATGTAGTACGTAGTATGTAGTATACAGTATGCAGTATGTAGTATGTAGTATGCAGTATGTAGTATGTAGTACGTAGTATGTAGTACGTAGTATGTAGTATGCAGTATGTAGTATGCAGTATGTAGTATGTAGTATGTAGTATGTAGTACGTAGTATGTAGTATGCAGTATGTAGTATGTAGTATGTAGTATGTAGTACGTAGTATGTAGTATGCAGTATGTAGTATGTAGTATGTAGTATGTAGTACGTAGTATGCAGTATGTAGTATGTAGTATGACGTTTCGAACACAGCCAAAGACCAAAAACCAGAGAAGTTTTATTTCATGTGTGGCTCTCAGCAGAGGTGGGTGGTAACAAATTACATTTACTTGAGTAAGTTTATAGTTTCAACAATTTTTTATTGATTTTTAACGATGAATTATTGAACAGACACACATACGGCAATAACAATAATGAAATAAAATAAGTAATAAATAAGTACATTCAGATATCTTAAGAAATATAGTATATACAGTATATATATTTAAAAAGGATAAATAAAATAAATAAATGTGTAATAACAATAATAACAATAGTAGTAATAATAATGATTATAAGGGTAAAATAGAAAAAATAAAAATAAAAATAAAGTCAATAATAATAACACTAGTTTGAAGAGGGAATGGGGGGATGTTCTGTTCTCACTTCTGTTTTGGTGTCTTAATCCTCATTTAACGGAGTTTGTAAGCTTTTGTAATATTCTAGAAAGGGGGTCCAAGTCCTCTCAAATTTTTGCAAGGAGCCTTTGAGGGTATATCTGATTTTCTCAAGTGTAAGAAGGTGCATTATATCTTTTTTTACTTTTGCTTGAGTAGATGTGTGCAGCAGAAACTGTCCTCTTACTCCGCTACATTAGGCTACAATGAGCTGGTTACTTTTCTTCTTACCTCTTTGGTATTCTGCGCCTCATTATTTTTATCCCCCCGCGTACGCCTCATTTTAATGTTTTATTCTGACAGAGAGAGAGACTTCCGCCAAAGGCTCTACCACCTGACTGTGTTCCACCAATCAGACGCAGCCGTGCAGTCTGGTCACGTGACCGTACTCGATCTCAGCGGCGGGACGGGTTAGCTTTAGCATTAGCAGTCGTAGCAAACAAACAAAGAAACAGATGAAAAATGTCAGAACCAACGGTGGGAAATGAAGACGCAGACGAGGCCTCATACTGAAAGCATGTTTACCTTACAAAGAGTGAGAAACAGCAGCTACATTATGTGTCTTCTGTGGCAACCAAAACAAACGCACATTTCAGCAGAAACTCAACATCTAACTTGAGGAAACATGTAGCGCTAAGTTTCCTAAACTCGTTTTTCCCCCCATGGATAGGTGAATGTTTGTTTTTTAGGTTACATATGGGTTACATATGTTTTAAACATTTCCTAAGTCTCTTTTATTTTTTATTGAAGTTCTTGAATTTACCTGGATTATTTTAATATAAGCTTTTTTTTGTAATTAATTAATTCGTTTTAATTTATTTTATCAATTGGATGAACTCTAATTTGCCTAAAGATGATTATTTAGTATTTTTGTCTGTCTGATTGAATGCTTGTGTTAACAAATAAATCAGACGTTACTCAACAGTTACTCAGTACTCGAGTAGTTTTTTCACCGAGCACTTTTTTACTCTTACTCAAGTAATTATTTGGATAACTACTTTTTACTTTTATACTTTCATATTATTCTGAAGTACCAGTACTTTTACTTGAGTCAAATTTTTGGCTGCTCTACCCACCTCTGGCTCTCGGCTCGTTTCGTTTGCCAAGAACGAACATCTCAGCAGTTTCTGCTACAGGTTTTATCAAAGTTTTAGCTGTAGATGGCAGATGATTTTAAACTCAAAACAATGGCTTTACACACGTTTCTCTGCACGTTACAAACAGGCTCGTACATCAGGTGCTTTTGGATCGCAGGAACCTTTTCATGCTGAAAGCAATCCATCCATCCTTTATCTTCCGCTTATCTGAGACTGAGTCGCATGGGGAACGTGTCCGGGAGGGAAATCCAGACATCCCTCTCACCAGTGACACTTCCCTGCTCTTTCTTGGGGATCCTGAGGCCTTTCCAGGCCAGCAGTGATGAATAATCGCTCCAGCGAATCTGGCCCATGGCCTTCTTCCAGCTGCAAGGCAGAACAACCAGGATGCATCCCCATCAGATGCCCGATCCACCTCAGCGGACGCCTTTAGGAGGAGCGACAGTCTATTCCACAAGTTTCTCACCTCATTCCCAAGGCTGAGCCCAGCCTCCCTCCGATGGAAACTCACTCGAGCCATTAAAAGTGGCTTCATTATTAATGTGGGAAGGTTTTAATATATTCTATCAAAAGGTTTGTCCAGTGATTAATATTTATACATTTTTTGGGGGGATTTCCAGTTTTGAATGATTGTTCTCTTGATGATAGTTGGAGAAATGAGGAAGGGGTTTCTGTGTTTGGTTGGGAGGTATTACCAGCGCCCTGTGCAGGGTGTACCCTGCCTCTGGGATCGGCTCCAGACCCCCTGAATTGGACTAAGCAGGTCTGGAAAATGGATGGATGGATGTTACCAAGCAGACAGAGTAGTGCTGGGCGATATGACCAAAAATACATATCACGGTATTTTTTTTTCATGCATAATTAGGTGTTCACAGGATTTTCTACAGATTGAGAACAGAATTACTGCAGTAGATTAACTTAGGATGGTCTATTTTACCGTCATAGAATAACGCCCCACAAAATGATGCTGTTTACACAGAAGTGCTACTCATGATTCTAATGAAGTGAGGAATCGGAATGCAAACACAATTGCAGTAAAAATACAGAACTTTTACTGTGCGTCTTGAAGTGACATTTGGCTCGACTTTTCTTTTGCTTTCCCCGTGTTACCTGCTGGCGGGTGCTGACCTTAACTTCATGCATTCTTGATATTCTCAGACATGCTGACGGCTAAGGTGATGGAGCAAATTGCTCGTGTTGCCACCTCCAGCGACAACTGTAGCCCGACGACACTTGCCTAAAGTGGTTGTTTGGTCGACGTGGGATTTTTTTAAACCAAAAAACTTCCAAACTACAGACACGGCTCCTTTTTTTGGCACAAGTTCTTCTGTGTCAGCATGTTCTACTAGTTCTGCAGCTTCGATTTCGGAACTTTCCACGTCTATCCTATCCACCTTCACCTTCACGTAACGCAAGTGCTTATTACCACCTCGCACCCATAGACAGTAAACATGCGTATTTAGAAGCACAACATTGAAAAGGGTCCCGTCTCAAACGATGTCGCGCGACGCAGCGTCCCCCCCCCCCGTTGTGTAATCAAATACACCGGTATGGCGGTATATTAAAAATTCATATCATAACGAAATTATAAACCGGTATTCGGTGTGAACCGGTATACCGCCCAGCACTAAGACAGAGGGACGGTGACGGAGGAATTCTACAGGACGGCTGTAGGTGCTTCGTCCTTGGGCAACACACTGAACCCCATGTTGCCTATTGATGCATCCATTGGTGCATTAATTTACCAAATTAACCCTTTGTGCGATCTTAACATTGTGTTTACTCCCCTTTTCTTTGTCCTATGGGTCAAAAATGACTCGCCCTACCAAAGCCCCAAAATAAAGCAACTTAATTGAATTTTAAATACAAAATCTATTTTGTATGATGAAACCACCTGTTATTTATCTATTCAACTCAATTCAATACATTTTTTATCATGTAGTTTTTGTTACACAATACAAAAAGACAATCACCAGTTTTCAGGATTACACTTTTTTTTTTTTTTAACCACAAACCAACTGTCAGTTGGACCAACAGTTTTCTTGTTTTCTCAGTTTTCTTTTACATAATAAAGGTTTATTATTGCTATTATATAAATGTGAAGTAATTACTTCTGAATTAATTATATTGAAAGGGAAAAAAACAGTGAACTTTTTTCTGCTGTTTAAATGTTTTTATAATTCACGGGTCAAAAATGAGCCATAAGACAATCTTTGTACCCTAGTGGTGTACAGCCCACATGGAAACATAAACAAAAATAAAGTGTGACTTTTTCTAATGATGGGGTCCCTTTAGGAAAAGTCATAACATTTCAAGTTGGAAAAAGATAGTTTAAGGTATTTTTTCTACAGCTTAACATGGTAGTGGGTCACTTTTGACCCGCAAGACAACAGGAAGGTTTATGCAAAGCTTCGCTCTTACTGTCATTGATAAAGAGTATGACTATAGGAGGCTGTTCCCCCTTTTTGTGTCCACACCAAACAAACTGCGGCTGATTTGCAGTCCGTACAACTTTTATAGATTTATTTTTAGCTCCTACTTCAGAGTAAGAGCTTCCTCAACACAAGACATCCATCTGCAGTGCAGCTGTTCAATGACTGGTTGAATGTATGAGCACGACACCAAAACCCATCGCCAACAAAAAAGTTGTTAACATCAGCTGAAAGTAGGTCACGTAAGTAAGAGCTCTTAACTTTAGCCTCTAAACACATAAACAAACCACAGATGGATAGAGGGTGGATAGAAGCCCAGCCCAATCTTAGGGCTATAGGGTGGTAATTCACCTGGTCATATGTCCGTGGTGTGAATGCAACCAAAGAAAAAGCCAATAAAGATATGCTGTCCATTGGGGAGCTCCCCAATCCCCATAAATGGGACCAACCCAAGCATGGTTTGGTCCGAATGTGCCTATTATTGTGACCCTTTGAGGTCCTCGTAGACTCGATGGTTTCTGTAGCGGCAATGGTCAGAATACATGCAAACTGCAAGTGTTTGATTGACAAAATGTGACAATAGATAACATGTGCAGAGCACAATATGCTCAATATTAATCCAGAGGGGGAAAAAACGCTCAGAGCTCAACCAATAGGGTTTCTAAACAGGCCATTAATCTTTAAATGGCTCTTAAATGTATAGTTTCTTGTTTAAAAAGGTTCAGTAATTTCCAAAAGTAGTAGCCAGCATTCATTGGGGACTTTTAAGTGGTGCTTTTTGAATATTTGTGGCAGCTGGATGGCACATGGGTGATTTAAGGGTGATTTAGTTCAACTTTAGGGGAAAATGGAGAATAAAGGAAAATCAAATGTACAAATTTCGTGCAACAGTTCTTGGTATTTTCAACAAGAAAAATATCAAATATCAGCAAGTTTACCCAAAGGATTCTCAGAATAAGAACACAAGACTCTGTAGTAACATAAAATGAATACACGGGGGTTTTATTTGCTGTGTGCGAATACTTAAAACAAGACCGTCTCCGGCTTTCGTGCATCGGGGATTCATTTCAGTGTGAACTGAAGGTCTGAGAGGGGATTTCGTTTGGAGAGGCTTAGAGGGATCTGCAGGAGTTTAAATCAAAGAAGATAAAGGCGTGAACGACCTTCTGCAGGGCAGGAGACGATAAGAAAAGTCCAAATCAAAACATTCTTATCAGCTCAAATAAACAAACAGCCTGCAGGCCCTAGAAAAGTTCTATCAAGCCACGTTACGTCACCCTGATCTACCCACCCAGCGCTGACTGTGCGACTGAATCAACACCGTTGTAAAGAATATCAGACTGGTTGGATTGGCATCAGATCATGAGGTCCAGAGGACATATTCCCAGTTTGAGACATCCTACAGAAGATCTAATACACATGTTTGTTGTCATGCCATTGGATGGCCACTGTCAGTCAAAGATATGGCCGGTGGGTGCCCTCCGTCATCTCTTAGTAAGCTAAAAGGGTCAGTGGAGGGATACATCTATTACTGGACTTTCAGGAGATTGGCTTGTTGTTTTACCTCTTAAAGGGACAGTTTGCCTCTTTTGACATGAAGCTGTATAACATCCCATATCAGCAGCATCATTTCTGAACATCTTCTTACCCCCTGCTGCGTCCTGTGAGCAGAGTTCCAGCCTCGTTTTGGTGTTGATGAAGGTAGTCCGGCTAGTTGGCTGGGGTTTAAAAAATAAAGCGTTTTGCTTCTCAAAACAATATGCGTTCAACAGAGTAATACATTTGCATCACAAAATGGTTCTCCAGGAAAAAGTCAGAGCTCACAATCTCTTGGCCCTATTTTCTCTCCCTTCGTATCACTGCCTGCTGCCGCCAGCCGCACCTGTTACGCTGTTTGCTGCTCGGAAGCAGGGGACTGCTTGGTCTGCACTTCGGTCTGCACGGTCTACACAGCACATAAACAAAAGAAAAGGAAAAGAAAGGAAAGGAAATAATGGGAAAGGAAAGGAAAGGAAACAAAAGGAAAGGAAAGGAAACAAAGGGAAAGGAAAGGAAACAAGAGGAAAGGAAAAGAAACAAAAGGAAAGGAAACATAAGAAATGAAACAAAAGGAAAGGAAACAAAAGGAAAGGAAAGGAAACAAAAGGAAAGGAAACAAAGGGAAAGGAAAGGAAACAAGAGGAAAGGAAAGGAAACAAAAGGAAAGGAAACATAAGAAATGAAACAAAAGGTAAGGAAACAAAAGGAAAGGAAAGGAAACAAAAGGAAAGGAAAGGAAACAAAGGGAAAGGAAAGGAAACAAAAGGAAAGGAAAGGAAACAAGAGGAAAGGAAAGGAAACAAAAGGAAAGGAAACATAAGAAATGAAACAAAAGGAAAGGAAACAAAAGGAAAGGAAAGGAAACAAAAGGAAAGGAAACATAAGAAATGAAACAAAAGGTAAGGAAACAAAAGGAAAAGAAACAAAGGGAAAGGAAACAAGAGCAAAGGAAAGGATACAAAAGGTAAGGAAACAAAAGGAAAGGAAAGGAAACAAAGGGAAAGGAAAGGAAACAAGAGGAAAGGAAAAGAAAGGAAACAAAGGGAAAGGAAACAAGAGCAAAGGAAAGGAAACAAAAGGTAAGGAAACAAAAGGAAAGGAAAGGAAACAAAGGGAAAGGAAAGGAAACAAGAGGAAAGGAAAGGAAACAAAGGGAAAGGAAAGGAAACAAGAGGAAAGGAAAAGAAAGGAAACAAAGGGAAAGGAAACAAGAGCAAAGGAAAGGAAACAAAAGGTAAGGAAACAAAAGGAAAGGAAAGGAAACAAAGGGAAAGGAAAGGAAACAAGAGGAAAGGAAAAGAAAGGAAACAAAGGGAAAGGAAACAAGAGCAAAGGAAAGGAAACAAAAGGTAAGGAAACAAAAGGAAAGGAAAGGAAACAAAGGGAAAGGAAAGGAAACAAGAGGAAAGGAAAGGAAACAAAGGGAAAGGAAAGGAAACAAGAGGAAAGGAAAAGAAAGGAAACAAAGGGAAAGGAAACAAGAGCAAAGGAAAGGAAACAAAAGGTAAGGAAACAAAAGGAAAGGAAAGGAAACAAAGGGAAAGGAAAGGAAACAACAGGAAAGGAATGGAAACAAAAGAAAAGAAAAGAAAGGAAAGAGAAGGAAATGCACAGCAGGCAGTGATATGAAGGGAGAGAAAATAGTGCCAAGCGATTGTGAGGTCTGACTTTTTCCTGGAGAACGATTTTGTGATGCAAATGTATTACTCTGTTGAACGCATATTGTTTTGAGAAGCAAAACGCTTTATTTTTTAAACCCCAGCCAACTAGCCGGACTACCTTCATCAACACCAAAACGAGGCTGGAACTCTGCTCACAGGACGCAGCAGGGGGTAAGAAGATGTTCAGAAATGATGTTGCTGATATGGGATGTTACACAGCTTCATGTCAAAAGAGGCGAACTATCCCTTTAATGACACTTTTTATTTTCAGTCATTGTTTTATTTATTTAATTGAGTTTATGACCTTAATCACATTTACTCTTTGACAGGAGACTTTAAATGATGGCTGGAAGTCATCTAATCTGGTTATGATGGATCAGAATGGGTGACATGCACCTTCGGACCAACTCTTACGGGATGTTTAGCCCGTCGGAAGCACAGTTATGGAAGTGATGACTAAAAGCGAACATATAGTGGGCTCACAATGAGCTTAAGTGCAAACATTGTGTGAATGGAGACACATTTGAAAAGCTGAACAATTAAAACTCAGACGATCCGCAGGGAGTTTGCAGCAGAGCGAAGTGTGAAATTACATTCACTGCCGCATTGTCAAGGTAATATAATCACATAATAAAAGCAACGTATGAGAAGTCCTTGCCAATAATGTTATTAACTCAAAACCTCGGGAGATTTCCAAATGAGATCCAGACTCTGTTCCCTGCTGAGCGGCGTGCTGAGCCTCAGAGGGTTGAGAAGCTTAATGGAAAGAGTTATCACAACTTTTAGTTATTCATATGCAGTTAATCACCAGGAGCGGCTGAGCTTACAGGTTTTTCTTATCCTTATATTTCTCGTTTAAACAGATACTACAATTATGTTTTGCATCAAAACATCATTTTCCCGGATTCACTGGTTGCTGAATCCGTCTCAGCTGAACATAAAAGATAAATAGTTGGATGCACAGACAACGCATCAAACGTGCACGGCATGGAAGAAATACAGAAGTAATGTTCATCAGCCGAGATCCAATCTAAGGCCCAATCCCAATCCTATTTTGCCTTTCAAGGGAGGCAAAAATAGGGCCAAGGTAAGGTCTGACTTTTTCCTGGAGAACGATTTTATGATGCAAATGTATTACTCTGTTGAACGCATATTGTTTTGAGAAGCAAGACGCTTTACTTTTTAAACCCCAGCCAACTAGCCGGACTACCTTCATCAACACCAAAACGAGGCTGGAACTCGGCTCACAGGACGCAGCAGGGGGTAAGAAGATGTTCATAAATGATGTTGCTGATATGGGATGTTACACAGCTTCATGTCAAAATAGGCGAACTATCCCTTTAACTTCTGTACCAGAGATACTCATTGTGCGGCTCCTCAAGCTTTAATTGGCGGCTCTCACTCGCATAGCAGCTTATAACAATATGGTAACAATAACAATAGTTTTTTTCAAATAACACACAACGAATACTGCACAGTATTAAGTATTTTTATTAAGTTTGCGTTTTTGTAGTATTAAGTATTTTTATTAAGTATTAATTAAGGCTTAATGGTGTTTCCTAAAGGGGGAACTGTTAAACCTGGCAACGCAGCCCGCTTAAACCACCTCACACCTGACCGCAGAGCGACGCTAGCTCCTTTAGCCAGCGCGAGATGCAGGCACAATGGATCGGTTTTTAATTAAAAAAGGGTAAAAACCAGCACAAAAACCATGCTCATCCTGAATGTCTCACTATGATTACAACAACAAACTACAAATACAACATGAAGAAAGTCAAGCACATGCACGCCAGCTTCCGCTCATCCCAGTATTAAAGGTAAATGTGGTCTGAATTGAAAATGTATTGGCTGTGTTGTTTCTTTTTTATATGTAGAACTACATATTTGCAAAAGGGGACTTTAGTATGTTGTGGTAAAAGTGTCTCTTCCCTTGATTTTGCTGCCAATGTGGCTCTTGTGAAAAAAATAGTGAGTATCACTGCTCTGTACAATGGGACGGTGTGGCCAAATGGTCGGGCCGGGCATGGAAAAACGAGCTTTAAATCGTTTTATGTAGGTGTGTTTATCCTATCCTTAATCCACATTTGTGGCCACGAGTGATGTGAAACCATCATTACTGCTGCAAACTTGAGATTTTTCCACAACATTTTGGCAGGAATTCTGTTAGTTTGGCAGCCAGCAGGATGTCTGATTAAACTGTTAACGTTTGGGACTTAGATGTTTGTCTCCTCGGTACTTTTCCCCCAAAGCTGTGCTTGTAATTGCCTGAAAGAACATTCAAATGTTGTTGTTGAGATTCAAAACAGCGTGACTAGTTTGTTGTCCTTCTCTACACCTAGACGTTCCAGTTCATCTTTTTACAGAGCTCGACTCACTGAACACGTAACGCTGCCACATCCATGACAAAGCTGTAGGACGCATACACTGAGAAGAAGTTTGTAGTTACTGTTTCTGTGGAGTTTAATTTCTTTTTATCCCTTTGAGGTTTGGTTCAGAGGTGCAGGCGATGCGCAGAAGTCCCACGGTGAGATCATTAACATTCTCCCTTCACCCTACCTTTATTTCCCTGCAGCCGCCGCTGTTTGTTTTTCTAAATTACTTTGAGATGTTGGGAGAGGCGGCAGCAGTGTGTGTTTGTGTATGATCCCAGATCAGCAGCTACTTAAGACTGCTTCGCTCGGGTAGAAAACATCGGCGCCCCAGTGTTATCTGCTCAAACTGTCAGACAGCAGAAGTCATTAAAAGTTCCTGCTGCCTCTATCTTCACAGCTCCAAGACATTATCAGAGGAAACAAGGTCCTGGCGAACATCCTGTTTACCGAGATGTTTCTGATGAACAACACAACTTCTTTTCAAACAGTAAGCTCCGTAAAGGCGCTCTAAAGGGAATCTTTTCTACTTAGGGGGGGAGGGGGGTGCAACAAGGGGGCAGATCAATCAGTTCAGGTGTCAGTTATCGGGGGAACAAGCTTTTTATTTTGAGCGTCATTGCCTTTCAGTTGGATCCATCCATCCATCCATCCATTTTCTATACCCGCTTAATCCAGTGTAGGGTCACAGGGGGGCTGGAGCCTATCCCAGCTGTCATTGGGCGAGAGGCGCACCCTGGACAGGTCGCCAGTCCATCACAGTCACTCCTTAGGACAAATTAGGACAAATTTAGAGACACCAGTTAAGGCTGATTTATGGTTTGTCTCCGGAGACGCTCTCCGTCCTATCTATCCGCCGAGGAGACGGAGACTCGCGGAGACCGCAAGGGTTGTGATTGGTCGGCTAACAACATCATTTCCGTAATCACTTCTCCGGTTTAGCTCCTTCCTCTCAGAACAACAACGCCGCCATTTTTGAAAGAGTTTACTGTGTGCCGGTCAACATTTGGTCAAAATTATTTGCATTTCAACATCAACAAGCTCCGACTCCAACAACAGTCTTTCTCTGTCGGTCGCCATCGTTCGCTGTGAGGAGTGGAACGGAGCCAGAAGGTAAACCATCAATCAGCCACTTTCACCATAGACGTCGCCAGATTGGGTCGTCTAGCGTAGCGCCGCCTACTGATCGGGAGGTGAACTGCCTTGCGTATCCGACAGCCCGACGGAGAACTTCGAAAGGTTTAACAGCCTCTGCGTGATCACGGAGTCGGATTGACGGATAGCGATGGAGAAGCATACCGAGGCCTTTACCCCTCATACCTGATTTAAAACACAACTTAATTTATGAAAAGGGACATTTTTGTCCCCTTTTTAAAAGGACCTAAAAACATCATATATTAATATTTTTTTCCACTTTTCTTTCCATAAATCTTTTATTCCACTTCAGTTCTGATCATAACTACCAAGTTTTCAATTATTTAAAAAAAATTAACCCTTTAGATGCCAATTGGAACTTTTTAGCCTTTAGGTGCCAGTATTTTCAAAATATGGAATACAAAGTGGAATTATTGAGTAGGGATAATTATGGTCTGGGATATGTCAATGATCAGCAACAACATTGATTTTTAGGGATTTTTAGTTTTTTTGTTATGCCTGATTTAAAAAAAAAATAAATAAAAAATCCTTAATTTCTGAAAAGGGCCATTTTTGTCCCCTTCTAAAATGATTCCCAAAATACCATATGTTAATATTTTTTTCCACTTTTTTTTAATAAATATTTTCTTCCACTTCAGTTCTGATCATAACCACCAAGTTTTCAATTATTTAGAAAAAATTAACCCTTTAAATACCAGTGTAGATCCGGAGGTTAACTGCCTTGCGTATCCGACATCACGACGGAGAACTTCGAAATGTTTAAAGCCTCTGCATGACCACGGAGTCGGATTGACGGATAGCGACGGAGAAGCATACCGAGGCCACTAAACAAGGTGAGGCTGCGTTTCAGTTTCATGCTCCTAAAATCTGGAACAGTCTTCCAGAAGATGTGAGACAGGCCTCAACTCTGACAATGTTTAAATCCAGGCTGAAAACAGTTCTGTTTAGCTGTGCATATGACACCTGAAAGTATTTTATCTGCACTCTTCACTTTTAAATTAATTAATTATTGATTATTTTTAATGGGTTTTTTATTTTTTATTCTTTTTTTAAATGATTTTATTGCCTTCTCGTGATTTTATGTAGCTGTAAAGCACTTTGAATTACCTTGTGTACGAATTGTGCTCTATAAATAAAATTGCCTTGCTTTTAACCTAACATGCATGCTTTGGGGGGGTGGGAGGAAGCCGGAGTACACGGGGAGAACATGCTAACTCCACACGGAAAGGCCCCAGCTGGGCATCGAACCAGGAACCGCCACCCCACCGTGCTGCCGGCTTCAGTTGGATATTCTGTTTATCGTTGTAGATTTGCTGTTGGGCAGCGTGCTCATTACTGTCGAGCAGCTACGAACATATGGGGCAGCAGCGTTTTACCCGTTACGTTTAATGGATGCACTTAATCTTCACGACTCTAATTTAAGAAGGTGACGTTCTTTCCACTCATCAACCCTTCAGCAGCTGAAAAGTCCTCAAACTTCATTAAGCTTTGATATTCTGCCGTCTCAACAGGAGGTAAAGTATTCGTGATGTTGCCATCAACACCCAGCCCGCATGTCCATGTGGGGCCCATGAGGTTTAAATTTGGGCTGCAGATAAGGGTCCCAGGTGGGTTTGTCCGCAGTTTCCACGGTGGCCTCACCTGTGTTTGCCCATATGGGTTTCAAGTTGCTGTGTGGCTTTAGTTGGACTTTGCATCTAGCCAATTTGAATGTGAACACTCTTTTACTTTGTGTGATGTGTTTATCTGTGTTGCCTTTGGAATAATTTAAGGCTTAGGGCAGTGTTAATTTCATCAACCAGGACTATGACGAAAATATTTTGTTAACGCCCCTTTTTCCCGTGACGATGACGCACAAAATTGCTTCCAGAAAATAAAAATATGACAAGAATAAAAATGATTTTCGTTAACGAGACTAAGACAAGACGAAATTTACAATCCACGGACGAATGGACATTAAAAAATTTAATTGTTTATAACTGATTTGTAATTTGTAATTGTTAATATAAGTGTTTCTTGAACTTCATAGAAGATTACGCGCTGTTGCCCTGTTTGTCCTGCACGGCGTTGTCCAGTTCAGTTGAGTTTAGGCCCTTCCCATGTCAAGTAACGTAGCCGGTAGCTAGCTATAACTTAACCGTAGCTAGTTCAACTTTGCAGTCCAGTCATGGCGTCGGGCTCGGATACCGGTGTACGGTTTGTTGGAGCTGGGCGAAAAGAACGCCTGGATGTATGGAGCCATTTCGTTTACAACGCGAAGGACAACAAAACAACCTGCATGATAATGATTGATCATGCCGCCGTGTGCGGAGAAGTTCTATTCTGCACAGTGTTGACTAAAATGACTAAAATTGATTTTCGACATTGTGACTAAGACTAAGACTAAATTAAAAAAGGCTGACGAAATTAACACTGGCTTAGGGTAACCCTAACCCCGAACCCTCAAGCTGCACTTTGAAACCCATATGGGCAAACACAGGTGAGGCCACCGTAGAAACTGCGGACAAACCCACTTTGGACCCTTATCTGCAGCCCAAATTTAAACCTTATGGGCCCCACATGGACATGCTGGATGGGTAAGTTTTAAAAATGTTGTAGCAGCAACTAAAGTTGATGAAGGATTGCTGTGCCTCGTTGCTGTTGCATCTAATTTATAGGATTTACTGTTGAGATGTATCAGAACATCCGTGTGAATGTTTCATCCTAACGAGGCTGTTATTCATGCTCCGAGGTCCTGTTTTTGGTTTATATGAAGGTAAAATCAAGATGCAATAAATCACTTAAATTTAATTTATTGCACTCATAAGCCCTCTGGAGTGTGTTGTATTTTTAGAAAGCAAGCTAACTCACTCTGATCTTATGGTTGGGAAGCTGTGACAGTAAATTTGTGGATAAATGGCAAAATGTCTCATAATGGTGTTCGTCCTTCGAAGGTATAATTTATCTTTGAAGTCCTCATGAAACAGAGATTGATGCTTGTGTTTTTTTTGCACGTTTTTCTCAGCACACATTAGCACAAGGCCCAGCAACCACAGACAAAAAAAAAAAAAGGTCATTCTGTAGGTGTTCTTCTTGGTATTTCAGAGTCATTCCCTGAATAACAGTGTAAGAATGTTGATGACTCATCCTGCACTCGGGGGCTTTGATTTTCAGCAGAGCTGATGTTGTATGGTGGGAGTAATGCCCCGATCAGGGCACCAGAGTTGATCGGTACAACACATTCACATCCCCCTTCTTCACATACATGCTCACATTTGGTCTCTGTCCGAGTTTTCACTACTGGGCATCTCTTTATTGTCCTTTTTTACAGCACAGGAAACTCTGCTCTGCCACTGCATGTTGTCCACCATCCTTCTTCAACAGTAACTCACACATCGGCTGTACCAAAAAGTGAAAACAGATAGGAAACATCTATCTTTAACATCTAAACCAGAGAGCTTTCTCATTGACAGTTAACTGGTAAGGATGTCCAAAGCATGGGTCATGTGTGTGACTGCTGCCTTCCTCCTCTCCCTCTTCTACCGTACCACCTCTTACCCGTTAAATGTACTTGATTGCTCTGAAACAATAAAGGTACTTGGTTAAGGTTGGAAAACATCATGGTCAGTGGGTCTATCAAAGCACCATGGCTACCACGTAGCAGACGGGTCTGGGCCAGATCTGGCAATGGTGGCCCACAGCTGGCCCACTGCTGGCCCAGCCCTGGCAAACCGGATCTGGGCCAGTAAAGGGGGCCAGATGTAAGTGCATCATCCTGGCCAGAACTGGGGCAGACCAATTTTGCTACGTGACTGGCAAGACGTAACTAAAACCGCCAAGGTGGCGTAAAAACACAAACTATGGGCCCTACATTAGGTTGGTCCGACAGATGAGGGTGCTAACCACAACTACTTTTCAATGAGTTTTGACAGGCATCAATATGGAGACATTTTTTGGGATTTATTTATTTATTTATTTATTTTAAAGCCAATTTTGCACACAAACCGTTGTTTGGACCCCAGCCGGAGAGTATAGAAGAACCTCCAGAGAAAGTGTTCCTGAAAAGCCAATAGCTTTTTTGTTGAAATGTTTTATCAAACTGAGACAATTCAAAGCATGATTCATGAAGAAATTATACCTGAAAGGTTGGTCAATAGAAGGTTGTCTGAAATTGTGTTAACCTATGAAGGAAGGGCACTATTTATCCTTAAATGAGGATATATATATTTATGTCTCATTTAAGGACTTTCCACTTACAATTTATGACATAACATGCTGAGTGTTTAGATGAGATTCCATCCATCTTTACGCATTTCAAATTTGTGTTCAGAAAAGCTGAAATTGGAAATGCCAAAACGTCAAAAGCATTGCATAAATATCTGTACCCTCGGCTGGCATTGAAAAGCTGCCCGAAGAATTAAAGCCCAGCAGAACGGCTCATAAATAAACACTGATGCACATAAAGCATGTCGCTGCTCAGGCTTGAGTTGCAGTAAAACGACCAGACAGAAAACATGAAAACGTCTACTGCATACAGTTTAACCTTTCCTCCAACAACTTAATGAACACATTCTTATGTTTTCTCCTAAATTGGCACCACCTGCTGTTTTTCTCAATCTCACTCTTCTTTTGTGCGTAGCTTTCGTAGATGGGAACCCATTAAGTTGCATTTTATTTGGCAGATTCTTTCATGAAATGGGGTTAAAAGATGTATCATCAGGTTGAAATGATGCCATCCGTCCCAAAGTGGCCAATTATCAAAACCATGCTGCAGTGGCAAATAGCCATTAGGACCTAAGGTACCATCAGGGGCTCTTATGTTTCATTTAGCCATAACAGATTAAACGCGATCGAGAAAATGATGTTGTGGATGTACTTGTCTGTGGAGTCAAACAGTAGCACATATCCACAGTATTCAGACAGAAGCTTGTCAAAGCAGAATAAAAGCTGCAGACTGAGCTCAGGCCACAGCCTGGTTAAAAAAAACAAAAAAAAACAGGATTCTTGGATAATCTAAAGAGACAGGCTGTGTTCTTCCTGCTGAACTCAAGACCTCTCTCCTCCTTAGGGAAGCCGTTCTACTTGTTTAACATGCACTATCGGAACAACCCAGCCATGATGCTCAGAAATTTAGAGGTCCTCGGAATTGAGCAAATGCATTTTTCATGTTGTAGTCTCGAGTCCTGTTTTGTTTCCACATTTTCGTTTCACAAATGTAAATCTAATGAATCTTGTTTATGATCCACCACTTTGATCTGAAATACATCACCAACATCTATGACATATTATGTCATTTTTAGGGCTGGGCTAGTTAACTCGTCGTTAACTCGTTAATTATTTAACGCTGATAAATATTTTATCGCGCATTAACGCGGGTTTTATTTATTTATTAAATCTTTTTTTTTGTTTTTTTTAATTACATTTTTTTTCTTCTTAAAAAAAAACAAAAAAAACAATTTGGCAGAGAGAGGGGGAACAACATGCAGCACAGGGCCGTCCAATGCGGGACTCGAACCGGGGCCAACTGCAGCGAGGACTATAGCCTCTGTACATGGGGCGCCTGCTCAACCTACTATGCCACAAACCACCCGTTTTATTATTTATTTCATTTTTGTAAAGTCTGTTGCTCACAGGCTTTTATTTTGTAAAAGTCTGTTGCTCACAGGCTTTTATTTTGTAAAAGTCTGTTACTCACAGGCTTTTATTTTGTAAAAGTCTGCTGCTGTCTGCTGTGGAACAGGAAAAGAAAGTAATCTTTGGATCCATCAAACATGGAGAAGGGTACGGAACTTTTACTCGGCCATTTTCATGTTAAAGTTCTTCCAGACGGCGGAGTCGACAGAACCAAAGTCATCTGTAAACTCTGCCAAGTTGAATTGTCTTCTCAGCGTAGTAGTTCCAGTCTAAAATATCACTTAAAGGCAAAACACACAACTGATAGCAGCAAGTCATTCAAGGAAACAGACAGTGGAGCGAGGCTTCTACATAAAAACTACAGAAAGATGCTGATGTTAAAAGTGTGTTTGCACAACAAATGTTATGGCACTTTCATTCATATGGCAGCACATTTAAAATAAAGCTAAATGCTAAAAGCTATACACTACTTTTGGATTCATTTTTGGAATTTGCATACAAATGCGATTAATCGTGATTAATCAGGGAAATCGTGATAAATTAGATTAAACATTTTAATCGTTGCCCAGCCCTAGTAATTTTGTAGATATTAAGGGGATAAACTTAGTGGTGATCCCAGGACATTTCCTGTGAAATGTGTTAAAAACGGGACCTCGAATGGCTTGAAATTTGCATCGTTATCATCAAATTCTTCCTCAACATGAAACCCCCATCAGCATCAGCTGTAATTAGGTTGATTTTGGTGTTTGAATTACCTTTGATGTCACTCTTGGATGGTTTTACACCGTTGGTGAGGATATTTATAGAGAGCAGGCATGTTTTTAAGAAGACATGTGGAGCATCGCTGGAGATTGGGGACACGGCCTTCTTCTTCTTCTCTTTGTTGGGGGGATTGCTGCGTTCCAGGTATTTCTTTATGCTTTCAAACCCCTTTTTTTCCAGGGTTGTCTGGTTCCTTTTTTCTCAGATTCATAGAAAAGCCCCCCCCCCCCCCCCCCCCCAGCAGTTCAGAGTGCCCCACCACAGCAGAAAAGCTGCTCAGGAAAGACTCAGAGAACATGATAAATACAACTGAACATCCACATAAGATGCTGTGGAGCCCTCGCACTTTAACTTTAGGATTTTCTGTCAATGTATGTGATACACTCGCTTATTTAAATGATTTACTTGCTGTTTATCCATTTAAATTGATTGATTGATTGATTTGCTGGGAAAAAAATGCAGTTTTATGTAAAACTGGAGCTTTTTCTATCTGTAAACAGAAGAAATGGTTACAAGTTACATTTTTCTAGAAGGAATTATTTGGAAAAGGAGAACGTTTGGTGATTTGGTGAGTTACCACCTTTACCCTACAAGACTTTCAATGATGCCCACGTCAGTGATGCCTACCCTAGGATTCATAGTTTGGAAGAAAAAAAACTAGAGTAGCTCCATTCTTTTTTTAAACTACACACCCTTTCTGCTGTTAATGGAGTGGCAGAAAGGTCTCGGTTTCTAATTTTAAACATAAATATACATATATTACATATATAGCTGAGCCAGAAGGCGAAGCTCTCGATTTACCGGTCAATCTACGTTCCTACCCTCACCTATGGTCACGAGCTGTGGGTAGGGACCGAAAGAACGAGATCACGGACACAAGCAGATACAATATCATCTCTCTTTCGACCTGTAACTGACCGGAACAGATTTATTAACACACCGACTCATTTTTACTGGTTTAAAACGGGGCAAAAATCTCTATACGAACCATCATTTCCCGACTAACAATGAGAAGCTCGGTGTACAGCCCTCTTTTGGAGAAACAGAAACCTTTAAAGGTGATAAAGAATCAAAATCATCTTTTTCACGTTTTTGGTGTTAGTTCTGAGTCTCCCCGCTGTGGGGAGTACACACGAAGTGCCAGCAAGTGTCAGAACCTCTGTTTCAAGTACTCCCCCTTTTTTGAATTGCCACCAGAAAATGGACCAATCCGTGTTTGAGCATAAAGTGACGTATCTTTTGGCGCAATCGCCCCCCCACACCCAAATCCACAGCCACCCCCTTTCAGACACGCCCCTTGCACGATTCCAAGCAGGCTTCAGTCTGAATTTAATGCTCAGTAGAGGGTCAGTTCCGACTTTGCAACAAAATCAACCCCAGCAACCAGCACAGCCTGTAAGTATCACATTTTATTTAGTTTTAAATGTGTGTTGTGCCATATTCCTGTTGTAAGAATTGCACGTTAGCTCTGGCTTGTTCATCTAAAGGGAATGAGCTTTCTTTTCAGTGAGAGCAAGGGCAGCCAATCAAGCAACGGCAACCGAATAGCGCCAACACCTACCTGCATTTCATAATGAGGTTGCCAGATAAGCTCTGAAACGACGCCAATAAGGGCAAACGACGCATTCTAAACCCAGCATAGTAACATAGCGGTTTCAGAGAGCCTTTTAGGGAGGTTCTGAGCCATTACAGACCCAACCAATTTTTTTTGGGCTACATATCACATCACAGAACAAGGATTAATGCCCCATTCAACCTTTCTCTATCACCTTTAAACTGAATTATTTTCATGGCAGCGTCGTGGTAAAGTTTGAGTCTTGGTTTCAGTTCAGACTAGTTAAAGGTTCAGATTTAAGGCTGGGGAATGTGTTTCAGGTGTCTCAATTCCGCCTGCAGCCTCCTATCAAGCGAAGCCATGTGTTAAGTCAGGGAACATTATTTCAAACCTCGAATACAAAAACCTGCTCGGTCAGCGTGGCTATCCCACAAATCCTTTCAGCTTATTAAATGCACACACAGACACGCACGTACTTAAAGACGTACTCGGTTAGAGTCGCACAGGAATAAGAATTAGTCATGCAGCGAGCAGAGTGAAGCCGTTTGAAAAGCCTCGAGGTAACAAATGTGTGTGAAGGGCTCCGACTCGCTTTACAAACTCTCACACACAAACACACACATCGGTTCATATTTTAACCATCCAGACACGGTAAAAAGTGCTCTCGGGTGTGTGACAGCAGAAACTGGATTTATTTAATGCAAACCATTAAAACACAAAGCAGTTAAAGGTTCATTACGTGATTGATGTGAACTCTAGTGCAGACGGTTAATTACTGTGTGATGGCAGTAAAATCATCTTCTGCAGTCAGGGAGACGGATGAGACCCGAGTTGTTGGTTTGATGGCAAGGTGACATATTGTGCCCTTTTATTAACCCCTTAACGCCTGAATTTATATAGCTGTATGTAAAAAAAATGTTTTGTGTGTGTTTTAGCCTTTAAGTGGATGGTAAATAATGCTGATATTATTAATTTCACTTTTGCACAAAAAATAAATAGAAATTTTGGTATGTTGCAAATATGCGACAACAGGCATAATGGTCAATAATAAGATAACAACAACACAGTAATATAGTAGTGAAAAAACAATGTTTCTTTGTTCACCCTTTTTTTTTTTACATATTTATTCATATAAAGGTTCCTAGGTCCGTAGTGAATATGGACTAACCGGCATTGGGGAACAAAGATGCTATCTCAGCTGGTTGATTGAGTCAAACGGTTTGTAGCATATATGTGACAATAGGCGTTAAGGGGTTAACGATCTGTCACAATTTTCTGAGTTCTTATTGAGATGTACGAGACAGACGTTGGTAGAAAAACCATTGGTTTGAGCACAGCGGCCTTTCTCCCAGCCCTGTTTTTAGGTTTAGGAGGATTTACTCGGTGGTCTCCCTCCGCCGCTCGATAGCTGCCGGGGTAGAAACAGTTTTTGGGGAAAATTATTAAGATTAATTTTCCAATTGTGGCATGGAGGGGGGAACTTATGGTTAGGGCCGGGTCCTGTGACCCTTAAGGTAAGGGTATGTGGAAGGGTAGGGTATACAAGGGAATAGAAATAGAATAGAAATAGAAAAATACTTTATTTATCCCCCAATGGGGGAAATTCAAATTCGTCAAGTAGCTCAACATTTTTTTTTAAATATTTACAATGATTGAATTAACAACAATAAAACAACAATAATAATACTACTACTAACTAAATAATAATAAATGACTAAATGGCAAAATAAACAAACAAACAAATAAATAAATACATAAAGAGTAGAAGGTCAAATTTTGAGGTAGAAACAGTTTTTGGGGAAAATTATTAAGATTAATTTAACTTTAGGGGGGAACTTATGGTTAGGGCCTGTGACCCTTAAGGTAAGGGTATGTGGAAGGGTAGGGTGTAAATAAAAGAAGGGACGGGGTCTCATTTAAGGTACAAAAGTTTTTTTGGGGGAAAAATGATCAAAATGATTAAAATTAATTTTTCCAAAATGTGGCATGTAAACCCCAAGTTAAGGTTAGCCGTGTAAACCTGTGACCTAGTATAGGGTTAGGGTAAGGGGCTAACCCTAACCTCTCTGATTGAGGGGTGGAGACTGAGCGAGTGCTCAGCCCCACTCACATTTCATCCATCTGGTGAGGTCGATTAACAGAGTAATGTAGAAGTATTGTTCATGTCAGAGTCTTGTCTTGTTTTTTTTTCTGTGTTCCATGTTCCTAGGTTGGTGGTGGCGATGCTGAGCTAATTATGGCTCCAACTCTGTGAATACGAAGCACTGCTGTAAGCTTCTCAAAACACCTATACATATCCATGTTTTTTAGTTTTACTATATTTAAACTTTACCTTTCTATGTTCATATTTGCAACCTTTGTTTGCTTTTTCACCTTCTAAAACAGTTCAATGAGCATGTTTGTGGTTTTTATTGGAATAAATAGCTTTTTTTTTGTTTTAAAACTCAGATTTTAAGTCTATTTTTGGGCCCGATATGTTAATTAAGTAAGTTTAAGTGAAAAAAATAACTACCAGATCCTTTAGATGAAGCTGTGCCGAATTGAAAATACCAAGATGAGGGTATATGAAACATTTCTTTATGTGGTACATAAAGGCAAAATCAAAAGTATTCAAAAACGTCCCAGATAGGCTCGGACCCCTGAAGGGTAACGACACACAAATGACCCAGTTTACTGTAAGTTGACTTAATGAAGTCACCTTCAAATAGTTTTAGGAAAAGCTGTTGACTTCCTGCCTCCTCAACTCTCGGCTCGGCCATTACGGCCTCCGCTGGGACTGAAGCGAGAGAAGATGAGTACAAATTGACTTCATGTCCTTAAAAAGAGGGACAAACACCGACACTACGGACGTGATTTATGAACACACTGATGACACACAATTGGCAAACTGTGGTTTGGGTGGCTGGACATTAAAAATGCATCAGAAGCCAATTAGCAAGGCGGAGGATGGGGAGGAAGAATCTGGGAGGGAAGAGACACGGATGGGAAGAGGTGATCGATATCAGAAGGAAAAGAAAGGAGGAAACGGCAGGAAAAAGGTAACTGGTGAGGAATAAGAGATCAATTCTTAATCTTGGGTACCTCCAGATTAGCTTTGCACTTCATGACTGCTAATAGTTTGTAATTAGTCCGGAACAGGGGGGGAGTGTTAACTTTAACGACCCGGTTAAAGTGTCCTCTGATTGGTTGAATTCCTGGAGGTTTGTCCAGGGGGCGTGGAAGGAGATGACGGTGACTCGTTAATAGGGATGGGAATTGATGAGATTTTTACGATTCCAATTCCATTTTCGATTCTGCTTAACGATTCGGTTCTTTATCGGTTCCCTTATCGATTCTCATTTGGAGAAAAAGGACAACAAACCGGTCGATTAGCATCAACTTTGTTTAGTTTAGAAGTAACACGAGTCATGACCTCACAAACCCAACAACGGTGAGGTCCACATTGGTCTATCATGGCCTGGGTAATTTAACTCTTCCTGCTCTGGTGAAAGGAGAAGCTGGAGGTAGAGGTGAACTGGGGGTAGTACCACCAGCCTCTGGCTCTGAGCCAGTCAGGCTCTGTCTCTCATGATTTCATCTAAATGTAATGCCTGAGAAGGCATTCATTTAACCTTAACCGTTACTAATAGCAGCTTTTACAATGAGGCAAATGGTGCTAACATGATAGGCAGTGTTTGTTAGTTAGTTAGTGACCTGCAGTGTTAGCCGAGGACATGCTAACGTTGCTAACGTTGCTAACGTTGCTGGGTTCAGATTCACCGACGTTAATCATTCATTCATAGTTATTGCATGTTGGTAGTATTTCCTCCCTTTGGTGAAATATTCACTTTGCAAGTTGCCCTGTTGTCGTCTTTTTTAGGGATGTGTAATAAAACTTTCGAGCGTTTGTACCGCTTGGGCTCCATGTTTACTGTTGGCTGCTGGCTGCACTGGACTCGCCACGCAACGTTGCGTGGTGACGTCATTCGCGCCCACTGGAATCGATAAGGGAATCGTTTGCAAAATGGCCAAACGATTCCAAGGAATTGAAACACTGGGAACTGGTTCTCAACAAGAACCGGTTCTCGATTCCCATCCCTAGTCGTTAATAAAAAGTAGGAGGCTGCAAGACATGAACAAGAAAACACTTTGAGAAACGTTACGTTTTCAAGCGTGATGTGGAGAGTGTGTTAAAACACCAGCTGAGGTTCAGACTCGTGACCTTTTAGTGTTGGAACGGCCTCGACTTTCAGCCTCAGTCTTCCTGCAGAGCTGACGTCGTACTGGTTCTCACCACTAGGGGCACTAGTGGAAATAGGGAGATACCATAGGTGGGTTCTCCAAGTATGGAAATATTCTTGCCGTTAACTACACGTTCATTTGGTGCATGTCCTCAGAACTGAACGTGACACAAGTTGCAATATGTAGGTGACCAGTAGGGGGCCTGCTTTTGATGTTTCTGTGTTTTGTATCGTCAGTTTCCCGCCTCGTGCTTGGTTTATTGGACCTCACAAACCATCTGTCGCAGGGGTTCCCGAACTTTTCCATGCCAAGGCCCCCCAAACAGTATTAGCTTCTGGCCCCCTTTGCAAACCACAAACAATGCTACAAAATATGTAAAGAAACATCAACTTTTAGAACGTATTTTCTTTCTTTTCTTCACGGACAGCAGCTCGCTGTGTGAATGCAGCCTGACTAAATGCTCTTCTTTACGTCTGAAGACGTCTGCCGTTTTTTCAGACTCTGCCAGATGTTTTTGTATCAAGTGACGCTGAAGTTTCGAAGGTTTTAAACACTCATTTGAGAGGGTCTCCAGACAGAGGACGCCATTTCGGGCAATCGTGGCCATTTTTCTGTACGGCTGTAAAGCCAAACTTAATGTATGCTGCCTCATACTTTCTGATTTTAGTCGGCCAGTTCTTTCAGTTTCTTCCAAGTCAAAAATCTGTCCATTTTGGCTAAGCTAGCTACATGCTAGCTTGAGGAGCAGAGCAGCTTGAGAACAGGCGCAAACCGCCAGGTCTACGATGTTTTGACTGGCAGCCAATCAGAAAGACAAGCATGGCAACTAACATTTCGATATGATATATTATTATAAATTGTATTTTACAATACTGAATAAAAAAAAATGTGACAATTTTTTATAATGATGTTTAAAAAAAAATGTAATTCTATTTTTTTATTTTTGCATTTTTTTCATCTTCACTCCAATTTTCTGAGGCCCCCCTTGCGCCCTTGGCATGGAAAAGTTTGGGAACCCCTGGTCTAGCGTAGCGACGCCTACTGATCGGGAGGTGAACTGCCTCGCGTATCCGACATCCCGACGGAGAACTTCGAAAGGACGGACTATGGAGCGACGGAGAAGCATACCGAGGCCTTTACTATGGCAACAGAGACGGTTGCTTGCGTGAACAAGGTGAAACAGGAAGTCCGTCCCGACCGTGTCACAGGGAAGACGTTCCCCCCCAACACCGCGGTGCTGCCCATTATGTTGGCTGCAGAACCAGCCTTTTATGCAGCACCTGAACACAAAAAAAACACGTTTATTGTATAATGTAGTGGCCACAGAGTAATGACGCCATTAGCATTTAGACTGGTTCTCTATAAGCCTCCCTTTCATCACACGCTTCTATCAACGGGTAAAAAAAAATCTCCCAGAAAAATGAAGGCTCCATTAGCCGCTGAGAGGAAATCCGTCTTCTTCTGCCCACGAACAGGCTGCTGTTTCATCTTATTGAGCGCTTTCCGTGGCTTTCTCCATGAAGCTGAAATGGCAGACGGACGGTCGGACAACCAGGGTGACTGGGAGAGTCGGCCTGTTGGTGCCCTGCGGGTCTGAACATCTGTTTCTTCATGTTCTGAATCGAACCGGGTCGTATTTGTTGCAGATTTTACGGCTTTAGCTGCAAAAAAAAGTGAACTGAAAACAGAAGGCAGGGATTTGCTACTCCCACAAATCAACATTTTATTCACGAGAGAACACGGAAAACACATCGAACATGCCAAAAATATCAGCTACATTAGCATCCGCTCTTCTTTTAGCAACATCTGGACCTGTCTGATGGAGGATTCCGGGCTCTTCTTTGTTGTGTTTCAGGCGGTGAAACATCTGGACTGCGGGCAGCTCAGTCCAGCAGGAACAGATGCAGGATGTGGGTTCATCTTCCGTGTCTTACTTTGGATTAGTGACTTCAACTTTTCTCCGTTCAGAGATTTAGTTTCATTTGTTTTTTCATTTCCTGTGTTCCTGTTTTATTTCCTCAGTCCTGCTTTCTGCCCCCCCCCCCCCCCCCCTGCTGGCTTATTCCACACCCTTAAATCCAAGTTGTTGTACCAGTTTTAAGGATGTTTTTTCCTCTTCTACGCATTTCTGTATCCATAAACATTTGTGATAATTTCATTTTTCCTTGAACATGGCTAATTGAATTTAGTTAGCATAATATTTGTGCCGTTCGGGGGATTTCTTGCTGTGTATTCGTGCATGAATGTATTTTTTAAGCCTCTCTATGAAATGAATCAAAGTGCAGACACATGTTTGCTGTGATTGATTGAGCCAATTTAAAGTCATGTTGTGGCTGTGCAGCATTTCAGGAAGTGTGCGGCTCACAGATAAACACACGGCTGATGTTTTCAATGCTAACAACTCACTCAAGATGTCAAATATTAGAGTTATCTTCAACTCCAGGCAAAGTGTGAAATGACTTCCTGAAGCGGTGGATTTTTTTTTAGTTTTCTCTAGCAGGAAGTGATGTTTTTAGGAGCCAATCAGTCCTCAGGAAGCAAAGATCAATTATTTCATGCTCTGTGTGTCTAAATGTATGCATTGCATTTACCCGCAGCGTTAATATGTCGAACTGTGGGAGAGGAACTGATGAAGATCGGCAACGTTTTCTGCTTGCAGCTTCTCATAAGTGAAGATTTGCATCTTTTCTTCGGAGTCATATCGCTGTGAACTGACGATATTTAAGTTTTTTAGGGCACTTTTTCATCAAATATCAGCTTTTTAGAAACAGTGTGACGTGTTCATAATGTTCGGAGCATTGATGCATTAAGCTGAATTATGTTTTGGAGAAACCGCTTCTTTAATCACCTGCCAAGACTTGTTGTATCTTGTTCTGTAGGGATGCACCGATCCGATATTTGGATCGGATATCGGTACCGATGACAATGGGCTGATTTATATCGGCTGATATTTTTTTTAAATGTATTTATTTATGTATTTATTTATTTATCTATTTTTATTTTTATTATTTATTCTTTTTTTTACATTTGTTTTGACTTTTTTTTTTTTTTTTTTTTACATTTTTTTAATTTATTTTTAATTTATTATTATTATTATTTTTTATTTGATTTATCTATCTATTTTTCCTCCTTATCCTGTCCAGCATTGGCATTCATCAAGGGCCTTCTGCACCCTCTGGTGGTGAAAAACTTTGGACTACCTGATTTATTTATTTATTTATCTATTTCATTTTTTACCAAGCTGGAGAAGCTGTTGTTTTGTTCAGATGCTTTTTTTTAAATGTATGTTTAATTCCTATTTGCACAAAGAGCTAATTGCTATTTATTTTGAAAGTCTACCAACCAAGCTGGTGAAGCTATTGTTTTTGTCTCCTCAATTTCAGCTCCTTTATTATCTAATATTTTGTTTTACATTTTATTTTGAATCCCTAATTGCACTGACTGAACCAGTTGCACCAGTTTATGGTTAAGATTGTTTTACTGGTGCACAATTATTACATAAATAAGTAATTCGGTACATTTATATCTGATTTTATAAAAATAGGAAAGAAATATTTAAGTTAAGTCTGATGTAGCCTTGCACAAAAGATTGATCCCAGTCTTTTCCACACGAGGAAACTCACCGTTTGTTACCATGATTCTGCGCTGTTTTGCTGTATCGGCATCGGGTTGGTGCATCCCTCTTGTTCAGCCATTCGGCACTAATTGTTTGGCATCCCAGGACTAAGACATCTGAACCAATCACAGCAGTTTTAAAATCTTTAAAATCCCAGAACGCTTTAGGCCCAAATGCATCTGTGATCTGTTCAGAGAATATAAAGCCAGCAGAGCTCTTAGATCCAAGGACTCAGGTCAGCTGGTCCAGTCCAGAGTCCAGACTAAACATGGAGAAGCAGCATTTAGCTGTTATGCTGCAAACAAGTGGAACAAACTGCCAGTGGAGATTAAACTTTCACCAAATGGAGACATTTTTAAATCCAGGTTAAAAACATTTCTGTTCTCATGTGTCTATGCATGAAATCTGCACGCTATCTTTGAACTTATCTGGACTGTTGCTGGTTTTTAAATTCATCTAAATAATTTTATTTGTTTCTCTTTATATTCTTTTATGTATTTTTAATGCTTCTTACACTCCCTGCTGCAATGCTTTTATTTTATGTAAAGCACTTTGAACTGTTTTGTACATGAAATGTCTTCAGCGTGGTGGGATGCTAACTGCTCGTAAAGACCCACACAGACACGTCTGGCTTCCCGAAATGTGACAAAGTCACACGCTTACTGACGTTCGATCCAAATAAATCCCAAACTTAAGACGGTAAAATGGCCTGTAAGAGGCAGCGTACACATTTACTTTCAGAGGATTGTTCCTGTTCCTCTTACTCTGCATCGCATTCAATCAATGAAACACCAGAAAACCACCAGTCTTTGAATCTGAAATAATGGAGTTGCTTAAATGAGGCTCTCAAAGCAAGAAATATCAGTAAAAGTCGCTTCAAAGGGACTTCAAAAAACGTCCCGTCTTCAAACGAGCAAAATGATCAAAGGGCGCAGCCTGTGGACGTGTGTTTAAATCCAGGCTGAAAACAGTTCTAGTTAGCTTATATACATATATTTATTTAGCATATGACACCTGTAAGTATTTTATCTGCACTCTTCACTTTTAAATTAATTAATTAATGATTATTTTTTTTTATATTTTTCTTTCCCCCCTCTTCTTTGATGGCTTTTAACTGTGTTTTAATTTTTATCTTTTAACCCTCCTGTTGTCTTGCGGGTCAAAAGTGAGCCACTACCATGTTTAGCTGTAGAAAAAATACCTTAAACTATCTTTTTCCAACTTGAAATGTTATGACTTTTCCTAAAGGGACCCCATCATTAGAAAAAGTCAGACTTTATTTTTGTTCATGTTTCCATGTGGGCTGTACACCACTAGGGTACAAAGATTGTCTTATGGGTCATTTTTGACCCGTGAATTATAAAAAAACATTTAAACACCAGAAAAAAAGTTCACTGTTTTTTTCCCCTTTCAATATAATTAATTCAGAAGTATTTACTTCACATTTATATAATAGCAATAATAAACCTTTATTATGTAAAAGAAAACTGAGAAAACAAGAAAACTGTTGGTCCAACTGACAGTTGGTTTGTGGTAAAAAAAAAAAACTGTAATCCTGAAAACTGGTGATTGTCTTTTTGTATTGTGTAACAAAAAATACATGATAAAAAATGTATTGAATTGAGTTGAATAGATAAATAACAGGTGGTTTCATCATACAAAATAGATTTTGGATTTAAAATTCAATTAAGTTGCTTTATTTTGGGGCTTTGGTAGGGCGGCTCATTTCTGACCCGTAGGACAAGAGGAGTAAACACAATGTTAAGACCGCACAAAGGGTTAAATGCCTTGTCTTTATGTAAATAAAGCACTTTGAGTTGCCTGTGGTATGAAATGCGCTGTATAAATAAAGATGCCTTGCCTTGTGTTTGTGGGACTTTTGTGTGCCATTGACCTGTTCGACTCGAGGCTCGGAGGCCGTTTCTGCCTCCGTTGTTCCGTCTCAGTGCAGAAATATTTGTGTCTTCAGCAGCACGACTCTCACGTGCTCACTCGTGTTATTTATTCTGCACATTTACAGCCGGAGACGCCTCCCTCGCTCGTCTTTCCAAATGGATGCAAAGTGTTCATTCCAACCAGACCTGCAGTACAGAGGAGGCCCAGTGAGGAACAGCCGATAACCCGACGTGTGTCTCCATCTGGTGGTGATCAGAGGAACGACACCTTTCTCCCATCTCCACACCGGCTTGTTTAATTCAACTTATATTCGTGTTTGTCTTTGCCTGAGTGGAACCAAACCATTTCTGAGCAGGAATATGAACATTTTGAAGGTAATTTTTTCTCTTAAAACCTACCGTGTGCAGCTGAAAGCTTAAAAACCACAAAAAGAACGAGTTGAAACACCTCCTACAGTTTCCCTGCATCTGAAGTTATTATTAGGGCTGGGCAATGATTAACATCTTTAATCTCATTAATCTCATGATTTCCCTGATTAATCACGATTAATCGTATTTGTACGCAAAATCCAAAAATTAATCCAAAAGTAGTGTATAGCTTTTAGCATTTAGCTTTATTTTAAATGTGCTGCCATATGAATGAAAGTGCCATAACATTTGTTGTGCAAACACACTTTTAACATCAGCATCTTTCTGTAGTTTTTCTGTAGAAGCCTCGCTCCACTGTCTGTTTCCTTGAATGACTTGCTGCTATCAGTTGTGTGTTTTGCCTTTAAGTGATATTTTAGACTGGAACTACTACGCTGAGAAGACAATTCAACTTGGCAGTGTTTACAGATGACTTTGGTTCTGTCGACTCCGCCGTCTGGAAGAACTTTAAAATGAAAATGGCCGAGTAAAAGTTCCGTACCCTTCTCCATGTTTGGTGGATCCGCCGATTACTTTATCTTCCTGTTCCACAGCAGACAGCAACAGACTTTTACAAAATAAAAGCCTGTGAGCGACAGACTTTTACTAAATAAAAGCCTGTGAGCCACAGACTTTTACAATAATAAAAGCCTGTGAGCAACAGACTTTTACAAAATAAAAGCCTGTGAAGAACAGACTTTTACAAAATAAAAGCCAAAATAAAAACCCGGTTTGAGTCCCGCATTGTACAGCCCTGTACTGCGTGTCGTTCCCCCTCTCTCTGCCCCCTGCTTCCTGTCTCTCTGAACTTTCCTATCCATTAAAGGCACAAAAGCCCCCCAAAAATTATTATTTTTAAATTTAAAATAAAATAAAAAAAGCGTTAAAAGGCTAATGCACGATAAAATAATTATCGGCGTTAAATAATCAATGCGTTAACGCGATAATAACGAGTTAACTCGCCCAGCCCTAGTTATTATGAAACTGAATTTTATCTAAACAAGTTAAATAATGTGGGCTGCGTGACATCAACAATTACAAAGCATTTTAAATTAAAGGTGCATTACAAACGGTTGCCTGTTCACCACTAAATGACCCATGGGGCTCCAAGTTTGACGAGCTTTTAACTATCTGGACAGATCATCAATATAAAGATTAAAAAGAACCTCGTCTGATTTCATTTCTGACCTCGACTGGAGCTGAAACACTTTCAGCCCATTTAATTATTATGGTCTGGTATGCATGATCTATAAACAGCTCTTTAACTGTAGTTAGCCCCATCAGGAGCTTCAGAGGCATCAGTGAAACGCGAAATAATGTTGTTTACAGTTTAAAAACACACGTCGGTAACATGTTTGGAGCCCGAGCAGAAAAATACGACTCTTAGAGGATGTTTATCCAGGTTTTTTTTAATTCTGTTTTGGGAAATTAAATTTAAAAAATGAGACGAATATTCCGAATATTCCGAATATTCCGGCTTCGTAAAAAATACCCAAAATAATTCAAACTGTATCCCTTTAATGCATAAATTAGACTATATTTCACTTCCAAGGACATGAGGATCCTCTTTATTTTTCTTGTGCACATCATGCAGACCTTTGATAAATGAGTGATACTTACTCTGGTTTTTGTCGATTTTTTTTGCTGCTCTCTGAGCTGAATTATCCTCCTGAAGGAGTTTTATAATCCTTTCCATTGATCCCACTGACAGATCTCTTGTTTAGGTTCATGTTTCCTGTGAGTCAGCAGATTTAGCTCTGCGTGCACGCTCTCTTAACCGCAGGCTCATTTGCATATTTAGGCTAATGCAGATGTTTGCTTTAGAAAGTAAAAGCTGATTCCATTTCCTCTTCATAATGTGGGAAAATGCTGCTAATTGCGACAGTTTTTATTTTATTTTCTGAGGCACGTTTTGTTTTAAAAAAGCCAAAATGTTCAGCTAATAAGTAAAGTACTTGTTGCTTTAAATTAAACTTATTTATTCAGACTGATTCTTTTAAGAACTGATATATAATGAAATAAAAAGACGAGCAACTGAACGAACAGGCGGATGAGTGAAGAAATGTAGAAATATCTTTAATTTACCATAACGGCCCGTCTTCTTCTGACGGAAACCGAACCTGGAAAAGCAAACTTGTGAGTTTTCTTTTTTTTTTCATTTTTCGACATGAAAATAAAATCCACGACTGGACTAAAAACAAAATACCAACCAAGAACTGAGGAAACCGTTAAAGACCCAAAAAGCCACGACTGTTTACTCCGTTAGGAAGGCTTATCATCGTCGTGTCAGAGTGTGCTCAGTAGGTCGGTTTGAGGGGGTCCGGTTTGGCGAGAATCGGGTCTCTGCACTTTGCGGATGATGTGGTTCTGTTGGCGTCCTCAGGCCGTGACCTTCAGCTCTCACTGGAGCGGTTTGCAGCCGAGTGTGAAGCGGCTGGGATGAGAATCAGCACCTCCAAATCTGAGACCGTGGTCCTCGGCCGGGTTGGGAACGAGTTCCTTCCCCAAGTGGAGGAGTTCAAGTATCTCGGGGTCTTGTTCACGAGTGAGGGACGAATGGAGCAGGAGATTGACAGACGGATCGGTGCGGCGTCTGCAGTGATGCGGCCTCTGCACCGGCCCGTCGTGGTGAAGAAGGAGCTGAGCCAGAAGGCGAAGCTCTCGATTTACCGGTCAGTCTATGTTCCTACCCTCACCTATGGTCACGAGCTGTGGGTAGTGACCGAAAGAACGAGATTGCGAATACAAGCGGCCGAAATGGGTTTCCTCTGCATGGAGAGGAGTCAGATGAGGTGGCTCAGGCATCTGGTTAGGACGCCTCCCCGGTGAAGAGACCCCGGGGGAGAACCAGGACACGTTGGAGAGACTATAGCTACTCCTTCCTTTGGGTGAACCGTGTTCATTATTCATGTTTTATGGGATAAATAAGCTGTTCTCGTGGTGGCTTTTACCAAAGCGTCGGCAGACGGCTACAGCTAAACCTGCTGAACAAGATGTCAGGTGCATGATCGTTGTCATTGTCACGCCATCGTGGCACCAGCTGCAGAAGCCAATAGAAATGTAGAACGGCTGAGGCTGTGTACTTAAATGAACACGGAACAAGGAAGATTTCCATTTCAACGACCGCCCAGTTGGATTGAAAAGAAGCTCAGCCCGTCTTAGATTTGCATTCACTCCACAAGGTGCGTGAGGTCGTCACTTCTATCTGATTTTACAGACTGAAGCCAAGGTAAGACTAAAGCTTTCTCTTCAAGTTCAAGTCCAACTTTAAAGTCACTTTTTTCCCCTGAATTTAGTTCAACATGTTTTTTTAAAGATGCTGAAATCAGAAGGAAGGATTCAGTATTATCTTTGACTTTATCGACACCTCTGATTGTTTCATCTGTGCTACAGACCGTCAGCGTCGGAGCTCTCGGTGCCCAGCGTTGTTTTTACAGCCTGAAAGTTTGACGAGAGGAACCTGCTGAAACCTGCAGAGCCTGCTGAAACCTGGTGAGTCGGCAGTTTTTACTGACTCCTTTCAACAGATTAATGTTTCAACTGATCCACGTTAATGTCTGTTAAGTTTAAAAAAACACCACACAGATTGTTTCAGGCTGTGTCAGGGTTAAACCTGTCATCAAATATGTATCGGGCTAAATAATATATCTCCGCTACACAAAGTTCCAGTTCTATCGTTCTCAATCGATAAATTATAGTTTTTGTGTTCTTCAAAGAGTTTGTTCTAACATAAAAACAACAGAACTTTTGAAGTGTATTTTCTTTCCTCTAAATAATGTTTGGCAACAATCAGGGCCGGCCCAAGCCTTTATGGGGCCTTAAGCAGAATTTCATTTGGGGCCCCCCTACCATCACCTCAGCTCCAGATGCCTCATTATTCCACAGGCTAAACTGTTATGTGTGTAACGGACCCACAATCATTAGCATTATTTGTAATCCTCTTACATTATACAGGTGTCATTCTTGTTTTTAACCTTAAAGGGAAAGCAAACTCATAAATATGGTTTAATTAACTTCTACATAAAGAGTGATGTATAAGTATGGCTCATTAATTTAACTATTTGAAAGTAACATCAGCAGGCTGGAGACTGCATTTATAGTAAACATGTTAAATAGTTTAATTTCTTTCAGATGTGCAATGGTGTGCAAAATGTCCAAAATACAAATACAAAATAGAATCAAATGACATCTTACAGAAAAATAAAGTTGTAATAAAATTAAATTCAAAATTGCTCTCGGGGCCCCCTGGTGGCGTGGGGGCCCTAAGCGACCGCATAGTTGGCATATGCCTTGGGGCTCTGGCAACAAGTCAAGTATTTTGTGTGTTTCGTCCTTTTCACTCACACAGAGCTGTGTTGCTGCATCGCATTCCTTTTCTCGCAAATGGAAACTTAAGGCAGTAATTTCTGGAAATGGGTCACATGGTTTGTGATGTCATGCAGGGCTTGCATAGAGCTGTGCATGCAGTGACATGCGGCTTCACTTAGGTCCGGGGCCCGGGGGTTGGGGACCGCTGCTCTACAGGACCTTTTAGCTGAGAAAACAACTTGTTGAACATTTATATCGTTGTCTTCCTCGCCATGCTGGACTCTACCTGTTGGACTCTTGCTCAATAAAAATGTTTGAGCAATACCATCTCATTGTTGCATCAGTTTATGAAGCCACGAGAGAGCAAAGGCGACTGAAAAGAGCTCCCAGCTTGATTCAGTAGCAGGTAAACGTGCCTGAAAGTAAAAAGCAGACGTCGGAGAGGACTGTTTGAAATTAATGAGAGAGTTTCTGTGCCTTTGAATGTTTTGCTTTGGATTATCTTGAGATAAAAGTTTGGCCATTTTTATTGTGACGCTTCAGCTTTCAGCTGAATCTGAGTAGAACAAATATCCAACTGTAATTCCTGTGTGACTGAGTGTAACTGAAAACCAGGCAACACGCTGCCTACAGGTGTGTTACAGATGATGTAACTTTTACTGTTCAAAGTCCACAACATACTTCTTTTTTCTTCCAGGCAAACATTGCTGTTCCAGAGTTGCTCAGCCTTTTTTGAACAAATTAATGTTTCAACTGACCCACGTTAATGTCTGTTAAGTTTAAAAAAACACCACACAGATTGTTTCAGGCTGTGCCAGGGTTAAACTATATATATATCAGCCGGGGCTATTCAGAGACAACACGGGAAGCCGGGCAGCCTCTCCCATTCTCTGGCGAAATTGCTACATCTTCAATGTTAAATTGACGATAAAACAATTATTCACAAAACACAAGATATGCCCAATACTGCATTTACTTTCATAACTACAACATGTTGTCCTGTAGCTTAATGAAGTGATTTGTTCTGAAATCGCCGCCGTTCACTGAGGAAATCATGTTATGAAGCCGCCACTAACAGCCGGGCTTCCGAGCCGAGGGACGCCGGCTTCAGGAGGGGGGGGAGAGTCAAGTTTTTTTTCTACAATTCTAGGTCATCATTGGCTAAATCGACAAAAACTCATCACTTCCGGAAGCCCGGCGTCTCTGGGGGTAGATTAGACGTGGGCGTGTCAATATGAGGGGCTGTGTCGTGATGATTGGAGTTAGTGTTTGTCCATCATGAGAGATGTTGTGGCAGCCGAATTTTTAAGCGGGGAGAAGCACGCTGGAACTTCAGTCCCAAAGCGGGTACGAAAGAGACTGGTTGTCTGTGAAAGTGCTGTCGGAGTTTCACTCATTTCCCATCGTTTCCATTTCCATCCTCACACACATACACTTTTGTAAATATTACACTGTAAATAAGAAACACGTCCTTGTTTAGAAGTTTTGTCAATCATATTCCTGTTGTGCATTTGTTTGTCGTGTTAGCTAGTTAGTTTTGTTTGTCGTGTTAGCTAGTAGTTTTGTTTGTCGTGTTAGCTAGTAGTTTTGTTTGTCGTGTTAGCTAGTAGTTTTGTTTGTCGTGTTAGCTAGTAGTTTTGTTTGTTGTGTTAGCTAGTAGTTTTGTTTGTCGTGTTAGCTAGTAGTTTTGTCACAATGGCGGCTATGCTCGCAGCTAAGCAGTTAGCAACACCAAATGTAGTTGACATGCTTTTAGCCAAGTGTTTTGATAGTCTATTATACGCATAATATGGGCTTCCCCTGTTTTAAAAGTCAGCAGCCGCCACTGATATATATATATATATATATATATATATATATATATATATATATATATATATATATATATATATATATACGTATATATGAGATGACATACTCATATATATAATTTTTATATATATATATATATATATATAATTTTTGAGGTTACTGTTGGTCAGCATTTTGATTTAAAGGATTTTATAAGCAGAAAATGTGTTTTCCATTAGGTTCTAAAGTCAAGAGCAAACACCGACTGCAACAAGATGACACAGACTACAATTGGGTAACAAATATATTTAGCGACATTTTTTAAAATTTTCTCTGATTCTTCATTTAATCCCCTTTATCGATGTACTCTGTTGTATGAAAAATTCTTTGCAGGTTTGGACGCCACAATGATCCCCTTCAAGAAGAAAGTACGCAGCGCCGTGACGCAGAACAGAGACCAGCACTGCCTCTGAAGACGTCCAAGCTCTTACCATCAGAGTGTGTGTTTGTGCCTACAGAAGAGGAGCAGGAATTACTCACAAGCTTATCTGTAACTTTAGAACAAGCTCATGAAATTGAGGAGAGAACACGTGAGCAAAGCCATTATCCTAAATGGCATGAGCGCCGTAGAACCAGGGTGACCGCCTCTACGTTTCGTGAGGTGTGTCATTTCACAAGTGACGAGACTGCCGAATCAGGGATAAAACGCATAATACAGACAGTGAACCCGACAGAAGACATGCAGAGAGGTCTTAAGAAGGAGCCTAAAATAATAGCTGAGTATAAGAAGCTGATGAATGTTACCTGTTACCCCTGTGGTCTTGTCATTCATCCTGACACCCCTTGGCTTGCTGCTTCCCCCGATGGCGTTGTTTTCGACCGCGATGAAAAGCCAACATTTGGCCTCGTTGAAGTCACATCCACCAAGAAGAAAAAGTTTGCAGAGTGTAAGTACATAGAAGGAGAAAATGAGCCTTATCGTCTTAGGGAGAACAGTCGATATTACTGGCAAGTGCAGGGACAGCTGCTCATCACTGGGATGCAGTGGTGCGACTTTGTTGTCTGGGCCAAGGATGATTATCTCATATTACGAATACGTACCGATGAAACAGTGCAAAGGGAAATCAGACAGAAAGTTGACCCTTTATTTTTCTACAAATACATGCGAATTTACCTGTCTTGGAAAAGAGAATAAGAAAACATGGCTGAAGGAAACCCCCAGAGATGGGGACTCGAGTCACTGTGACTTGGACTCAAGTCGACTCGAGTCGCTGTTTTGAAGACTTGTGACTTGACTTGACATAAAATAAAAGACTTGAGACTCGACTCGGACTTGGAAGTTAAAGACTCGGCACTTGACTTGAGACACGATGACTTGAATGACTTGAGTGTTAAGCATCTAGCATAACTTCGAACTTTGTTCGTCATTTTAAGATCCATTCTGACCAGTAAGTGCTCGTCAAATTAGCTAATATTATCCTGTTAGCCTAGCCGGTAGTTAGCTAACGTTAGCTTGATATGATACGGGGTGGACAGGTTGGACACATTGGCCAATGATGTTTACTGACAGTTACTTATATCTTTACTTATAACTTTATTAAGATCAGATTCTGCAGGTAAAATTGCAATAATAAGGTGACTTGACTTGACTTGCCAAAGAAAAAATTACTTGGGACTTGCACATGCCGGCTACACACTTCCCACTTCCTGCATATTGTTGCTCGATTGTTTAGGCTTCACCTCTGATGACTCTTCACACTCTCAAATGATAAAAACGTGATTAAAACATGCATTAAACAGACGATGCTATGAATTGCTTTTAAAACACTGCATTTTAAATAAAATATGAAATGTTTAGGCTCGTCCAGCCCTTAATGGTTTGTGTCATGTTTCCTGGTTTCTGTTGAAGTTTCTGGTTTTGGTTTAGTTGTGTGATTTTTGTTAAGTTTTGACTTTTACTTATATATAACTGGAGTGGGGGACTGGATTGTGTCGTGGTAAGATTGCCACCTTTCATGTGGGTGATCTGGTTTTGAATCCTTGCTGTAGCAACTGCAGTTTAAATATCAATTAAAGTATTTTCTCTGCCTCACCTGCCTCCTGTGTCCTGCATTTTGTTTCACTCGTGCAGTTCCACACAGCAGTTTGGACCGTCACAGGTACATATGTAAGTGCTTTGAGTAAGAAATTAAGTGCTTTTCACACAAGCACCATCCTCCTAAGGTCCCGAAACACTGATTTTATAACGGTAACCTGCGCTCGATCCATATTTAAATCACGAAAAATGACATTAAAGAAAATCTATGGTTGAAACTCCATATGTTTGAGGTAGACTTTGAACTTAAATATATAAATACAAAACACTTTAAATACATTTTCATTGAGAAAATCAATTCAATAATTGTTGATTAAACCCAGAAGGCAACAACTTAGCTGATGATGTCACACACATCAGGCCAATCAGACACTCATCAAGAAAGTCAATGAAAACTTTTTAAATTTTTATTATAAAGCAACAACAAAAGCTTAATGAAATAGGAAAACTTTGGTCATGTCGTGTTTGTTTAATTATTCCAGTTTATGTTGGTTTAGTAAAATATTATTCGCCGCACAAACAATCGCATTTAACAGACGATTATAAGTTTTATTTAGGGCTGGGCTAGTTAACTCGTTACTATCGCGTTAACTCGTTAATTATTTAACGCCGATACATATTTTATCGCGCATTAACGCAGGTTTTATTTATTTATTTAAATCTTTTTTTTATTTATCTTAAATTTAAAAAATAATTAGGTAAATAAAAAAAATTGGCAGAGAGAGGGGGAACAACATGCAGCACAGGGCCGTTCGATGCGGAACCTGAACCGGGGCCAGCTGCAGCGAGGACTATAGCCTCTTTTCATGGGGCGCCTGCTCAACCCACTACGCCACGGACCCCCCCTGTTTTATTATTGGGGCCTGCCATAGCATTGCATAGGAGAGCAGTGCCTCCATGCAAATGCATGGCAAGGCACCTATTACTATTCCGTTGGCAAAAGTCTATGGGATTTAACATTGAAAAGGGGTCTCTTTATTTATTTATAGATTTACATATTTATTCCTCCGTCCACATTCACCTCTTTAAAGGGACAGTTCGCCGCTTTAAATTTTTAAATTTAAACGGCTTTGATGCCGTTTAGGCTTGAATGCTTCTTCTTTAGACCTTGCGAACCATTCCTGAGCAGCCGTGATTGGTTGAGCGATACGCACACTTTGGCAGGCCCCTTCTAAATTTCTTCAGAAATTTTCTAGTAGATATATTTATTCTTCCGTCCACATTAATGCGGGCCCATCCCAACAATATATATATATATCAAAACGACCGACTCGATGAGTTTTCGCAGGCTATTAATTTTATTGAAAATTGGAGTTACCATGGCGACTTAATAAGCAAAAAACAGTCCCCCAAAGCCCCGCTGGTGACCCCCCATGACTACATGCTGTCCCTGTCCAGCGGGGAGCTGAACGGCAGCCTGGCCAACACCATCACCAGCTTCGTGGACAAAGGAAAAGGTAACTGCCCCTTTTTCACTAGTGGGGCATTAAAGGGACAGTTCGCCTCATTAAAGGGACAGTTCGCCTCTTTAAAGGGACAGTTCGCCTCATTAAAGGGACAGTTTGCCGCTTTGAAGGGACAGTTCGCCTCTTTAAAGGGACAGTTCGCCTCATTAAAGGGACAGTTTGCCGCTTTAAAGGGACAGTTCGCCTCTTTAAAGGGACAGTTCGCCTCATTAAAGGGACAGTTCGCCTCTTTAAAGGGACAGTTCGCCTCTTTAAAGGGACAGTTCGCCTCATTAAAGGGACAGTTCGCCTCTTTAAAGGGACAGTTCGCCTCATTAAAGGGACAGTTTGCCGCTTTAAAGGGACAGTTTGCCGCTTTAAAGGGACAGTTCGCCGCTTTAAAGGTACAGTTGGCCGCTTTAAAGGGACAGTTCACCTCTTTAAAGGGACAGTTCGCCGCTTTAAAGGCACAGTTCGCCTCTTTAAAGGGACAGTTCACCGCTTTAAAGGGACAGTTCACCTCTTTAAAGAGACAATTCGCCGCTTTAAAGGGACAGTTCGCCGCTTTAAAGGGACAGTTCGCCTCTTTAAAGGGACAGTTCACTTCTAAAGGTACAGTTGGCCGCTTTAAAGAGACAGTTCGCCGATTTAAAGGTACAGTTGGCCGCTTTAAAGGGACAGTTCACCTCTTTAAAGGGACAGTTCGCCGCTTTAAAGGCACAGTTCGCCTCTTTAAAGGGACAGTTCACCGCTTTAAAGGGACAGTTCACCGCTTTAAAGGGACAGTTTGCCTCTTTAAAGGGACAGTTCGCCGCTTTAAAGGGACAGTTGGCCGCTTTTAAGGGACAGTTGGCCGCTTTAAAGGGACAGTTCGCCTCTTTAAAGGGACAGTTCGCCTCTTTAAAGGGACAGTTCGCCTCTTTAAACGGACAGTTTGCAGTTTGAGCGATACGCACACTTTGGCAGGCCCCTTCGAAATTTCTTCAGAAATTTTCTAGTTTGTTTTACTCTTCCACAAACCTCTGCTGGCGTAGGCTATAACTTGAGGCTTCCCACCTTGCTCTTGATTCAGAGCGGCTCCCAGACATGAAGAGGAAGCATCTAATTGTAGTATATGGTGGATCCACAAAAGGGAAGAATGGGGGCAAATGTTAACTTGTTAACTCACGCTCGGATGTCCACTCTGCATCAAAGGGGGCGCAAGGTTTACACAGTCCTCGTTCATTTGTATAGTTCATCTTTTTGGCTGGATTATTCATCAGTGAGATCATTGAGGAGCTTGATGATCTTAGGTTAGGCTTCCACCAAACCAAGGAGACTCTTCAGCTCCTCTCAGTTCTTAGAACGTGGTATTTTACATGATTAAAAGAACTGACACTTCTCGTGGGACAATTTCAGACGCTAGTCCTCGAGATGGTGTAGCACCTCCATGAGCCTGAGCTCGTGCTAGTTGAGGGTCTCGGAGAAAGACAACGAGGTGATCTAAAGACACACCAACTCTGCTTGGATGGCGTTCTCCAACACACTTTTTAATTAGGCCCTGGAAAGTACTGGAAGTGTTGCTCACATCTTTTGGTCTACATTAGTAGGGATGGGAATTGTTAAGAATTTAGCAATTCTGGTTCCATTATCGATATCTTTATCAATTCGGTTCCTTGTTGGTTCTCTTATCGATTCTCATCCAGCTATGTAAAGTACAAATTGCTTTGGTTGCAGTAACACTTTAACACATTGACTCCCAAGTCACGTAAAACTACGTTTTTACTGCCCATGCGTTGGCTCCCAAATGGTAAAAATACGTTTTTACGTTTTTTTTATGGATTCTGAATCTATACATTCTTAGAATCCCTCCACCTACTTGGTGGTTTTATGAACATGTAAACTCCTTTGACACAAGGACACGACGCAAATCCTCTGACCTGGATATGTAAGTATCTAAAGTGCGACAGGCTGAAAGAGCGCACGTTTCACAAAAGCCCCAATATCTCAGTTTGTTGTTGATTTTGGTGGATACCCACCTTGGTTTAGCTAAGGATAGCTCGCTAATGGCGGCACCTAGAGACACGCAGTTTTGACCCACAACGAGTTTAAAGTCTCAGCTTTCAAACGAGCCATAACATGTTTCAGTGGCCCTATCACATAATATGCTGTGACTGTACAAAAAACGTAAAAAAAAAAAGGTTTAGAACGCTGGGAGTCTACGACATAATTCCGTAAACACCGCCGGTATTCAATGTGTTAATTTCAATTATGCACCAGCATTTAATCTATGTCCACCTCTGTCATCGCTTAGCAGCGTGTCAAAGACTTTACATTCGTGCAAAGTAGCTGCATGCTGTGTGGTCAAATGTTTCTGCATGTTGGAGGTATTTCCCCCTTTGATGTGATCACAGCTCTGCACGTGTCGCAGCTGGCCCTAGTATTGTCCTTTTGGGTGAAATACAACCAAACTTTGGAACGCTTCTGCCTCGACGCCATGTTAGAAACATTCTGAGCCAAAATGCGAAGCTTGCACATGATGTCATCGCGCAAATGCGTCAGACGTTAGCAGAACCTATAAACGGGATCGTTAGGCAGGCGGATTAACGATTCTGCAGAATCGAACTACTGGGAGCCGGTTCTCGATTGCCATCCCTATACATCAGAACTCCTATAAGCCCAACGGACATGCAAATGCTGTGGAACCTGTTGGGTGTAGTTCAGTTGCTTTGGATTACAGCCAGGTAAGCTGCTTTTCATATTAAGGACTATTGTACACGGGCCTGTTTCTCAGCTGTGGAAGAATAACACCAACCTTTGAATGCTGCTGTATGACAGCTCAGACACCCATTAGGGTCGTCCCTTCAATTGTATTATTTTGACTGAAATAGGTTCTCATTGATGTCAAATTCATACTCTGGATGCCCAGAGAAACATGATGCCCATTAAAAAACCACACCAAAACCATAGTTGTCGGCTACAGTCTAAACAATATGCCATTGTCACGCCATCGTGGCACCAGCTGCAGAAGCCAATAGAAATGTAGAACGGCTGAGGCTGTGTAATTAAATGGACACGGAACAAGGAAGATTTCCAATTCAACGACCGCCCAGTTGGATTGAATAGAAGCTCAGTCCGCCTCAGATTTGCATTCACTCCACAAGGTGCGTGAGGTGAGGTCGTCACTTCTATCTGATTTTACAGACTGAAGCCAAGGTAAGACTAAATCTTTCTCTTCAAGTTCAAGTCCAACTTTAAAGTCACTTTTTTCCCCTGAATTTAGTTCAACATGGTTTTTTAAAGATGCTGAAATCAGAAGGAAGGATTCAGTATTATCTTTGACTTTATCGACACCTCTCTGATTGTTTCATCTGTGCTATAGACCATCAGCGTCGGAGCTCTTTGTGCCCAGCGTTGTTCTTACCACCTGAAGGTTTGACGAGAGGAACCTGCTGAAACCTGCAGAGCCTGAGGTGAGTCGGCAGTTTTTACTGACTCCTTTCAACAGATTAATGTTTCAACTGACCCACGTTAATGTCTGTTAAGTTTAAAAAAAACACCACACAGATTGTTTCAGGCTGTGTCAAGGTTGTGACAGGAGTACAATATACATATATATTGTAAGGTACATATAGGTTGAAACATTGGGCCTCATGCAAGTACATTTTCGTATTTTTATTCTAAATTTCTCTCACTTTTTTCGTATGAAGGTCTCGTACGAACACGCCACGTCAGATTCAACAAACGCTCTTAACTTCGGAAAAAGTGTGTAAACGACCTGCGTAAATGATGAATCACACCTGTGCGTATCTAAGTTCACGTGCACGAGGATACAGTAGTAGATTTGCATACTCCACGCCCTAAATTATACCAATGTAAGGCTGTGCTTCCTCGCTCCTATGCCAGGAAGTGTTGAGTGTTAAGTCATGAAAATGACATCAAGGCGCAAAAAGAACAACTTTAGGGGCTCTGAGATTGAAATTCTGCTTTCAGAGATCCAAAAAGGAAAATCTGTCATTTTTAGCAGTGTAAGCAGTGGACGGGACCTGCTAAAGCGAAGAAATGGGAAGCAATTAGTGCTATTGATACCATGTCACCTGTAGTTCGTAATGTCACCGAAATAAAAAATAAATGGTTTGATATGAAAATGGCTTAAATAAAACGTCTCGCCATGGCCAGGCGATCGATGGCTGCAACTAAAGCCGTGCAATCAGCTGTTGCCTCATCATGATGGCTCTTTGATGGGGCGGTCCATGGGGGGGGTCTTCTGGCACCACACTTTCTGGTCTGCCTGGGCTGGTTCAGGTGGAGACCCTCGTTCATGGCAATATTGCGCCATGAACGAGGTATCGAGACACACCCACCTGGCCTTCAGCTCAGTGCGCTCCACAACAGCACGGGTGCTTTGATGCGTATATGTGTGCAGTCTATTGCTCCAATTATGATTGGCAGTCCAGCCACGGGATGAAAGTCCCTCTTAATTTGTACTTGTTGGACAGCGGCGTATGGGAATCTGATGTACCATGGGTGATAACCTGATGAGAGTTTTGATGACCAAGGGGAGCGCACGACTCACAGAGGACTGGGACACCCCCGATCTGTCTCCAGTCTCCCTCTGAAAGGTTCCAGTGGCCAAAAATCCAAGGGTGGTGACCTGGACGTGTGGTGGAATTGGGTTTGATCGGCGTGTTTCTCTCTGGAGTTGTGGCTCTAGCAAGCTGCATATTTGCAGCAGCACAGTCCTTTGGAATCTTAATCGCGATGTCAGCCATTCGTCTGTCTCCACATGGATATCTACACGGTCTCTTCCAAGAGCCTGACGCACTAAGGCATCCGAAAGTAGAAAGTCAGCCGCTGGTTACACTTCCTATTGACCTTGTTATATACAGATTCAAATGAACCTTCAATTAGTGCACAATTTAAGTCAAACAGAATAATGTCAGCATAATTATGGGGTATAATGTATATTTATTTATGTTTTCTTCAAAGTAATTAAATATACAATCCATTAGTCAAGCAAACGTGATTTGAATAACAGCGGACTATTTTGGGAAACTCCTACGACAGGTCTGGATCGCTCGTAAATTCTGTTTGTACCTGAAAGAAAACGTAAAATACGAAAAGATTGGTGAATGCGCAAATTCTCTTAAATCACTCGTACGGACGATTTAAGAACAAATCTGTGCGTACGAACGCTTCTTGCATGAGGCCCATTGAGTTTGAGTGTGTGTGTGTGTTGCAGAGGGGGAGGTTCACATGGGAGTAGGCGTGTGTGCGTAAAGGTGTAGACTCACCGGTGACACAGGTGTGAGAGTCAGGGTTGGGAGTAGCCATAATTTTGTTGACCGCCACGCTACGCCACGCCACGCCACGCCACGCCACGCCACGCCACGCCACGCCACGCAACGCCACGCCACGCCACATTTATTCATTCATCACCTTATGTTTCCGTTTAATCCGCTGGTTTTCATCTTTACATTAATCCATATTTGCTGCGCTGTGATAACTCTGTGCGGTTTGATTATAATAAATGAAACAAAAGCATATCTTGGATCTCAGCGTATCTCTTGCCATAAACCAGTAGCGCGTCACAAATAAAGGAACCTAAGGACCCAACCTTAAACTCTGAGCGGCTAAAAGGTTTGTGTTGGAAGCCGCAACATATTTATATATATATATATATATATATAATTTTTGAGGTTACTGTTGGTCAGCGTTTTGATTTAAAGGATTTTATACGCAGAAAATGTGTTTTCCATTAGGTTCTAAAGTCAAGAGCAAGCACCGACTGCAACAAGATGACACAGACTACAATTAGGTAACAAATATATTTAGCTACATTTTTTAAAATTTTCTCTGATTCTTCATTTAATCCCCTTTATCGATGTACTCTGTTGTATGAAAAATTCTTTGCAGGTTTGGACGCCACAATGATCCCCTTCAAGAAGAAAGTACGCAGCGCCGTGACGCAGAACAGAGACCAGCACTGCCTCTGAAGACGTCCAAGCTCTTACCATCAGAGTGTGTGTTTGTGCCTACAGAAGAGGAGCAGGAATTACTCACAAGCTTATCTGTAACTTTAGAACAAGCTCACAAAATTGAGAAGAACACACGTAAGCAAAGCCTTGATCCTGAATGGCATGAGCACCGTAGAACCAGGGTGACCGCCTCTACGTTTCGTGAGGTGTGTCATTTCAGAAGTGAGAAGACTGCCGAATCAGGGATAAAACGCATAATACAGACAGTGAACCAGACAGAAGACATGAAGAGAGGTCTTGAGATGGAGGCTGTAATAATAGCCGAGTATGAGAGGCTGTTGAATGTTACCTGTTACCCCTGTGGTCTTGTCATTCATCCTGGCACCCCTTGGCTTGCTGCTTCCCCCGATCGCGTTGTTTTCAACCGGGATGAAGAGCCAACATTTGGCCTCGTTGAAGTCACATCCACCAAGAAGAAAAAGTTTGCAGAGTGTGACTATATAGAAGGAGAAAATGAGCCTTATCGTCTTAAGGAGAACAGTCGATATTACTGGCAAGTGCAGGGACAGCTGCTCATCACTGGGATGCAGTGGTGCGACTTTGTTGTCTGGGCCCAGGGTGATTATCTCATATTACGAATACGTACCGATGAAAGAGTGCAAAGGGAAATCAGGCAGAAAGTTGACCCTTTATTTTTCTACAAATACATGCGAATTTACCTGTCTTGGAAAAGAGAATAAGAAAACGTGGCTGAAGGAAACCCCCAGAGATGGGGACTCGAGTCACTGTGACTTGGACTCAAGTCGACTCGAGTCGCTGTTTTGATGACTTGTGACTTGACTTGACAAAAAATAAAAGACTTGAGACTCGACTCGGACTTGGAAGTTAAAGACTCGGCACTTGACTTGAGACACGATGACTTGAATGACTTGAGTGTTAAGCATCTGGCATAACTTCGAACTTTGTTCGTCATTTGAAGATCCATTCTGACCAGTAAGTGCTCGTCAAATTAGCTAATATTATCCTGTTAGCCTAGTCGGTAGTTAGCTAACGTTAGCTTGATATGATACGGGGTGGACAGGTTGGACACATTGGCCAATGATGTTTACTGACAATTACTTATATCTTTACTTATAACTTTATTAAGATCAGATTCTGCAGGTAAAACTGCAATAATAAGGTGACTTGACTTGACTTGCCCAAGAAAAAATTACTTGGGACTTGCACATGCCGGCTGCACACTTCCCACTTCCTGCATATTGTTGCTCGATTGTTTAGGGTTCACCTCTGATGACTCTTCACACTCTCGAATGATAAAAACGCGATTAAAACATGCATTAAACAGACGATGCTATGAATTGCTTTTAAAACACTGCATTTTAAATAAAATATGAAATGTTTAGGCTCGTCCAGCCCTTAATGGTTTGTGTCATGTTTCCTGGTTTCTGTTGAAGTTTCTGGTTTTGGTTTAGTTGTGTGATTTTTGTTAAGTTTTGACTTTTACTTATATATAACTGGAGTGGGGGACTGGATAGTGTCATGGTAAGATTGCCACCTTTCATGTGGGTGACCTGGTTTTGAATCCTTGCTGTAGCAACTGCAGTTTAAATATCAATTAAAGTATTTTCTCTGCCTCACCTGCCTCCTGTGTCCTGCATTTTGTTTCACTCGTGCAGTTCCACACAGCAGTTTGGACCGTCACAGGTACATATGTAAGTGCTTTGAGTAAGAAATTAAGTGCTTTTCACACAAGCACCATCCTCCTAAGGTCCCGAAACACTGATTTTATAACGGTAACCTGCGCTCGATCCATATTTAAATCACGAAAAATGACATTAAAGAACTGAAGTAAATCTATGGTTGAAACTCCATATGTTTGAGGTAGACTTTGAACTTAAATATATAAATACAAAACACTTTAAATACATTTTCATTGAGAAAATCAATTCAGTAATTGTTGATTAAACCCAGAAGGCAACAACTTAGCGGATGATGTCACACACATCAGGCCAATCAGACACTCATCAAGAAAGTCAATGAAAACTTTTTAAATTTTTATTATAAAGCAACAACAAAAGCTTAATTAAATAGGAAAACTTTGGTCATGTCGTGTTTGTTTAACTATTCCAGTTTATATTGGTTTAGTAAAATATTATTCGCCGCACAAACAATCACATTTAACAGACGATTATAAGTTTTATTTAGGGCTGGGCTAGTTAACTCGTTATTATCGCGTTAACTCGTTAATATTTTATCGCGCATTAACGCAGGTTTTATTTATTTATTTAAATCTTTTTTTTTTAAATTTGAAATTTAAAAAATAATTAGATGAATTAAAAAAATTGGCAGAGAGAGGGGGAACAACATGCAGCACAGGGCCGTCCGATGTGGAACCTGAACCGGGGCCAGCTGCAGCGAGGACTATAGCCTCTTTTCATGGGGCGCCTGCTCAACCCACTACGCTACAGACCCCCCCTGTTTTATTATTGGGGCCTCAACTCTAGGCTGTCGCTAGGTGGTTGAACGCATTGATATGAAGGGAGAGAAAATAGCTCCAAGCGATATGAGGTCTGACTTTTTCGTGGAGAACGATTTCGTGATGCATATGTATTACTCTTTTGAACGCATATTGGTTTGAGAAGCAAAACGCTTTATTTTTTAAACCCCAGCCAACTAGCCGGACTACTTTCGTCAACGCCAAAACGAGGCTGGAACTCTGCTCACAGGACGCAGCAGGGGGTAAGAAGATGTTCATAAATGATGTTGCTGATATGGGATGTCATACAGCTTCATGTCAAAAGAGGCGAACTATCCCTTTAACTTCAAAGAAGCATAATGAGCCATTAGACTCAGACTCAGCTAATAAAGTCATATTTTGATGGTTTATTCTTCCATCATGGCTGCCACTCGTGCATAATCAGCACGGCTGCAGCTGAACTGTAGTCGTGTTAATGTTTGTCACCATGTGGTTGTACCTGCTGACTCCGCTGACGGGGGGAGGGGAATATCTGTTTCGACTGTACGTTTCTCTGCCTTTCATCAGAGGCCGATGACCACGAGCATCTACAGCGGTTCCTCCGCCCTGCGGGTCCAGATGTGATGAGAAGGAATTAATGAATGTGACACGCTGAATGAAGACGATCAGTTTGAGTTTTACGTACCGTCGCGTTCTTCCCAGATGAAGCCTTGGTGTCCAACTCAATTTATTTCAGGAAAAAGACATCTCGCAACACCATTCTTAGAGCCGATTCCTTTCACCCACAGCACCTTATTGATAACATCCCTTTTGGTCAGTTCCAGCGCTTACGCCGCATCTGCAATGATGAGGCGGAGTTTGAAAGACAGGCCAATGACATGACTGACCGCTTCAGGAAGAGAGCCTACAAGCCTGATACGGTGGCGCAAGCCCGGTCAAGAGCGCAGGCTCTGAAGCGCTCAGACACTCTGATTAAAAAGAGCCGTAATCGAAATAAACAATCTCGCCCCTTTTTTGTTACACAATACAGCTCAGAGGCCAAACAGGTTACACGGATCATCAGGAATAATTGGGCCATTATTAACTCGGACCCTGATCTGCAACAGATCTTTCCTGAACCCCCGTTAGTCTCTTACAAAAGAGCTCCGACACTGCGCGACAGACTCGTACACACCCATCTTCCTCCTGAGAAAAAGGAGAGTTGGCTCAAGAGACCGGTGGGAGTCTACCGTTGTTATAATTGCCCTCACTGTGCTCATCTTATTCCTTCAAAAGCACTTACTGATTTCAAATCCAACAAGGAATATAAAATAAAAGATTTTATAAATTGTAACACCACGTTTGTAATTTACCGTCTGTCCTGTCCGTGCCCAGGTGTGTTCTATGTAGGACGCACTAAAAGGCGCCTACGTGATCGGCTTGCTGAGCATAAATATGCGATACGCACTGAAAATGCTGACTACCAGATGGCCCAACATTTCCTACAAGCGCACAATAAGAACGACTCCTTGCTAAAAATTGAGGCTTTGGAGCACATCAGGCCTTTAGATAGAGGCGGTGACCGGATCCGCAGGCTCAACCAACGTGAGACGTTGTGGATCCACCAGTTAGATGCGCTTAGGTATCCAGGCCTTAATGAAGATATCGAGTTTAAGTTTTTATGATATTTTGTCTGTATGTTGTATTGATGTCAATATCTGCCCACTTGTTATTTTGAATATCTAAGGGGTATATTGTTTTGTCATGCTGTAACTTTGACAACAATTATTGTATTGTGATCTATGCCCCCCCCCCCCCCTCCCTCCCTCCCTCCCTCCCTCCTCTATGATAGGTGTGCCTTAGTCTCCCAATTGTATTGGTGGCACACTAATTTTACGCCTGATTCAGGGGTGGGGTTAAACCGTTTTAACCGTTGTTCATTCTTTGTCTTCTGCTTTGCCCTGATGAAGACCACGGAGGTGGTTGAAACATGTTGGCATTTTATTATGATTAGCCAAAGTCATTAAAGGCTTTTTAATTTAATACCTTCTTCCTGTTCTACTTTTGAGTGCCTGGGACTTATTTCTTTTCGATCCAGTATTATCTTTGACTTTATCGACACCTCTGCTTGTTTCATCTGTGCTACAGACCGTCAGCGTCGGAGCTCTTTGTGCCCAGCGTTGTTCTTACAGCCTGAAGGTTTGACGAGAGAAACCTGCTGAAACCTGCAGAGCCTGAGGTGAGTCGGCAGGTTTTACTGACTCCTTTCAACAGATTAATGTTTCAACTGACCCACGTTAATGTCTGTTAAGTTTAAAAAAACACCACACAGATTGTTTCAGGCTGTGTCAGGGTTAAACCTGTCATCAAATATGTATCGGGCTAAATAAGACATCTCCGCTACACAAAGTTCCAGTTCTATCGTTCTAAATCGATAAATTATAGTTTTTGTGTTCTTCAAAGAGTTTGTTCTAACATAAAAACAACAGAACTTTTGAAGTGTATTTTCTTTCCTCTAAATAATGTTTGGCAACAATCAGGGCCGGCCCAAGCCTTTATGGGGCCTTAAGCAGAATTTAATTTGGGGCCCCCCTACCATCACCTCAGCTCCAGATGCCTCATTATTCCATAGGCTAAACTGTTATGTGTGTAACGGACCCACAGTCATTAGTATTATTTGTAATCCTCTTACATTATACAGGTGTCATTCTTGTTTTTAACTTTAAAGGGATAGCAAACTCATAAATATGGTTTAATTAACTTCTACATAAAGAGTGATGTATAAGTATGGCTCATTAATTTAACTATTTGAAAGTAACATCAGCAGGCTGGAGACTGCATTTATAGTAAACACGTTAAATAGTTTAATTTCTTTCAGATGTGCAATGGTGTGCAAAATGTTCAAAATACAAATACAAAATAGAATCAAATGACATCTTACAGAAAAATAAAGTTGTAATAAAATTAAATTCAAAATTGCTCTCGGGGCCCCCCGGTGGCGTGGGGGCCCTAAGCGACCGCATAGTTGGCATATGCCTTGGGGCTCTGGCAACAATTCAAGTATTTTGTGTGTTTCGTCCTTTTCACTCACACAGAGCTGTGTTATTGCATCGCATTCCTTTTCTCCCAAATGGAAACTTAAGGCAGTAATTTCTGGAAATGGGTCACATGGTTTGTGATGTCATGCAGTGCTTGCATAGAGCTGTGCATGCAGTGACATGCGGCTTCACTTAGCTCACCACATCGTGACTGTTTCTGGGTTCTGTTCAAGCTGTGATGCTGAAATGCTCTACAGGACCTTTAGCTGAGAAAACAACAAACTTGTTGTTTGAGCAATGCCATCTCATTGTTGCATCAGTTTATGAAGCCACGAGAGAGCAAAGGCGACTGAAAAGAGCTCCCAGCTTGATTCAGTAGCAGGTAAACGTGCCTGAAAGTAAAAACAGACGTCAGAGAGGACTGTTTGAAATTAATAAGAGAGTTTCTGTGCCTTTGAATGTTTTGCTTTGGATTATCTTGAGATAAAAGTTGGGCCATTTTTAGTGTAGTCTGTGAATAGTTCAGTTCTTCTAGTACCACTCCCATTTTCTTTAGGCAACTGTCTTGATAGCAAAGTGACTCAGAGGTATTTCAAAGCCACAGCAGATGATTTACTGAAATGCTTAATTGTGCATACACTTAGCCATCTATACTGGTGATGTAACAGCTCTAATTTAGCTTTTTCTTCCACTTTTGGCACCTTGACGTTGTGTCTATCTCTGAGCGTTACTGACACGATTTAAGTGTGCAACAGAGGTCCGTTTTCATCAGCTAGTGTTAGCACAGTGATACAAATTCATTCTAAAGTTGTTAAACTACAACATTAATGTTGAGTAAAATCAAGACTGAAGTTTGAAGATTTTGAGGAAGAAATGTTCCTAAAACTGAATCTTGGTTAGGAAGGAACTGTTAAATGAAGAGGATGACTCATCACTACAACCCAAAACTGACTCAGTCTTAGGTGCTGTTTACACATACCCGGGTATTTTGATAAACGAAGACCTTTCCCTTCGTTTGTGCCTTTCGTTTATACACAAACAGAGTTTTTTCCTCCGAAAACGAGGCATAAAAAAAACTCCGGCAAAAGTGGAGATTTTTTAAAAACTCTGTTTAGCGTTTGTGTGTAAACTGGTTGAAAGAGACAAAAATGGAGTTTTGGGCAATTGAGAATGAGGAGTTGTCGTCATAGTACAGAGCCCCGCCCCTATCCGCCATGTTGGCAGGAGTCCACACACATGAGCCTGGCGCCATACTTTCTTCTTGAAAAGGATCCGGAAGTTCTTCCTGTCAGCAGTTCTCTATTTGGCTTCTGATTGGCTTGTGTGGAATTCTCATTGTTCTAACATTGCCACCGTCAGGCTTGGCGTAATTTAACAGCTCTTGATAGCGTATTTATGCGGATCAATGTAGATGTGTTTTTTTTTTTTAAACGGGGCTGTGTGCACCAAGTTATTTTTGCAAGCGAAGGTTAGAAAATATGAGTTTATCAAAATACCCGGGTATGTGTAAACAGCACCTGAGGCCTTTCAGAGACTTTGAGGCAGTTGTCACCACCTTGACATTTTCAAGTATTTCAACTAACTGTAAACATCTATGCAAAAGTGACACATATGGTTGTATTCTGAAAAGCCTAACAAAAAACAATATGAGAGTGAAGTGAATGTAATACAAACAAGTTTTATTTAAATTGAGGGGAAACACAACTGTACAAAAAAACAAGTTTTAGAGGTCTTCAAACAGTGCAAGAAAACACACTATAAATATATCTAGCCAAGACTTTTGAAGGTTGAACCTTGTAAACAAAAGTGTTGGCTGCATAAAAGTAAAAAGTGCAGTCAGAAATGTTTTGTTGTTTCCACACAAACTGTAAAAAAGTCATTGTAACTCCAGGCAGTGTCTCTGTTAGTTGAATACTAATTAGATGGGTGTGTAACACCCCTGATTGCCCCCACCCCCCTGTCACTCTCCATGTGATAAAGTGTGTTTATGCTGGCTGAATGGGGCGTGTTCTCACCTGTGAATAGCCACTCAATCACCTGGTACTTTACATGTGAATAGCGATAGGTGTGGCCTAGGAGGCTGCTGCAGTTAGAGAGTACAGGAAATCCAAAGATTTCTGTTCACTCTCTTTAAAAAGGGCCAGCTATATCATTTATTTTAATATATATATATTTGAAAAGTAGAAGTTTCAAGGTTTTTAATGGTGTCACTTATATGTTTGAATGACAAAAACTCACAGAGTTACAGATGTGTTTTTGGAGACGTGTCAAAAATCCCGCCGGCGAGTTCTTAGACTCCAGAAGAGCTGAGACTATCTGTCATTGAAACGTGATGATTTCTTTTCAGAATACATCTGTATACATCTGGAAACATGGCAGAAGGAAACACCAGCTCCAGGGTAAGCAAAAGGGTAATGTTTCCTAAAAATGATGGAAGAGTTAAGTTTTTTTCTGTACACTAAAACGCCAGTTTCATAGCTAATCTCAGGAAGTGTTATGCATATCCAACTGTAATTCCTGTGTGACCGAGTGTAACTGAAAACCAGGCAACGCGCTGCCTACAGGTGTGTTACAGATGATGTAACTTTTACTGTTCAAAGTCCACAACATACTTATTTTTTCTTCCAGGCAAACATTGTTGTTCCAGAGTTGCTCGGCCTTTTTTTTACTTTGTTTCTTTTTTTTATTTGTTTCTTTTGAACAGTCTAATCACCCATTAGTGTAGTTTACTCTAGAGAAACTAGTTTGTTTGCTGCTTATAACAGGTTTATGCCAGCCACTGTATTATGTGTCCTACCAATACAGAAGGGGGGACAATATGGGTCCAAGTGACAGGGAGACCTTGGTCACAATACAATATGACTATAATATGACAGCTTCTGTCTCTCAGCGGGCAGTAGCTCCATTGGCACCCATCAAAATTTCTTGAGCAATTTTCTAGTTTTCTAGTTTTCTAGTTTTCTACCGTTTCACTAGGTCTTTCCTTAGGTTTAGCCATCTCAGCTACCAGCCTGTTCTCACTCTTAGCTCCTCACATCCTGGGTGTCAGAACACTTTCATCTTGGCTAACTTAAGTGTAGTTTTCGGTAAATATTGACCAATAATGTGCATTGATTACTACACTGACTATGTATTTTATCAACATTTTTCTTTTTTGGAGCGGCAGAGACACATTTATCACCGTTTTAAATCCACAAGATCCTCTACGAGGTACCCTCCACAGTAAATTATTTTAAAGAAGATTTAAATGACTTTGAGGGAAATATGTGGCTGTAGATGCTTTGACTGATGAGCCGGGATGAATTCTTCTTTTCTGTAAAAGACATAATTGTTCTATATTTCTCATGTGAACTGAATACATACATCTGTAACCCTGTTTATTGTGCTTCAAGTCAGAAAACTATTGTAAAATATGAATTAATTGATTAAAATATTAATCTAAACTTTTTTTCTGATTAAAACCATATTATTGACAAAATAAATGTGTCGTAGGCCCAACTAGACGAAACACTGATGAAAGGAGGTTCCCACCTGATGACCCCAATGACATGTTGGTCAGCACGGCTCACTATATCTATATAGGGAGTATAGGGAATTATTCACTGGTCTGGTCCATTTTTTTTTCTTTAGCACAAGTTTATTCTGTTTACCTTAAATCCAAATCTAGCCTAGCTAGTGACTGAATAGGGCAGCTGACAACAAGGGACCCTGGGGTCGTAACAAGGATGTAGAGGATTTGTTGCAAAGTCTGTTGTCTCATTGTTGAGGGAGCTGGGTGTAAGTGGACAGAGTGTGAGGAAAATAGTGAAGGAAGTGTCAGATGAGGCAGTAAAGTCTAGTCAGTGGATTTGGATTAGAAGAAGCAATAGTAGCTGGGGGCCCAGCAGGGGGAGCACTTAGGGAGCACTAAGGGTCCTTCTGTTACCCCTCCTCCCCCCTAGTGAGGAGTTAAACAGTTTGACGGCACGGGGGACGAAGGAGTTCCTCAGTCTGTTGCACTAGGGGAGAAGCAGCCTCTTGCTGAACAGGCTTCTCTGGCTGCTGATGACAGTGTGCAGAGGGTGGCTGGCATTGTCCAGAATAGCCAGGAGTTTGTGCATTGTTCTCCACTCTGCCACTGTCGCCAGAGGGTCCAGCTTCGTGCCAACCATGGAGCCAACAGAACTGGTCTAGGACTAGGTCTGTCCCTCAAAAAGTCGATGACCAGTTCCTTAGTCTTTGAGGTGTTGAGCTGCAGATTGTTCATGTGGCACCACACAACAAAGTTCCTCACCAAGCTCCTCTACTCCTCCTCTTTGTCATCTCTGACGTCACTGTAGGGGCAGTGTTGATCTGGGGTTGCTGCAGTTGGTCAGGTCTAGATTCAGCAACATTACGTGCCCAAAGAATGAGGACAGCTGACGACCTGAATATACTGAATAGTTATTCCATCAGTGGATTTTCACTTCCCATATGGCTCAGGTATATTCCAAGATGACAATGCCAGGATTCATGGGGCTCAAATTGTGGAAGTGGTTCAGGGAGCATGATGGATTGGCCCCCACAGAGTCCTAAATCCATTTGAGAATCCGTCTCTTCCATCGTCACTACAAGATCTTGGCGAAAAATGAATGCAACTCTGGACGGAAATAAATGTTGTGACAACAGAATCTGCAGAATCTTATCGAAACAATGCCACAGCGAATGTGTGCTGTAATCAGAGCCGAAGGCGGTCCAACACAATATTAGAGCGTGGGACTTTTTGTTTTGAACAGGCAGTTTATTTGAACTTTCTCAAAATCTAAATCTCTCTCTTGCTTTGCAGAAGGCTCAAAAGAGGGTGAAGGAGGAGTCCACAAAGGATGCTGTTTCATCGGTGAGTGCACTCACTGTCATAAATGCTGCATAAGCTGTGCTTTTATTGTACTATAACCTTCATTTTCTCTTCTGATTCCCTGCAGGGAAAACATGAACATCGCTTCAAAGTGAAATTCGGTTCAGATGACCAGAAATACACCATTGACTGTCATCAACCACAAACATTGCTGGAGGCCATAAAATTCCATCTAGCAGATGAGTTCAATGAAAAGATAAAGGGAACAGATGAGAACATTTACATTAGGTTGGGTGAAGGGGCCGATGCGTCTCTTCTTGCAACAAATTTTCCTTGTTGTTGTGTTGACGAAGATGAATGTCTGACCATACGTTCATCAAAAAGGGTTATAGAGGCCCAAAACCAAACAAAGTACCGGCTCCAAGAGAAAGAACATTACTGTGTATTCTATATTGAAAATGTGGGAGGGAAAGACAGTAAATCCAAGGCAAAGCAGATCTTTAGATGCACAGATATTCGTGAAGAGTTTAGGTATTTCTGTGTTTATGGAGAGAAGAGTGAGATGACCGTGGAGCAGGCTCTGAAACAAGATGGCCGCTTTGAGAAACATCTCAGCAACTTCACTTTGTGCGATAACAAAAACAACGACATCACCAAGTGCACAGCATCTCTCAGTAGAAAGATGAACAACAGGTATTTCAGGATTCAACTTACAAGATCAACAACAAAAGGCACAAAACAACCGGCCAGTAATGTAAAACAGGAACAGCAGAAAACCCAGTGTGCATCAAATGATTCACAAAGCAAGAGCGAAACAATATCAGTCCTAGAGCGAGCACAGGAGAAGGGTATCAGTGTAAAAGAAGCTATTAGAGAGACAGGCACCAATGTCAACATGCAGGAGATCTATGACCTTCTGCGTGAGCAGTTCCAGGGCCTGAAAGGATGGATGGAGAACAGGTTTCCTGGTCAGTCCTTTCAGAAAGCACTGAAGGTGAGCAAGGAGAACTTTGGAAAGATCCAGCAGTCTTTTAGGAAAATGTCCACAGTGAGGGAGCTGGTGAAGCTCGGTGAGTCAGTTTGTCTGTTGAGGATATATGACACCAGATCCTCTTTGTCAATGCAGGGCACAGGCTTTGTGCTGTTTGGCAACTTCATCCTGACGAATGCCCACTTATTCGAACCCTTTGCCAACCGGGGAATAGAAAAGTGGTGGGAATATATTAAAATCACTGCTGAGTTCCACTTTGAAAGTCATGCTGTTGGATCGAAGAAAATGCTTGATGCCAAAGTGTTTATTGACAATCCCTCCATCCATCCATTTTCTACAATAACTTCAGGGTCCCGACAAAGCTGGAACATCCCAGCACCTGTTGGCAGTGAACAACTAGATTATGCCCTGCTTGAGCTCATCCCTGAGAGCCACAACGCTGAAACACAACAATCTGAGACATCTGTTGTACCACCAGGGCTCCTGAAGAGGTTTGGTCCCCTGCCTGGGGATGGGGGGGCCTGTGTTGTTGGTCACCCAGCAGGTGGGGTGAAGGAAACAGATCCCACATGTATCATCAGAAAAGATAAGAGGGATCAGGCTGTCGACCAGAGTTTAGAGGACTACCAGAATTACTTATTTACGGTCTGCTCGATCAAGCAAGCGATCGAAACGCACCAGCTGGCAGATGTTGTTGTGACCTACAACACTTTCATGTATCACGGCTCCTCAGGCTCCCCGGTGTTTGATGCTCACGGTCAGGTTTTCTGTTTGCACTCTGGTGGCTTTTTCTTCGGCTATCCAAAGCCAGATCACAGTGTGATTGAGTACTGCTATCCTCTGCTCGGTATATTTAAAGAGCTTGTGAGTTCTCTGAAGAAAGCCGGAAGCACAGCGTTGTTGGCGAGAGTTTGCGAGGAAGCAAAGGGAAATCCACACCTAGAAAAGATCATTGAAGTTGTGGCTGGCCCAAAGGATGAATCCTCTAGAGAGGGGGAGTCATCAGATTCTGAGGAACTGATGGACACACATTAGGTTTTTGGATCAGACCGTTCTCAGATACATGGCACATCTGGCAGGACAGAAAAGTGAGATCAGAATGATTAAACCAAACAGAAACCCTTTATATTTAGTCTGAAGCTCCACCTGCTTACATGTTGTTCATACATGTTGTTTTCTTATTTAAAAAAAGTTTGAAAAGAAGAGGGTTAATAGACATGTACCAGAGAGCCTAAAGCATCTAAAGTACTTTACTGTTGTGCCTAAGTTAATGCCGGTCGGACCATCGGTGCTAGACTAGTAGCGCGCCCAAATTCATGATGGAAACGAGAAAATAATATTAAGTATACACAAGAGTAATATGTGTGTCTAATGCCTTCGGCATTGGCAACTGTTGTTGCTCTTTTTTCTAATTGTAGAAGCTCTCTGCATCTGCTGTAAACCTATTTATGAAAGTTTAATTTCCATAATCAAGTCAAGTTTAAGGCTTTGTAAACCATTTGATTTTATTCTCCTGTTTTGTTATCCTGGGATTAAAGTAAACTCACCTTTTGAGTCCTCTGTATTACCTGCTTTTTTTATTTCTTTGATTTCTACAAGGAAGCTCAACAGGCTGCACCTTCGGAAAGCACATGCAAATAGACAAAACGCAAGCAAAAAAAACTAAAACATCGTCATAAACTTGACAGCATGTGCTGCAAATCATCACAGCAGATACAACAAATACTGAAACATGCTGCAAAGCACAAACAACAGCAAAGTGTTTCCAAGGATGCAAAAACTGGATGAACTACCATGAACGTTTTAACACCTATGTAGCTAATTACCTGAAATCAGTCTCGGTGCTACTTTTAGAGTTCTCGTTTGAATGGACCGAAATTACACAAAGAAACATTCAACCACAACTTGTTAACTAGACATTGGTTCTTTATTGAATACTAACCAGAAACATGAGCCTTAAAATGCAATCAGAAAAGCAAATGAAAGAACATCATATGCACACGTTAAAAACTTGATTTTGCTCAGATGGATCTTTAACGGAGACGGATGAGAGCAATCTGCTGATTGAACACTCCTCAAGAAAGTCAATGAGAACTTTTTCATTTTTATTATAAAGCAGCAAAAAAAAGCTAAATTAATAGAAAAATGTTTGTTTATGTTGGTTTGGTACCAAACGATTATAAGTTTTATCCAAGTTGTTTAAATCTTATAAGAAGCAGTAATAACTCTAAGTTCATGTAAAAACCAAAAGAAATAAAGCAAAGAATTTGTTCAGAATTGTTGTTTTTCTTTTGCTTGTCCCTCTCTTATTGATTTATTTGTGACAGCTTGAGTCACCGCTGCCTCATAATTATTGTTCCTGTCAGAGAGATTTGTCATTATTTGCTTTGGGAGATCAAACGGTGTCGAATGCCAGTAAATGCTGCAGCATGTTTGAGTTCACCGTGCGTGCACTTTATCACAGCAAAGACAGACGCAGTACAACAAACAGTCGATCAGCGTCGGCAGGAGTTGTTGCTCAACTCCGATCTGACCTGACAGACGTTTCCCGGTGAGTCAAAGGTTTGTCACACTGAGGCTTCAAAAAGTCCAACAGCAGCCGGGTGAAGCAGAGACGAGTCTGCACACAGAAGAAGAACGACGGGAAGAAAGATGAAGTGGTTTGGTGTTCTCATCTGTCTGGTTCCTGTGGCCTTCACACAGGTGAGTTTACTTCTTAAACAATCGTACATTATTTAACAGCTTTAGTCCTGGATTATGTGTTTTGAAGTAGATTTATTAGAGCAATAATTCATTAATTCAGTCCAAATCTATTTATTACTAATCTATGATGGAAACTGTTGCCATAACCCTTCAACCCTCCTGTTGTCTTGCGGGTCAAAAGTGACCCACTACCATGTTTAACTGTAGAAAAAAATACCTTAAACTATCTTTTTCCAACTTGAAATGTTATTACTTTTCCTAAAGGGACCCCATCATTAGAAAAAGTCATACTTTATTTTTGTTTATGTTTCCATGTGGGCTGTACACCACTAGGGTACAAAGATTGTCTTATGGGTCATTTTTGACCCGTGAATTATAAAAACATTTAAACACCAGAAAAAAGTTCACTGTTTTTTTTCCCCTTTCAATATAATTAATTCAGAAGTAATTACTTCACATTTATTATATAATTAATTTACAAACTTAAATTAATTTAAATTTAAATTAATACCAATTTTATTAATTAATTAATAAACCTTTATTATGTAAAAGAAAACTGAGAAAACAAGAAAACTGTTGGTCCAACTGACAGTTGGTTTGTGGTAAAAAAAAAAAAAAAAGTGTAATCCTGAAAACTGGTGATTGTCTTTTTGTATTGTGTAACAAAATATACATGATAAAAAATATATTGAATTGAGTTGAATAGATAAATAACAGCTGGTTTCATCACACAAAATAGATTTTGGATTTAAAATTCAATTAAGTTGCTTTATTTTGGGGCTTTGGTAGGGCGGGTCATTTCTGACCCGTAGGACAAAGAAAAGGGGAGTAAACACAATGTTAAGACCGCACAAAGGGTTAAAAAGAGTCATTCGACTCAATGTAAATGTAACAGTTGAACGTTAAATAAATGATAATTAATATTTAAATTCTATCGTTGCTTTGCTGGATTGATCCGTCAAACTGACCAAGTAGAATAATTTTCTTGTCTGTCGTTTGTCGAGGTGCAGATCGACCCCAGAGGAGCTCGTCCGGTGGAGCAAGGCACCAGATCCGATAAATGTGCCCCTCAGAGGGAGTGGCCTTTCTGCATAGACGATGACTGGGTACTTCTTCTTCTTCACTTCTACACTTTACCCCGTTTCTCCAACTAAATCAACTGAGAAAACAGATGGTGGTTTTAAATTGATAGGCCTCACCCAAGAGCATTTCGACAGAACTATGCACCACGTATGTCTGAGGATGTGAGCCTTTTTAACTTTTTGACCAAAGCTAATTTAAATTTTATAAAAACCGAGAGTGTAGCCTGACTTTGAGCTCGTCACCTCAACGTGGAAAGAGCACGACTCATGAACCGGATGTTTTTGCTAATTTACTGCCTCACTTTTAGCATTACAAGACACAAATATTTTTGGATCACGACGAAGCCTTTTACACATTTAAAGACTCTCATGTCAGCCGCTGTAGCTAGTTTTATCTGCTAGCATCGTATCTGCTGGCAACCAACGGCTTAGAGTCGCTTGGCCAAGACAGCACTGTCAAATTTGTTCTCAAGGTGTTATAAACCATACGTTTATGGCTATTTTAGTGGCTCAATATCTCTAAAAGCCGCCAACTTTCACTGTAACTCATGTCATATGCTAGCTTCTTCCTGCGTGTACATCCATCAACACGATTAGCAAACACACTATCTTGGATTATGTTGGCTGGAACTAACTCTCATTAAAAAGCACGACAGTCAGCCTAAACTTTTGATTGTGACACTTCATGCCACAAAGAATGGACTCTGACATGTTTCTTTTCATTGAATTAATCCTAAATGAACACTTTTGGTTGTAAGCTAGTTAGCTACCAACTAGCTTACACCAACTAGCTTAGTTTGCTTTGAAGATACTTTAGCTCTACATTTGATGAAGATAATCAATAAACAGTTCATTTTATGTTAGTTGTGAGCACATAAACGAGATTTATATATGATTTGATAAATGTTTTCAGACCAGCAATGGGTTCTTTTACCTTTAAATCCTGATGTAACGCTAACACAACATTAACATTTTCAAGACTCAGGAAAATATAGACAAACATAAACTGAAGATTTAATCTCTTGAACTGTTTTCATACACTGTTTATATATTTTTACAGTCTGAGAAATTAAAGTGGAATATTCAAAATTTTCCAGATATCCTTCAAGTTATGCAAAGTCTCAGTGGGTTTGATTATTGATGAGTCATAATAAATTCTGTCTTCTAATTTCATCCGTTTCTTCTTCTGTCAGGGCTCTAAATGCCCGTCGGGCTGCAGGATCCAGGGTCTGATGGACAAAAACGACCACGAACTGCTGAAAAAGATCGAGAAGATCCGTATCCTGCTGGATCAGAACAAGGCAAAGCATCGCTCCGCCGATCAGGTGTCCAAACAGACCTACAACTACCTGAAGGAGAAGCTCACCATCGATGCTGGTCAGTGTTTAGTCATCACAGAAAAAAACAAAAAACATGCAAGAACAAATCTGAAACTGAAATAACACCCAAAGATCTGGTTTCCTCACATAAATGTTGTTTTGCCATGATTTAGTAAACATTTATTTATTTCCAATGTTCTCACCAAAAAGGTGGAAACCTTGGAGTTGGGAACCCAATAAGTTAATCGTGTATTAGAGTACAGATAGAGTAATATTTCGAAACATCTGATTTAAAAATGAATCGGGATGTGTGAAAACTACAACTCTGAGTGTGCTGAATCAGGGGCTGTTTGATGAAAATCTCAAAAAATAAATATTTCACTAAATAATTTCTGTTATTTTATTAGACTTTCTGGATGGAAAGGATTAACACAAACACAAACTTCTTCCACCAGGTCACGGCAACAACTACTACGACTTGGCCCAGAGTCTGCGTCAGAGGATCTCAGACATGAAGGTCAAGATTGACAGACAGCTGAGGATCCTCTCCGCCCTGAAGGATCGGGTCAAAGACCAGGTCACTGAGATGCAAAGGCTGGAGGTACGGAGAGCCAACAGGGACAAAAACACAGATATACTCTTTGCATTCACACAGTAAACAACAACAAAATAGCCACAGAGGCAGAAGCTTTTCTTTTACCCTTAAACTACAATTTAGCTTTCTTTGAATTCCAGTCAGATCTTAGGTCTTTTAGGGCGCTAAAAAGTAAGTTAAAGGCCTACAGAAAGCTGACACTACACCCAATACATAATGATAATACATACACAGAGGAACAATAATGATCATTGGACTCTACACCAAAACATTTCATAAACGCATGAAATTTGGGATTTTGAATTTGCCGCTTGGAAATCCTTCCTGGAATTACAGACTGGGGGCGGGGCTTCCGTGTGACGTCACAGGTGCACTGGATTTTCCTGACTGCCGCTATTAGTATGCTTGTTGAGTGGTGAAGGCAATAAAACGTTGGGTTCAGTGCAGTTTTTATTGTGAGTAGATGTACGAAGTGCTGTGGGTGCGTGTGTTGCCCTCAGCAGCAGCAGCTCACACCACCGGGGACAGAGGAAGCAGAGAGACCCGCGGTCTTGTGTCTGTGTCTCCCTGTCTGCCTGCCTCCTCTCTGGTGAAATCAGCCGGAGCCATCCCGCCGTGTTCAGCTCCCTGCGGTGCGGACGCTCAGGGGGAATCCACCTGGCGGAGAGCGGACATACCGCGGGATGGTTGCCCTGAAATCAGCCGGCAGAGCGACGACGTGTGTCCACGTCGGGGCTCTTGATGATCGCTCTGCCGAGATTTCCACTCTCCACCTGGCGGAGAGTGTGTCCGCTCTCCGCCAGGTGGATTCCTGTCCGCACCGCAGGGAGCTGAACATGGCGGGATGGCTCCGGCTGATTTCACCAGAGAGGAGGCAGGCGGACAGGGAGACACAAGACCGCAGGTCTCTCTGCTTCCTCTGTCCCCGGTGGTGTGAGCTGCTGGTGCTGAGCAGTGTTGCCAAAAAAAAATCACAAGAAGTCGCTATTGGCTCTCTGAAAAGTCGCTAGAAGTCGCTAGATTGCGTCATGACGTCATAAGTGACGTAACCACGGCCATATTATATTTTTTCGCTCCTACCCGAGCCGAAATCAGCCGGCCTGAAGCTGATTTCAGCTCTAAACTCTGTAAACTTTAGCAACATTTGAAACTTTCCAGGCCAGAAAGCAGTCGTTTAGCTCCCCAACGTGTTAAAAACCTGCCAAAATACCGGCTATTTACTATTTTGTTCCCATGAATTCGGCGCTACTAAAGCTAGCCGCAGTGAGCAACGCACTTCCGGTTATTTTGACAAAATAAAATACCCGTTGCCTTTTATCATAGGGAAAGATATTACGATAAAAAAAAAGGTGCTTTTGTTTTGAAAACAGGAAGTGAACCTACCCTTGTTGTAGCTAGCTTGAAACTGCCGTTTTGATGGAAATGCCGGGTTGCCGCCGTCCAGCAGTGCTTCTGTCTCGGCTTGTATGGTGTCGCGGGGCAACTGATTTGTCACTCACAAAACAAGTTAAATTGTCGCTAGATTTAGCCAGAGATGGCCAAAAGTCGCTAAATCTAGCGACAAAGTCGCTAAATTGGCAACACTGGTGCTGAGGGCAACACACGCACTTCGTACATCAACTCGCAATAAAAATTGCACTGAACCCAACGTTTTATATTTCCAAGCGACGTCCCGCGGCACACATCGAAATTTGCCGTGAAGAAGCTGTCCAGGTCTGGCAAACTGCTGGCTTCGCTACTAGAACTACTGGGGGTTGTTCCAGCAGCTGGCACTCGCGACGTCACGCACCTGTCGTTCCAGTTTGCCAAATTCGAGTCAAATGTGGTGATGGTTTATTGGGCCTAATCAGGACTATCCAGGGGCCTAAAATTATTTTAAAATCATAAAAAAATTCCATGGTATATAAGGAATCGATCTGCTATTTCAGTTTTGTGCAAAAAATCACCTTTCTGTAGGCCTTTAACATAGGAATTATTCTGAGGGCGCCATTCAGAAGTGTTATAGTAGGTGTGTTGTATTTTATTTGTGCATTATAAACATAATAAACAGTACTCTAGCCTAGTTTATCATCTTATTTACTTTAGGAATAATTTTTTTCAACCATTTGTGTCCCCCGTCAGGTTGATATCGACATTAAGCTCCGCTCCTGCAAAGGATCCTGCGCTGGTTACGTCGAGTACAAGGTGGACCACGAAAGTTACGTGACCCTGGATAAACAGGTGAGGACTCGGTTCTTAAATCCAGCTATGTTTGCTGACGCAAACATGTGAATCAGAGTTTTGTGAATCATTATCAGCTTGTTTTGCCTAATTTCCACAGTTCAAAGATTAATGCTCAAAGACCACTTTGAGTTCCAGTTTGGTTTCTAGACCTTTTTGAGAAAATACCCAAAACGTGTTTGCAGTTTTACTGTTTTCACTACCAAAAGAAGAAACTTAAGTGAGTTAAGTCACTTGTATGGCTTAAAATAAAAACTAATTCCTTTAAAAAAGAAGGAAAATAAATAAGTGACTTAATTTAAGGAGGGGAAATTTGCTAGATTTGTTTTTAGTTTAGTGATCATTTATTTATGTAAAACCACTACTTTAAAACTGTCAATTCCCCCTCCCACTGTACTCAGAAGCTGTTCCAAACTTTTATTAAAAGCAATATAAATGATCATAATCAGTAAATGAAGGGGTCATTAACATCTTAGACACGTTACATGTGTCATTCATGTGCAGTATAAACAGCTCGGGGCCCAGTATGGAACCTTGTGGTACTCCACAGGTTCTCAGGCTTTCTCGATCACAGGATATGGACCTCTCTCTTATTTTTGTTACCCCTTAAACGAAAAATGCAGTGTTGAGTGTCTCCTGTCCGTCCCTCAGGTGCAGCAGCTGGACTCTCAGTCAGTGCAGAACATCGAATCAGTGGGAACGCTTTACGTGATGAAGAGCAGGCCACTGAAAAACGTGGTCGTGGACAGCGTCTTCAAATCCAAGGATGTGGCGGGACAGCGGAGAGAAGACATGTTCCCTGAGGTGAGAGAGGTTTCCTTTTAAACATTTTTTAATTTCTCACCAAAACTCTGAACGTTCAGCTAATGCTAGTCTGCGTTTCTTCTAGCACGAACCCTAAACTGATGACCATAGATGCAGTAGCAGAATATGCTTTAAACCTTCGGGGAATTATGCTAGCAGTTAGAATCACAAGCAGTTAAAACTGTTTCCTTATTCAGGACCTAAGATATGTGGTAGTTAACATACTTATGGCTTCAGTCAAAGAGGTAGAAAATGTTTTAAAATGTGTGTAAAATCCAATGTTGGCTCACAGATACTTGGCCATAAATAAGAAAACTATGTTTTGACAACAAGATTTCAAAAAGCTTAAAAGTGGTCTGAGATAAAGGCACATAAAAACAACAGAAAATCAGTAAAATGAACGAATGTAGACTAGACGTTTATAGATTAGTCATGAAAACCAGCAGTTTTAGAGAATGATGCAGCACATTCTGCCACACAGTGTCGATGCTGAAACGATAAATGTGCAGCCCGTGACTGTTTTCACTGTATTGTATTGTTGCAAATTCTATTGTTCTGTTATTAGCAGGCTGATTTTGTTTATTTGCTAATAATTGACGGGGCACACATTAGCTTGAGCTATTAGCTTCGAGGTGGCGGTGTGAGCATTTCTGTTAATTCCCTTTTTGTCGTGAACTTCCTTGGAGTCATGCAATGAATTCTATGATGATGTTGCAATATTTTCAAATTGCATGGACTTTATTAACACAATTTAAGACGACTAATTTCGTCAATCTCATTTAAACAGAGGGGGAAAGAGTACAAAAATATTTTACTCAAGTACAAGTACTGTTACTCTGTTGAAATTGTACTCAAGTACAAGTATATTTACCAGTCAAAAAATCTACTCAAGTAAAAGTAAAAAGTAAATAATTTAAAATGTACTTTGAGTTAAAGTAAAGTTACTTTTTCACAATCTGTGTTTTCTGCCTCTACTGTGAAGCCCACATCCGTGTAACGGATGCCAAATGGCTGAGTGGAGTGGCTAACTGTCGCAGGATCACCTCAGTCATTTGCTTCAGCTCAAATCTGTTGCCGAATGCAATAGGGAAAGGTCTATGTATTTTCCCCTCCTCGCCCAATACAGCCTCGAAATATGACCCACTACACAGATTGCCATGCCTTCTACACTGCCCTGACTTTACAAAGCATTATACAAGAAATGTGAAAGTCAACTGTAGCGCCGAAATCTCCTTGCTTGCCTGTTTGCACCAATCGTTCGTGAACACATGATAAGCCCAATGTCACTGCTACAAAGACAGTTGGTTTCAGCACCGAAAATCGTCATTGGCTACCCCTGACAGTTTACATATCTGCGGTTATCAATTCAAACATTGGGCTTATTTGTTTTGTTTAATATTCTTTCTGGCCTGATGGACGTATATGTGGTAGGACCAATAGTTCTCGAGGTCAGTGGGTAAGACGGATAATGGCAGGTTAGCAAGCGGCCGTGCTCATACTATTAGCCAGCTGAATAAGCAGATTAGTTGGCATAGCTAATTTCCGTTACAGTGCCAACAACAGGTTGCTAATTCAATATTATATTAGCAGTATCATACACAGTTTTCGGGACATGGCTAGGACTCCTAGCCTTGTCAGTTTAAACATGGAAAGGGAACGAGAAACATGACTTACCTCAACGTGCTTACGCAGATTAGATGTCGAATTCTTGTAAGCCAAAATTTTGGACATCTTACTCAGATAGGGCCAGGGGTGCACTAAGTCAGAAGAACTGCTCTCCGTATTTCCATTGTCCGCCTCCATGTCTGACTCTGCCATCCTCGTCTGAGTGAGTGACAGTTCTCACGCGCCAACACTCTTTATAGTAGGCTAGAATTCTAGAGCCATACCGGCGCAGGGGCACAACGTTCAGTATTTCCCATAATATCCCATAATAATTCATTACCAGAACGCAAATTTTTTTTTACTCAGTAACGCTTGTGCTGTAAAATGTACCGAGGTACATTACTTGAAAGAAAATGTACTTAAGTAAGAGTAAAATTACACATTTTAAAAAGTAGTTAAAAAAGTACAAGTACACAAAAAAGCTACTCAATTACAGTAACGCGAGTAATGTAATTCGTTACTTTCCACCTCTGCATTTAAATAACGACTAATTTAATCCACAAGAGCCGACTGTCAGTTATTGCTCTCAATTAACTGAATTCTGCACGATTGAAAGTCATTTTAGATGCTTCATTAAAAACGGATAACAATAAAGTTTAAAATTAGTTAGCGAACAACAAGCTAGGTTAGCTTGTTAGAGCCAACCCAAAGTATGTGATTGTTGCTCTTTTGTTAGCAAGATTACAAAGAAAATAACCAGCTGAATTTAATGAAACTTGGTAGAAAGTTTGAGCATGGGCAAAGCAAAGATTTGGATCCATCTATTTGTAAGTTTGAAATACAACAATGGTCTAAGTGGAGATCCTATCATGGTATCCCTTGGTATCAGAACGCAGAGGTATCGCATTACTCTGTTTGAGAGTGAAACTTTATTTCCTCTCAACCAAACCAAAGAACCAACCTCAGCACAACCATGTTAACTCACTCTACATTCCCTTCTTCTTCTTCCAGGTAAATACAGTCCAATTGATCCTGGAGCAGGAAGGTTCCAGCTCATCCCCAGCAACCATCTCCAAGGTCCCAGGTACTTCTTCCTCTACGTCTGGATCCTCATCTTTGTCTGGATCCTCATCTTTGTCTGGATCCGCCTCTTCTTCCTCAACCTCATCGAAATCCATCACTGAACACACGGGACGTGGCGATGGGGATTTCTTCGGAGGGTTTGGAGGGTTTGACAGTCAACCAAGTGCAAGTGCAAGTTCAAGCCACGTATCGACCAAAACTGTCAGCTGCACAAAGAGCATCAGGACGACAGTGGTTCACACGAAGGATGGACCAGTGGAAAGGGTGGAAGAGGTGGTTAATGGAGGACCTGAGTGTCAGGTGATGACGGATACCAGTAAGGGAGGGATGAGTTCCTTGTTCCCAAGCCTCAGCCACACCTCCTCCTCCTCCTCCTCCTCCTCCTCCTCCATATCTACCAAGACATTTCATTCTGGGGGCACGAAAGGAAGCCTCTTGGGAGATTTCAAATCTGGGCTCACGAATCCATTTGGTTCTGATGTTGGGCTCGATCTCGGAGCGTTCATGACCGACAACGCAGAGGATGACGTCCCTGATTTCCACGCCCGGAGTGTGAAGAGCACGCGTGTCGACCGGCAGGCCGATTTTGTAGGAAAAGGTACCAAAACATCCGATCTGGAGTAAAATCTGCAAAGCCAAGAGGGGAACGACAGCTAGATAGCATGTGTTAGCATCAGCTAGCTTGCTTGTACCAAAACAAGAAGTGAATATAATATCCTTAAATCTTTGCTGCTAGAGTTTATAGATTTCTACATCCAGTGTAATGAATAAGACCACCAGTTTATTGAAGTATTTTGGCTCACTGTTTAACCCAAGAAAATTAATGGAAACTTATCACATTTAAAAAGTCAGATGTAAGATTTGATAAAAGCACCTGTTTGTGTAAAGATCGGTGTAATTTTCTTGTGTTCTAATACATTCAATAAAGCTATATTTCTCGGTCACATTCCCTGAACTCTGACATTCTTGATAAGCTCCCAACCAAACTGCGATTTTCTGATTTTTAAGAAGAATAAAACCATGAAATTTTACACGGAAACACGTAAATTCCTCTGAAATATCTCCCAACATGCTCTCGCTACGGCCCTGTTTGTAACAAAAGATGTGCCACCCCATCAAACATCTTGCAGTCTGGCGTAAATGGGTTTGATACTGGGGAAGGTTTAGGTATTTTCTTTAGCCGGAAGCGATGTTTTTAGCCTTTTTTCAACCAGTCGAGAGAAAGCCGGCCCACGCTAACTCGCGGCTTGCGGTGTGCCCCTCTGTTTACAGATTGTGTCGAAGCCTTCCAGAAGCACCAGAAAGGGGAAACAAACGGCCTGTTTGAGATCAAACCCGTCGGCGCTATCTCCCCATCGATAGCGGTTTACTGCCAGCAGGAGGGGTTAATGGGCGGGTGGTTGTTAGTCCAGCAAAGAGAGAGCGGCGTGCGCGGTTTCAACCGCACCTGGGCTGAGTACCGTGAAGGGTTCGGCTCGGTCGATGCTCAGGGCAAGGGGGAGTTTTGGCTGGGCAATCAGAACCTCCACCTGTTGACTAACCAGGGTGAGACCCTGCTGAAGGTGGAGCTGGAGGATTGGGAAGGGGGCGTAGGCACTGCTGAGTACATAGTGAGGGTGGGCACGGAGGAGGAGGGGTACCCGCTGCATGTGTCCGGTTACACCGGGGACGCCGGCGACGCTCTGACGACGCCCAAATCTGTGAGGGCGTCGGACTTGTCCCACAACGGTATGAAATTCAGCACCTTCGACAAAGACAACGATAAGTGGGAAGAGAACTGCGCACAGGTGTACGGGGGCGGCTGGTGGTACAACAGCTGCCAGTCTGCCAACTTAAATGGGATTTATTACAAAGGCGCATACGACCCGAAAACAAACACGCCGTACGAGGTTGAGAATGGAGTCGTGTGGGCGACGTACAAAGCAGCCAGCTACAGCCTGAAAGCTGTTCGTATGTTTATCCGACCGGCTGCTTTTTAATAGGCTGGGCAGGGGTGGAGCAGTGATTTTTAAATGTGGGAGGGGGGCACATGAGCACATGAGACGATTTTAGGCTCACGTTTAGCCCATTTTTTAAAGTAACACCAGGAGCGGAGCAGTGATTTTAAATGTGGGGGGTGTTCCAGGGGGGGCACATGAGCACCACATCAAGCCCATAGACACGACGCTGAAGTTGGCATCCGATTCGCAAATTAAATGGATGGGCATAAAGGGCCATTTCACTGCATTTTGATCACCCTAAACTAGATCCTGTATGGAAACTACAATAGTTACACTGCTCAAATCTGAATGGAATTATTCTAAAGAGGCTATAGATTCATTAAAACCTTATTTGGGATTTGTGAAACCTTTTTCTGATTTGTGAAAATGCAGAACAGGGTAATTTTACTGCATTTTGATCGCCCTAAACTAGATCCTGTATGGAAACTAAAATTGTCACACTGCTCAAATCTGGATGGAATTATTCTTAAGAGGGTACAGAGTCTTTAAAACACATTTTATGATTTGTTAAAATTTTATTTGGTCATTGAAAATTCAAAAAGGTGAAATCATCTTGTTGTAAAAGTGGGGGTGTCGAAACACCCCCATCCCCCACGGGTGCGACGCCCATGAGGCAGGGCATAATAAATGTGAGCTGGAAGATGTTTGGAAGTCCTTCTAATGTTCCAAAATGATGTTTAAACAACGTTGTGTATTTCTGCTGATGATTATATTTTTGTCAACACGCTGTGCAAATGGCATTGACCTGTTTGTTAGCTTAACCAGTCCAATGTTCTTTCAGCGACCTGATGTTCTCCCTGTTGCTCAACTCTGTACAGATCAACAACTGAACTCTGCTCCATCAATAAAATTCAGTCTTCACTTCAGCTGCTGCGGCTTGTGTTCTCATTTCATATAAGATTCTTTATAAAACAACAATCCAACATTTACCCAATTTTTAAAAGTTTGAATGGCTTTTTGATTGAACTACGAGTGCTTATTTTTACTCAAATGGGAAAGTATTGAGATAAATTAGTTTTAATACACTCTAATGTGGAACTTTCACCTTATTTATTGCCTGTATTATTTCATTTATTAGGGACCGAGCAGTGAAACTGCTCCCTATTGTATCTGTAGGAGTTCTTATCATTATTCTTTGCAAAAGGTGCTCGAAAACTCGTGAAATTTTGCAAGCACCACCTGCCAGTCGACAACATGGAAAAATCTGGACTCATTTTTTTTTTGGGAGTCGCTCATTGACTCTGTAGCGCCCCCTACGATGCTTAAAAATGGTGCCCGTATTGGGGTTAGTTTTGTGTGTGACAACGAAATTCGGTACACTCATTTATCATGCCCAGACGCACAAAAAAGTCTCTTGCCGCCATGGTCCCACGTCCACAGGAAGGCGGCCATTTTGGATGGAAGGTGTGTTTTGGTGCCATTTTTCCCCGATTCCACGCCTTGCATACGATTGAACTCGTCCTACAGATTTAATGCTACAGACTTCAAACTTGGCCAGGTTACTCTTAAGACATGGGGGGAAAAAAATCATGGAGAAACCTTTTCAAACCTCAAAGGGTGTGGTGACGCATCAAAGTTCAATGACTCGCCATCACTCACCACAAAAAAATGAAGTCGCTTATAACTCCCACATACATTATCCAATCTGTCCCAAACTTCATAAGGTGAATGCTGGACCCAGCCTGAAAGCGTACATATAATCATAGTATCATCCACTTATAGCGCCACCTGCTGGGGGTTGGAAATGTCTTGTTTTTTCCACACCTCGCATTTGAACAAACTCCTCCTACAGATTTAACGGTAACAGCTCCAAACTTGGCCAGGTTACTCTTAAAGGAGAACTGCGGTATTTTCAACATTAAGCCTCTTTTCTGAGTCGTCTGCAATATTTTAGAACCCCCCTCACCGCTTTTTTGATGTTTACTGCTGTCTCCGGTATTTGCCTAATTTTGATTCATTTCAACCTGCTTCAGAATGGCAAGTCATGCGCATGTCTACAAAGGTCCGTAAAAGCACCATAAACGTCCGTTTTCAAAATCATCAACTCACCGGAGTGGTTACTGGTGTGCACTGGTAATCCATATCAAATTTCGTGGCGAAAGGTTGCTTCTGTCGTGTTTTATTTGACATTTTGTACTGGATGTTCGTTGATATTACTCCGCCACCGCTAAGAAAATAGTGCGAGCATGAACAAGCTGCCAAATTTGCTATTGCAGGGGTGGCCAACCGGTCAGAGACTAAGAGCCGCATTTTTTACTGTGTTACCACAAAGAGCCAAACTATTTACAAAAATGACAGAATTCTCTCCGTTACATCCGTCTTTTCTTGACTCGCACTCGTCTCGGTCACGTGACGCATCAACGCTGATATTAAACCCACGAAACGAGCAAAATGAGTCAAAAACAGACGTGTTTGGAAAGCTTCTTCCCAGTGAGGAGACAGAAGAAGAGGCTGTGACCACTAAGAAAAAGAAAGCTGCATTTTAAAGGCATGTTTAAGCGTTACCATAGCGACCAGAGAGGATGTTATGTCAGGAGGACGCTGCTAATAAAGTTACATACAAGTACACAGTGGATTCAAGTTTATTATTATATTTACTAAATACCACAGAGTCTGTGTTGGTCGTATCATTTTATTTTGTAGTATTTATCTGCCACGCCTGAAAGGCCGGTCTGTGAAAATATTGTCTGACATTAAACCGGTCCATGGAGCAAAAAAGGTTGGAGACTGCTGCCGTATTGAACTCAAACGAAGCGAAAACGCACATAAAAAAACAACAACACAAACACAAATTTTGATATGAATGTTAGAGCCGCATGAAACCAGACAAAGACCCGCATGCGGCTCAGGAGCCGCAGGTTGGCCACCCCTGAGCCATAGTATTCTTAGACACCTGCTCAGTGCAAGTCATAAGTGAATACAAGCAAACTAACCAAATTTAACAGAACAGATCAGACTATTTATTCCAGTAGTTAATACAGATTTTCACTTTTATTCGTACAGGCGGCTGTAGTTCAGGGGTGACTGAATGGAAGTCGTCTGCTAATCAGAAGGTTGGTGGTTCGATCCCCAGCTTCCCTGGACCACATGTTAAAGTATCCTTGGTGCAGTATGTGTAATGTAGAAAACAAACTGCAGCCTGTAACTCTGTATAGAACTGCTGTACCAGGCAGGGGCGATTTTAGGATCTGGTCTTTAGGGGGGCCCAGCCCCCAGTGCTCACAGAGGCACATTATTTCTCACTAATTGAGGCAAACTAGTACATTTATAAATTTTGGAGCCGTATTCGTTTTGCTTTGAGTAGTGTTTTCCCCTACAACATTCAATTTTGACCTCTTCATTTCAAAAGACTGTGGCTCGGCAGCGATAACAGAGAGCCTGAGACAAATATTGAAGATAACTCAACATTTATTTTGGGAGTAAAGAGTTAAAACAAAAACAAATGCTAGAAAATAAATAAAATGGTCACTAAAATAATGCATCCTTGAGCAAAAAAAAGAAGTGTTTTTGCATAATATAATATTTTAAAAATGTGCTGAGCCAGGGGGTGCCGAGCTATCTCAAGAATACCCTAGCCTCGCCCCTGTGTACGAGTCTGTGTGAATGAATGTAGCTTACTGTTTAAGTGCTAAATAACTACAGCCATTTACCTTATTGGATGTTTTACAACTAAAGCTGAAACTAAACTTTTGGTAAAAACTAAAAACTCAAGGACATGGTGGACTCAATGGCTGCAAGGTGCCCAGGTCCTGTGGCTGCAGAACCAGCCCAGATCATCAGCCCTCCACCACCGTGCTTGACAGCTGGTGTGAGGTGTTTGTGCTGATATGCTGTGTTTGGTTTCCTCCAAACGTGCTGCTGTGCATCATGAGCAAACATCTCCACTTTGGTCTGCTCTGTCCAAAGGACATTGTTCCAGAAGTCTTGTGGTTTGTTCAGATGCAGCTTTGCAAACCTGAGCTGTGCTGCCATGTTCTTTTTAGAGAGAAGAGGCTTTCTCCTGCAGCCCTTCCACACAAGCCACACTTGTTCAGTCTGTTTCTAACTGTGCTGTCATGACCTTTAACCTTTAACATGCTAGCTGAGGCCCGCAGAGTCTGAGATGTAGCTCTTGGGTTTCTGACCTTGGGGTGACCTTTAACCTTTAGCATGCTAACTGAGGCCTGCTGAGTCTGAGATGTAGCTCTTTGGGTTTCTGATCTTGGGGTGACCTTTAACCTTTAACATGCTAACTGAGGCCTGCAGAGTCTGAGATGTAGTTCTTGGGTTTCTGACTTTGGGGTGACCTTTAACCTTTAACATGCTAACTGAGGCCTGCAGAGTCTGAGATGTAGCTCTTTGGGTTTCTGACCTTGGGGTGACCTTGCTGGGACGTCCACTCCTGGGAAGATTGACAGCTGTCCTGAATGTTTTCCACTTGTGAATAATCTCTCTCTCTGTGGAACGATGGACTCCAGATAGTTTGGAAATGGCCCTTTAACCCTTCCCAGGTTGATGGGCAGCAGCAGCTGCTGATGTTTTTCCTCCTTGGCATCGTGTTAACACACACCTGAACGCTGCAGAACTTCTGCTTTCATAGAGCTGCTCACACTGACTGATGATCAGTTAATCAGAGCATTGATCAGCAGCTCCTGGCTGCTGCTGACCCTCTTAGTTCCTGTGGAAGCAGGAAGGGTTCACTTACTTTTTGCTGTTAACGACACAGTGTAATATGTCATGTGATGTTCATCTATATTTAGCTAAATTTTAAGACCCGCTGAAGATCAGTTTTCATAATGTTCTGCTGGGTAAAACATTAGAATCTAAAGACACTTTACTTTGTTTTTCGATGGACGATACTTGACGAGTTCTTCCTTTGCCCACCTTCCAACTCTTATAGGGTTTCATGACATTTGGCCCAACAAACTACCATACAAACCAATCACATACACATGGAAACAGGGAGGTACAATCTATACTAATGTAGGGTTAATTATTGGTCCAAAAGGTACATATCCCTTGTGCGGTCTTAACATTGTGTTTACTCCTCTTGTCCAAAGCCCCAAAATAAAGCAACTTAATTGAATTTTAAATCCAAAATCTATTTTGTATGATGAAACCACCTGTTATTAATCTATTCAAGTCAATTCAATACATTTTTTTATCATGTATTTTTTGTTACACAATACTAAAAGACAATCACCAGTTTTCAGGATTACAGTTTTTTTTTTAATCACAAACCAACTGTCAGTTAGAAATAGAAATAGAAAATAAACAGTTTTCTTGTTTTCTCAGTTTTCTTTTACATAATAAAGGTTTATTATTGCTATTATATAAATGTGAAGTAATTACTTCTGAATTAATTATATTGAAAGGGAAAAAAACAGTGAACCTTTTTCTGGTGTTTAAATGTTTTTATAATTCACGGGTCAAAAATGACCCATAAGACAATCTTTGTACCCTAGTGGTGTACAGCCCACATGGAAACATAAACAAAAATAAAGTCTGACTTTTACTAATGACGGGGTCCCTTTAGGAAAAGTCATAACATTTCAAGTTGGAAAAAGATAGTTTAAGGTATTTTTTCTACAGCTAAACATGGTAGTGGCTCACTTTTGACCCGCAAGACAACAGGAGGGATATATGTACCTTTTTGAGGGTCTAAAAGGTACATATATACGTACTCAAGTGGTAAAAGATACATATATGTACCTTTTTTTCTACATGCTGGGGTACAATAGACAGGCTACTTCAGTATAAGGGTACAAAATTGCCACCAGATGTACAAGATTGGTCTCTGTAAGGTACAAACCACAAGGGTACAAAACTATACCTTCTGAGGTTATTGCCCCAGTGACAAGCCATCGTACCCCTAAAGGTACAATTCTGTACTTTATTTTCTGAGAGTGTAGTGTCCATAATAATAATGCAGAGAAATGAAGAACAACACAAAAAAACATCCAAAGGATTTCTGAGGTCAGAGAGAAATGTTGAAATCCTTTCGAAGCTGTTTCCACCCCCACTATCACAAGAATTGGACAAAAGCAAACATGATCTTTGATGGTCCAAAAGTCACTCGAATGACACAAAATAAACAAAGGAAAAACATCTACTTGTTTTTGTTTGAATTGGAGCTCAGTTCAAGGTAAACTGATTTCTTCCCCCCTTTTTTTTTTTTTTACCTCTGCAGTGTGCATGAGGCTCAAACAGCAGAAGCAAGATGGCCGACATTTTCCAAGTCACGCCCAGACGTACAGGACGCAGCTCTGCTCAGCAAAATCACATGTTCCCCTCTGCTCAGATGACGATTGGGTAAGAACAACAACTTCATACAGAACTGCATTCATAAGCAGTTTTTGATTTGATTATAACATAATAGTGTCAGGATGTGATTCTGCTGACTCATGGGATGAACCAGTGTTGTGTCCACACAGAACAGACAACTCAGCAAAGAAGCCATTTTAAACTGGATCTTTAGGCACTTTGTTCCCAGCAGCCTGTCACAGAGATGTACGGAAGCTCAGAGCGGACGTGGTACGTATAAACTTTTTTTTTTATCGTTTTCTCGAGATAACAAGATAATTTACCGATGGTTTTCGAGGCCACTTTTTCTCCCCAGTCCGCCCCTGTTTATATGTGTTAATCTGTATTTCTGGCAAAGGTTTTTACCCATTTTTACCCCCCTTTTCATTGAAAACTGAATAAAGTAGCCTATGAATCAAACATGGGTTGTGGAGCGTTTGTGAAAATGCACAAAGCAAATCCCGCTGGTGTGACGAGCATTTCGTTTTCTCAAGATAACGAGTTATTTATCTCGTTATCTCGAGAAAACGATAACGGCACCTCTCTTGCATCATTCGGTAACCATGGAGACGGGCTGGTCCCCTCAGCTGGTCACTGAGGTGTAAATGCCTGTTGAGCTACAGTTGAGCCGGCCGTCCCCGCCTACTTTACCAGAAATACATATAAACACATATAAACAGGGGCGGACTGGGGAGAAAAAGTGGCCTCGAAAACCATCGGTAAATTAACTCGTTATCTCAAGAAAACGATCAGAAAAAAGTTTATACGTACCACGTCCGGTCTGGGCTTCCATAGAGACACATCATTTGTTCCCATTTCTTTAGCTGCATCTGTGAAAAACAGCTTCATAGTTTCAACTTTGTTGTACATTTACGTTAAAACTGCTTTCAGTTACCAAAAGAGTCAAATTAATATATGAAATTCAGTTTAAAAAAAAAATTAATGTTATCACGTCTAAAAGTAGAAAAGTAGGAAAAAAAAAGACAATAATAAGAATGATATGTTATTCAACATCAAGAAAAAGTAAATAAGATTCAATTTAAAGCTTAAAAAAGGAATATAAGATATAATCTAATGACTAATTATGGAACAATTAATATAAATGAAATGATTAAACTGCTTTATGCCACCAGAAATGAATAATCTAGAAGCTCTTTGTGGGTTTTAGACTGGAATTAAGATTTGTTCCCATTTCTTTAGCTGCATGTGTGAAAAACAGCAAAGATAACGAAAGTTACGTATGTAACTACGGTTCTATGAATCCTGGATGACCGCCAGAGGCGGTGCTTTCAAGCACTGGATGATACATCTTGCGCATGCGCAGGTCGAGTGTTAATACCAACAACGTCACTCGTGACCCCCTGCTGACCCCGGAGAGCCTATATACTTCCGGCAACATCAGCAGGTCAGTCCTTACAGAATCTTCTCGCGAGTATACGAGGATTCTGAGTGACAGAACGCTCTGGCGGTCATCCAGGATTCATAGAACCGTAGTTACATACGTAACTTTCGTTCTATTTCATCCTTACTGACCGCCAGAGGCGGTGCTTTCAAGCACTGGATGACTAATACCAGAAGAGTCACGAGGAATCCGGCACTTACTCACTTTATTGAGAGGAAGCAGCAGAGTCGGGCAGCAGGACCACAGCCAACGGGTTGGGAGTGGCAACATTCACCCGATAGAACCTGGAGAAGGTACTCGGTGACGCCCATGACGCTGCCTCACAGATGTCTTCCAGGGGAACGCCCCGTAGGGCTGCCCATGAGGTCGAGACAGCTCTGGTGGAGTGGCAGCTCACCCCAGCTGGCTGGGGGCGCCCACTTCCCTCATATGCCTGGGTGATGGCGTCCACCACCCAGTGAGACAGTCGCTGTTTAGAGAGCGCACAGCCTCTCCGAGGGCCACCGTAGCAGAGGAAGAGCTGGTCCGACTGCCTGATACCGGCAGTCGCGGCCACGTAGGCTCTCAGAGCCCGCACAGGGCACAGTAGGCGTAACCTGTCCTCCCCCTCCGGGGGAACAAACTGTGCCAGGTGGATAGGTCTGTTAGACGAAGACAGCACCTTCGGGAGAAAAGCGGGGTTCGGCCATAGGGAAACCCCTGAGCCATCCGAGTTCCACCTCATGCAGGAGTCGCTCACCGACAGAGCATGCAGCTCCCCGACGCGCTTCGCTGACGCGATAGCGAGTAGAAAGGCGGTCTTAGCGGAGACCCACCTCAGCCCTGCCTGAGCAAGGGGTTCAAAGGGAGGCGCGCACAGGGCGCCGAGCACCAGGTGCAGATCCCATGGCGGGGTGCGCCGCACTCGTGGGGGGCGCAGCCGCCGCGCACCTTTCAGGAAAAGGGACACCAACCTGTGGCTTCCCACCTTGCCGTTATCCGCTCGAGCATGCCGAGAGGAAATGGCCGCCACATACACCTTCAGGGTAGCGGGGGACCGGCCGTCATCCAGGAGTGACTGGAGGAACTCCAGAATCCTAGGGACAGGACAGTGCACAGGGTCCTCACCCCTGTCCAAGCACCATGTAGTGAACAGCCGCCACCTCTGTTCATAAAGCGCCCGGGTAGAATGCGCCCTCGCGTTTAGGATGGTATGGCATACCTCGCCAGAGCACTCAGTCAGCATCGGGTCGGGCCCTGCAGTGGCCAGACCCACAGCTGCAGGCGGGACGGGTCGGGATGCCAGATCCGACCCTGCCACTGAGACAGGAGATCCCTCCTGTCGGGGAGGCGCCATGGGGAACCGCTGCAGAGCCTGTGCAGCAGTGGAAACCACGTCCTCCCTGGCCAAAAGGGGGCTACCAACAGCAGCCTGTGGCCCTGCTGGAGGACCCTCTGTAGCGTAGGGACTATCAGAGGGATCGGCGGGAAAGCATAGAGGAGAACCTCTGGCCAGTCGTGGGCCAGAGCATCCTGTCCCAGGGGACTGCTCTCCTCTGTCAGGGAGAACCAGAGGGGGCAATGGGTCGACTCTTCTGAGGCAAAGAGGTCCACGTTTGCTCTGCCGAAGGTGGCCCAGATATTGAGCACCACCTCCGGATGGAGCTGCCAATCCCCCGGCGGAGGCTTGCCACGGGAGAGCAAGTCCGCCGGCTGGTTGCGTTCCCCGGGCAAATACATTGCCCTTAGGCTGGCTAAGCGTGGTGCTGCCCACAGCAGGAGGTCCCGGGATGCCTGCAGTAGTAGTGCAGACCTGGTGCCACCTTGGTGGTTTATGTGGGAGACGGCCGAAACATTGTCCGACCGCACGAGTACATGTCGGCCCCTCAAGAAAGGGAGGAAAGCCTGCAACGCTCTGTGTACAGCCCACAGCTCTAGTGCGTTGATGTGCTGTGAGCGGTCCCGCGCCGGCCACAGCCCCTGAGCTGTCCGGTTCTGCCACACGGCGCCCCACCCCGAGAGGGAGGCGTCCGTCGTGACTGCCTCGCGACGGGATGCAATGGAGCCCATGGGCATGCCCTGGAGGAGAAACGAGCGCTTCTTCCACGGGGCCAGGGCAAGAAGGCAACGGTGGGACACCGCAAGCCTCCTGTGCCGGTGTCTCCTGGCGTCCAGGTGAAAGCTGTGCAACCACCTCTGGAGGGGACGCAGCGACAGCAATCCGAAGGGGACCACAGCAGCCGCAGCTGTCAGTTTCCCCGGGACGCGTAGGAACTCCACGTAGTGGAACCGCCTGCCTTCCCGAAACGGGAGGAGGTGGCGGAGGATGTCGTCTACCCGCCGCGGCGACGGGCAGGCCATCATGGTGACCGCATCGAGGGTCACCCCAAGAAAAACTGTGCTCTGTGATGGGACAAGGCCACTCTTTGTAAAATTCACCCTGAGGCCCAAACGGGCCACATGGGAAAGAAGACACGTCGTGTCGAGGGCCGCCTGAGACTGGGACGGCGCACAGACGAGCCAGTCGTCCAGATACGGCAAGATCTTCATGCCCCGCGACTGTAGGCGCGAGAGGGCTGCCGTCACACACCTGGTGAACACCCGTGGGGAGAGGGAGAGACCAAACGGGAGCACCCTGAACTGGAAATGACGCCCCTGAAAGGCGAATCGCAGAAACTGCCGATGGTGTGGCGCCACAGGAACGTGAAAGTAGGCATCCTCCAGGTCTATGGAGGTAAACCACTCCCCTCTGGAGACCGTACGCAGAACCTCTGCAGTGGTCAACATATGGAACCTCAAGACCTTCAGGAACCTGTTGAGGTTCCTGAGGTCGAGGATAGGTCGGAATCCGCCATCTTTCTTTGCTACCAGAAAGTAAGTCGAGTAGAACCCCCCGGGGTGCACCTGGGGGTCTACCGGTTCGATAGCACCCTTGCCCAGGAGGGCGTACAGCCCCTGGGCGAGGGCTCGGGCTTTCGCCGGGTCGCGGATGACAGTCATCCTGACTCGGCCATGGGTCGGGGGCCGACGTCGGAACTGAAGTTCGTACCCGTGGGTCAAGGTGGAAAGAACCCACGGGTCCCTGGTGGAAGCAGCCCAGTAGCTGAGCTGCTGCTGGGAAAAAACGCCGACGGTCGGCCCCGTGGCCTCAGCGTCGGGCCCCCCGACCTCTAGAGGCTCCAGGGGCACGACGGTCGGTACGTGAGACCTGAGGACGCCCAGGGGGCAGTCGCTCAGGTGCCCGAAAGGGCTGCGCCTGCCGCTGAGCAGGCTGTGGGCGTGAGTACTGGGGCCGAAGGAGGCCCCTGGCCCGTGAGTGGGTGCCGCGCTGCGGGGCAGCTGGACGACCCCTAGGGTTGCCAGGCGGCGGCGCGCTTCTGTGAAGCTCAGACAGCTGCTGTCGGGTCTTCCCAGCTTGGACCGTGCGCTCGAGGGCTTCCAGAGTCGCGGAACCAAACAGCTCCCCCGGTTCCACCGGAACACTGCGGAGGGTTCTCCTGCAGGCCTCCGAGAGAGGGGACTGCGCCAACCAAACCTGGCGGCGAGCCTGTACGAGAGTAGCCATTACTCGTCCCAACTCCCTGGACATCAGTGCAAAGGCCTGTAGAGAGGCGTCAGTAATACCGTGGACAGAAGTGTCCAGCTCAGTCTCCTGCAGGGATGACGACAGGGCGAGCAGCAGGTGGGACATGGAATTACCCATGCGAGCCATACGTGCTGCCGCCTCATAGGCCTTCGACAGCAATTCGTCCGTAACCCGGCACTGGGGGCGAGGACACCTCGCCTCCTGTCTCAGAGCCTCATTGGGTGAGACGATCAGGGCGGCGATAGTGGGCTCAACCGCTGGCATGCGGTCCAGGCCGAACTTGGAGGCGTCCTGCATGGCTGCCAGGGTCCGAGCATCAGCTGTCGGACGGGCAGGGGCCCTAGGGTCCCTCCAGAACTTCTGTAATTCCCTCAGATACTCTTCTGATGGAGGTACAGTTAGTTCAGCGGGGGTTGAGGAGCGCCTGAAAAAGGCACTGGCCGAAGCTGGCTGAGCCTGCGGCACGTCCAGCTGTAGCCTGGCTAGAGCTGTACGGATGGCGGCTCCCACAGAGCCGTCCTCACTACCACCCGCAGAGCCACGGGCTGAAGAAAGGGAGCCCGCTGCAGAAGGATGGGAGGCTTCGTCTCCCAGGAGCACGTCCGGAGCGTAGTCCTGAAACATAGTAGCCGAAGCTGCTATGGAAAACGCATCCTCCTCCGGCCCGAAGGAGGCCGCTGGAGGAACAAGGGCACCTGGTTGGGTTGCTCCAGCCCCAGGCTGGAGAGCCAGGAGGAGGGACTTCATGCTGTCAAGCTCCGCTGTCAGCTGATCCACTCTAGAAGTAAGCCCGGACCCCTTGGCCCTCTTCCCGGAGGTGGGGCCTGCAGTCTCAGCAGGCCGACGCCGTGGTTGGGTAGACCGAGACGGGGCCAGCCGCTGGTCAGGGGTCAACTGAGGAGACAAGGGAGGGCCCAACAGGCGCTCTACCTCGGCCAGCCTTGCAGCCCTGACAGCATGAGGCAAAATGCCACAATTCATGCAGGACTCGTCTGAGAGACCCTGCCTCAGATGTCCGAGGCCGAGGCACGAAGGACACAGATCATGGCCATCCTCAAGCTGTAGAGGAGCCATACAGGCCGAGCAGGAGTGGTTGTGATCCATGTCGGGACCACCTCTAGCTCATATATATATATATATATATATATATATATATATATATATATATATATATATATATATACACACACACACACACACAGTGTATTTGACGATAGTATGTATTTATGAATTCTTATTCATATATGTCTTCTTCTTAGTTATAGATAAATGCTGGGAGAGGGAGCCGTAAACGGTGCCTTCGCCAACAATCAACTATAGGCCCCTTGGAGAGGGGCAAGTGAAGGTTTTATTTATTTATTATTTATTTATTTTTTTTTTTAAAAGAAAATTCTTCACTTATAGATTTTCATACAAAAGAAAATCCTGTACTCATAGATGAATGCTGGGAGAGGGAGCCGTAAACGGTGCCTTCGCCAACAATCAACTATAGGCCGCCTGTTCTGGGAGCGGGGGGCGCACACGCCGCAGTGCACCAGGAGAGGGGCTGCTGTAATTATACAATGTCTATAGTTGGATGCCGGGAGCGGGAGCCGCACACGGTGCCTTCACTGACAACCACTATAGGCCACCTGTTCTGGGAGCGGGGGGCGCACACGCCGCCTTACACCAGGAGAGGGGCTATTGCTGTATTTATACACCGTCTATAGGTGTATGCCGGGAGCGGGAGCCGCAAACGGTGCCTTCGCCGACAACCACTATAGGCCGCCTGTGCTGGGAGCGGGGGGCGCACACGCCGCCTTACACCAGGAGAGGGGCTAGTGCTGTATTTATACACCGTCTATAGGTGTATGCCGGGAGCGGGAGCCGCAAACGGTGCCTTCGCCGACAACCACTATAGGCCACCTGTTCTGGGAGCGGGGGGCGCACACGCCGCCGTGCACCAGGAGAGGGGCAGAACAATAGCAGCAACAAAATCAAAGAACCGGCACAACGAGTTGGCCGCTTAACATAAGTAGGTTACAGATGCCGGGAGAGGGCTAGCAATGTAGCTTCACCGACAATGCAACTATAAACAGACTGTTACTCACGTGCAGCGCACAGCACCGGGAGAAGGAGCGAGCATGCTACCTAGACCGGCGCTTGTAACAGCTGGTCAGTAAACTTCATCAGCCGAGGGAAAAAAAGGTTACATACCTCTCGGCAGTTCGCCGCGGTCTCTGAAGGGCGAGCAGCTCGCAGCCTCGACGGGACGTCGCGAGACCACCAGCAGCGAACGATGAAGTAGAATTGGTTTTAGAATTCGTCTCATATGCAGACGCAGTACTTACCTTGCGCAGCGAGAAGATGAAAAAGGACTGACCTGCTGATGTTGCCGGAAGTATATAAGCTCTCCGGGGTCAGCAGGGGGTCACGAGTGACGTTGTTGGTATTAACACTCGACCTGCGCATGCGCAAGATGTATCATCCAGTGCTTGAAAGCACCGCCTCTGGCGGTCAGTAAGGATGAAATAGAACACAGTGTGACAGACAGAAAACAGGATTTCTGCAGCAACAAGGTGATTCCCAAAGAGCTGTTAGCTGAAAACTTGGCATATCTCAGCATGGTGTGCAGTGTGTCCTTAAAACATTTGAGGAAACTGGACAAAAGAAGAAGTGTCAGGCCTAAAGAACTATGAAGCCCATGGCCCTACATGCACCGTTTTAATAGATAGAAATACAGCCATTACTTGATTTATTCAAACACTTGTCTCATGTTCGTTGGTCTCTAAGGGAGAATACCTGATTGAACAAAGTTCATTGATCATCTTAGAAATTCTGATTCAATAGAAAAGCAATTTTTGGTTGAGTGTTTGCTTACTTGAGTTTTTGGACGGTAATAATTTGAGCTGCTTTTAAGACCAAAAAGGTTTGCTATATGATGTTATTTCACAGGCGGTCCTGGCTAGATTTACGCCCCCCCAAAAAATACTTACCCTGGCACCAACACAACAACATATTATATTATTTGTATTATTTTATTATATATAATCTTAAATACAAAAAGGTACAAAAAGAACTGAGAAAAAAAGATGATAAAAAAATGAAATACAGTATATAAATATCAATCACAAATCCTTAAATCATCTAAAAAAATCCTAAAAATAACCGAAGAAAGCTAAAAAAAAAAAATGAATAAAGGCTACTCTATGGAGCATAAAAAAAAGATTCCTGCAGTTCTGATACCAACAGAGCTCAGACTGTAGCAGCTGTTTTCACCCTGTTTACAGCTGGCATTAACATTAAGGAATTAACATTATTAAAACTTCAAGATTTAATTGATTTCCATACAGCACAGCTATTGTTCAAAGCAAGTAAGGAATTATTACCGACAAATATGCAAAGAATATTTTTAAAAAGAGAAGGTAACTACAATTTGAGGGGCTGTGGCAAATTCAAAGTACCAGCAGTGAGGACCACGAGGAAAACCATGTGGCGTCCGTCTATGGAACAGTCCATGTGCCAATATTAAACAATGCCCATCCATTCACCTTTTAAAACTAAGATACAAAAAAATGATATTATTAAAGTACAGTGCGCAAGAAGATCGCTGCGTACGACAGTAAAAGATGTTATAATCAGTTACTCACAGGCCTTACCCTTGGGGTATTCTTATTGCCATTGCTGGTAGTTTTTAAGGAAGAAGAAAGGGGGGAAGAGAAATGTATGTATATATGTATGTATGCATATATATATGTACATGTGTGTGTATGTGTATGTATTTTTTCCTTTTCTTTTTTGCAACTGTACTATGTACAGACATTTGATGAAGAACCAATGATGTAAATGGCGGCGGCCTTATTATTTATTAAGAACTGAATGGGGGTGGGAATCTATAAGCTTGTCTTCGTCCCACTCCTTTCCAAGCTTATTTGAATTTAAGTTGTATAAATGTACTACGAATACATTACAATTTGTGTATTGTACAAAAATTGTAATGTACTTAGCCGCTTGTTCTGTATATTATTTTTGCTTGGAATAAACTAAACTAAAAAAAAACAAAAAAAAAACAAAAAACATTAACATTGCTGTGTTGTAAACACAAACCGGACCAGGTTGCCTGCTGTGTCCGAATGCGGCTAATGAGGGGATTCATTCATAATGAGGGGATAATAATTAATAACCCCTTACCCAGCGCCCACTCCACTAACTTGACATGGAAATGAGTGGTCCCATAGCAAAAACCGGCCCTGTGTTATTTATGATAAAACAAACCTCTGGAAAACTCTCAGATGCAGCTCTCATGTCATTCTCTAAAGGTCTCTAAATGCCCATCTGGCTGCAGACTGCAGGGTTTGATCTCGCAGATGGAGACTGACGTGGAAAGAAAACTGCGGACATTGTGCAAAACGGCAAAGAAGTACGAAGAAGTGGCCGAGAAATCCATGTCAGCGATGACGAGCGTCTACAACTCCAACCGGAGGGTCATCGTTAACAGATACAGTTAAGACTCAGGGAAGACGCTTGGATTGGGGTTTTTTTTCTGGGTGAAAAAGGCCAAATGTTGACTTAATTAAGATGGTTTTTTTTTGTTGTTTAGTGTCAGAGCTGAAGTTTGTGGAACGTGCAGGCGGGCTGGCCGGGAACCTCACGGCCCTGCGGAGACGATCAGACACTCTGGCACAAAAGATAAAGGAGCTGAACCGCAAAGCAAAGAGACAGATAGAGGAGCTGTATCGAACAGAGGTGAGGCGTGAACAAAGACCTGTTAATGTCAAAAATATAAAAAAAAAAATCTCTTATTCAGGATTCATTGGGCTTCATACCGCTGCTTAGAATATTTTTTGTTCTTCTGGGAGCAGACACAGTAATTTACCACAACCCCATCTCCAGTTATGGGTCCCTAAAGGCTTTAGTTTGATCCAAAGGCTGTAGCTTGAGAAAAGCTTGACGCACTGGGTTCATTTGGCAGCATTTATCTTGTGGGAAATAAACAATTTTAGCACTCCTTTTTCAGAATATAAGAAGAATTTATCTATTTCTGGTCCCCGACAATTCTTAAATTGAGGTAAATACAATTTCAGATCGACAACACGACACTGTGTTTTGAACAAAATCTGAGACAAAATGCTGAAGCAAGGTATGAAAAAGGTCACCCCGAGGTCAGAAACCCAAAGAGCTACATCTCAGACTCTGCAGGCCTCAGTTAGCAAGTTAAAGGTTAAAGGTCACCCCGAGGTCAGAAACCCAAGAGCTACATCTCAGACTCTGCAGGCCTCAGTTAGCAAGTTAAAGGTTAAAGGTCACCCCGAGGTCAGAAACCCAAGAGCTACATCTCAGACTCTGCAGGCCTCAGTTAGCATGTTAAAGGTTAAAGGTCACCCCAAGGTCAGAAACCCAAGAGCTACATCTCAGACTCTGCAGGCCTCAGCTAGCATGTTAAAGGTTAAAGGTCACCCCAAGGTCAGAAACCCAAGAGCTACATCTCAGACTCTGCAGGCCTCAGTTAGCATGTTAAAGGTTAAAGGTCACCCCAAGGTCAGAAACCCAAGAGCTACATCTCAGACTCTGCAGGCCTCAGCTAGCATGTTAAAGGTTAAAGGTCACCCCAAGGTCAGAAACCCAAAGAGCTACATCTCAGACTCTGCAGGCCTCAGTTAGCATGTTAAAGGTTAAAGGTCACCCCAAGGTCAGAAACCAAAGAGCTACATCTCAGACTCTGCAGGCCTCAGTTAGCATGCTTAAGGTTAAAGGTCACCCCAAGGTCAGAAACCCAAAGAGCTACATCTCAGACTCTGCAGGCCTCAGTTAGCATGCTTAAGGTTAAAGGTCACCCCAAGGTCAGAAACCAAAGAGCTACATCTCAGACTCTGCAGGCCTCAGTTAGCATGCTTAAGGTTAAAGGTCACCCCAAGGTCAGAAACCCAAGAGCTGCATCTCAGACTCTGCAGGCCTCAGTTAGCATGTTAAAGGTTAAAGGTCACCCCAAGATCAGAAACCCAAGAGCTACATCTCAGACTGTGCAGGCCTCAGTCAGCATGTTAAAGGTTAAAGGTCACCCCAAGGTCAGAAACCCAAAGAGCTACATCTCAGACTCTGCGGGCCTCAGCTAGCATGTTAAAGGTTAAAGGTCACCCCAAGGTCAGAAACCCAAAGAGCTACATCTCAGACTCTGCGGGCTTCAGTTAGCATGTTAAAGGTTAAAGGTCACCCCAAGGTCAGAAACCCAAAGAGCTACATCTCAGACTCTGCAGGCCTCAGCTAGCATGTTAAAGGTTAAAGGTCACCCCAAGGTCAGAAACCCAAAGAGCTACATCTCAGACTCTGCAGGCCTCAGCTAGCATGTTAAAGGTTAAAGGTCACCCCAAGGTCAGAAACCCAAAGAGCTACATCTCAGACTCTGCAGGCCTCAGTTAGCATGTTAAAGGTTAAAGGTCATGGCAGCACAGTTAGAAACAGACTGAACAGGTGTGGCTTGTGTGGAAGGGCTGCAGGAGAAAGCCTCTTCTCTCTAAAAAGAACATGGCAGCACAGCTTAGGTTTGCAAAGCTACATCTGAACAAACCACAAGACTTCTGGAACAATGTCCTTTGGACAGACCAGACCAAAGTGGAGATGTTTGCTCACAATGCACAGCAGCACGTTTGGAGGAATCCAAACACAGCATATCAGCACTAACACCTCACACCAGCTGTCAAGCACGGCGGTGGAGGGCTGATGATCTGGGCTGGTTCTGCAGCCACAGGACCTGGGCACCTCGCAGCCATTGAGTCCACCATGAACTCCTCTGGATCCCAAAGTGTTCTAGAGTCAGATGTGAGGCCGTCTGTCCGACAGCTGAAGCTGGGCTGAAACTGGCTCATCAACAGGACAAAGATCTCAAACACAGCAGCAGATCTACAGCAGAATGTGTGAAGAAGAGAAGAATCGAGGTGTTCAATGGTCCAGTCAGAGTCCAGACCTCAGCCTGACTGAGATGCTGTGGTGGGACCTTCAGAGAGCTGCATCCCTGTTATTGGCTGATACAGATCTGTCTGGGGACTATGGTAGTCAGCCTTAAACTCATCTTGATCTGATGATTGATGCCATATTTTCCTTTTTTCTAACGTTCCAAGAATAAAAATGTGAACCAAGGATGGATCCATTAAATGTTGGGTGAATGGGGGGCAAACAAGGAAGAGAATCCGTCATAGAATCGAAACTCCCTAACTCATTGGTGCTTTTTTTCAGGTGGACATTGACATGAAGCTGCGGACCTGCCGTGGTTCCTGCCGGTCGGTGCTACCATTCAGCCTCGATCATCGCAGCTACCAGGCGCTTAAAACTGAGTTGGACTTCATGGACAAAACTCGCAAACAGAAAAGCAAAACCACCACACCTCTCGTGGACATTCCCCGAATCAAGCTTCGACCCGTGGACTCTAGCTCGGTGCCATCTGCAGACTATAAGACGATTCCCACAATCCGGAGAGAACTGCTGACCCAGTTTGAGGACATCGGACAGAGTCTGATCGTGATGGACGAGTCTGCGGATGTGAATTTTCTCAATGATGTAGAGTTTGAGTGATGAGCTCTTCCTCAGGGCGGGTGGGATATTTAACAAAGGAGCCACTTTGTAAACTAGTGAAAGGACCAATTCTAATAAATGAGCTGGTTTTATTCCAGTTTTTATTAATTGTGGTTGCAGTTTAGAGCAGTTTGGGTCAGTTTCTTCCTCTTTGTTTAATGTGGCGCCAACTGGTCAGGTTTTACAGTTGACTACGAAACAAAGCCAAGAATTGAACCGATTTAATAAACACGTCGTAGGTGTGTATGTAGGAGCATATTTAGAATATCAGACTGTACATATTTATGCTGTTCATGTTTGTTCAAGCTTGAAATAAAATGGATATTTCAACCCTTTAAGAAAACCCTAGATCTCGAACACGATTTAAAAAAGGAAAAGTTTTTAAATGGTTTGCAATGGAAGGATACCGTAAAGTGGAAGAACATTGTGTGTGATCCAAGGTTCATGAAGGACGCAACTCATCTAATTTGCATGTGATGATGTCAGCCTGCTGGAGGTGGGGTAGTTTGGTTATTTTATTCGCTGTGTTTTTATATATATATATATATATATATATATACTGGTTGCTGTGTTATGGTTTGCTGTGCTCTTACGTTTGCTGTGCTGTGAATACCATGATTGAATTGCTGTGAGTGCACCGTGTGTTCCCAATTGACTGCCCCCCACATACCGTCTCCTCATTGGCGGCTCACTAATGACTCAATTGCCAACACCTGATCTGCCACACGGACAATTAGGACTCTACTTATCCTGTTGTTTGGACATTGAAAGGGTTGGGTATAAAAAGGGATGTTTGAAGACGTACGAGAGGTCAGCGGGGGATTCCGCGGGGATCGGACACGGCGGCGGCAGGCGGGCCGGCACTGGTGGGCCCTGGAGGGCCCTGGAGAGGGGAAGGCAGCGGGGATCGGACGCAGGAGGCGAGCCGACACTGGTGGACCTGGAGAGCAGGACGAGACCGGACGAGACCGGACGGAACGAAACGAAACGAACGAGCCCGAAGAACCGTGGCCTGGACCAGAGTGGTACAACACGGCTGACTTCCAACTGGAGCCTAGACCAGACCTGGAGGACCCGACGCCGACCTGTCTTTCATACAACGCTCACTAACAACCACTTAAAGGGACGTAAGACACCTCCTTTACTGTTGCCTCTGTTATCGTGGTTGCACTGTATGCTGGCTCCGCGCTGACGCTTGCTTCTGTTGTCCGAGGTTGGGCCGCTTCCTGGACGAGCCACTGACGTCATCAGGGATTCCCTCAGCCATCGACCGTCAGAGGGCGACGTCACCAGCCGGACTTTCCCACTCCTCCACGACTGGCGCGCCTACGGAGGGCCACTCGCGCCGTAACTGGACTGTTTTAACTTAATTTCTTTTATTTCACCTTCTTATTAGCTTAGGCTATTTTAGAGGACAATTTATACTTTTATCTACCTAATAAAATTGTTATATATTTTAACCTATCTCTGTGATTCTTCTGTGTCCTGGGCATTTACTGAAGTCCAAAAGGTTTTTAAAAAAGGCTTTTGGCTGACAATGACATCACTGATGACTAGGGATGGGAATCGAAAACCGGTTCTTGTTGAGAACCGGTTCCCAGTGTTTCAATTCCTTAGAATCGTTTGGCGATTTTGCAAACGATTCCCTTATCGATTCCAGTGGGCGCGAATGACGTCACCACGCAACGTTGCGTGGGGAGTCCAGCGCAGCCAGCAGTCAACAGTAAACATGGCGCCCAAGCAGTACAAACGCTCGAAAGTTTGGTTACACATCCCTAAAAAAGACGACAACAGGGCAACTTGCAAAGTGAATATTTCACCAAAGCGAGGAAATACTACCAACATGCAATAACTATGAATGATTAACGTTGGTGAATCTGAACCCAGCAACGTTAGCAACGTTAGCATGTCCTCGGCTAACACTGCAGGTAACTAACTAACAAACACTGCCTATCATGTTAGCGCCATTTGCCTCACTGTAAAAGCTGCTGTTAGTAACGGTTAAGGTTAAATGAATGCCTTCTCAGGCATTACATTTAGATGAAATCATGAGAGACAGAGCCTGACTGGCTCAGAGCCAGAGGCTGGTGGTACTACCCCCAGTTCACCTCTACCTCCAGCTTCTCCTTTCACCAGAGCAGGAAGAGTTAAATTACCCAGGCCATGATAGACCAATGTGGACCTCACCGTTGTTGGGTTTGTGAGGTCACGACTCGTGTTACTTCTGAACTAAACAAAGTTGATGCTGATCGACCGGTTTGTTGTCCTTTTTCTCCAAATGAGAATCGATAAGGGAACCGACAGAGAACCGAATCGTTAAGCAGAATCGAAAATGGAATTGGAATCGTAAAAATCTTATCAATTCTCATCCCTACTGATAACAACAGTGCGAGGTGGCAGAGAGTCTGGTAAGATGAGCCAATGGGAAAGTTGACCTACAGTTTTAGTAATGGTGCACTTTAATTGTCATTTGCACAATCCATCTTTTCTGCTGGACTATAACAGGGAGAAGCACTCTGGGGAAGCCATCACTATTTCTCTTTGAAAGATCAAACCCAAATGATCTGGGTCAATGAATTTCTAGGATGCTTGTTGGTGATTTGCCAATGCTGAACATTTGCCCATAAATCAGGCTGAATTGGAACTGTAAGCCAGTGACAACCCCAGTTCCTACAAACGTGGGACGCTGTGTGAGTTGTTGATTTAAAAAAAAAAAAAATGCATTGAAGTACAAATTTCCAAATCTTCAAAAACAGAAAATGTTGAAAGCGCTGTCCACCACTTCAGATTTGGCTTCTGTCTATTACACAAATGTTGTTGTTTTTTTAATCCAATACTTAACTGTGATTTTAAAGCTTCACTGAATTTAATTAGTTTACAGAATACCAACTATTCCCAAAGGAATCCTAAACATCTTGTGCATGAGTGGACAGTCTGAACACGGCCAAAGTTTTTGAGGATTTCTACTGGTTTTGCATCCAGTCAAATCGTTTTTTTAGATCACTCATTTCAGCATTGCTGACACATTGTTGATGATGGGTCATTGGCCCATTGGAGGTAACAAAACAGAGGAGACTGAACCTAATCTTTTCTTTTCAAGGAATGGGGGCAGCTTTGGAAATGTGTTTTAACTGGAAATGAGCAAAAGGGATTGTACTGGCAGTTTCCAGGGGGAAACTTTTCCCACATAGCAGACGGGTCTGGGCCAGACCTGGCACCAAGCCGGCACTTCTGGCCTACTGCTGGCATGGCAAGTGGTAAGTGAACCGGATGTGGACCAGTTCTGGGCCAGTAAAGGGCCGTAATTCTTTGCGGTATGTGGGCCAGAACTGGGTCAGACCAGTTTTGCTCTGTGGGTTTTAGAGACAGAATATAATTCAAGCTGATATGATACAAAAATAGTTCTGTGACTTTCTCGGGTTATCATAACTTCCCTCCGAACCCCTAACCCTAACCCTTTTGCTCATTTTGTCTGAAGGAATCTCACTTGAAAACCCATTTTTCCAGATCAGGACGATAGATAATAAGTAACAAGAACAACAGAGTACGTTCCTCAATGTGTTTATTGAGTAGCAGAGGACAGTTTCATCAACTGGTCCTGGTACAATGAAGTCGTCACACATAGCAGGGAAAGACAGATCTAAACACATTTACTCACAACTGATCAAGTTTTTCATCTCTGATGAATCTTTTTTCAAGTAAAAATGCTGCATGAAAGGATGTTTTATTAGTTCCTTTAATTTTTTTGTCCATACGTTGTGTTAGTTGAGTATAAATCTGCGTATCTATCAACAAACAGGCCGCGGCCAAAATAAACTAAACCTTTTTTTTCTCCTGTAAAGCCTTTATAATCAAAACCGTCTGAGAGCACTTTCTATTGATCTTAACTTTGGCAGCGTCCTGTTTGTGTTGCACGTGATGACACTTCAACACGATTATCTGGAGGCAAAGTAAGGCCTGATCTTCATGCTGATGGCCTTGAGCGAATACCAGCTCCCTTTCCAGTTCATCCACACCACGCCATCATCTGTGCCATGCTTTGCCATTTTTGACGTGTAGGATCCACCTATGTAATATCGTCCATTAGGATTGGCTGAGTGGCAGCGATTGTACCACCAACCGCCTCCGTCTTCCTTGGCACACTGCTTGGAGGGATCGCCGGGGGTCCTAATGGATGCAAACATGGACAGGAAAGTGTGAAACGTCTGAAAAACCTCATTTGAAAGTTTGACTTAAGTAGAAGTTCATAAATATTGGCACCAAATTCATGTTTAAGTCATAAAGTACTGGTTTAATTGCACTGACTGCGATATTATTGTTATTATTGTGAGATTATCTTGGCTATAATTGGTCCAGGTTTAGACCCTAATTCAGTTACATAATTCAAGCCTTATAATTCTTGCACATCAGTTTTTGCATGTTGAATAGCTCAGTTGCCATTGGTACAGATTTAAAACAAAAGCAAAGATTAGAGTTAAAGCTCTAAGTTTCAGTTTTCACTTATATAGCCGTGATTAAGAAGTCTGAACGTTGCATCGTAAGACCATAATGGATGAGTCTTTATGCAAAAGTTAAAGGTCAAGGGGGTTAAAAACTGCTTTAATATTTAAGAGTATAACTAAAAAGTTTGGACAAATTAAATGTAAATACTCAAGTATGGTACAAGGGCCTTAAAATAGCAACTTCCCATTGCTAATTTTTAGCATGTACTTGACTTGCTTTAAAGGTTCTGTGACCAACTTTGGTGGCTACGAAAAACATCAAAGACCCAATCTACAGTCAGTATTTGTTTTCCCTTCCCCATTTTGTGTTATACAAATATTGGTAATGATGTGATATTAAAATAACAAAAATATTGATGTATTCATAATACATACATAATTCAATTATCAAACAAAAGGAAAGAAGAAGTGAAAACTTTCTATGCAGAAGGATTCATCTGCATAGAAAGTATTCATCTGAACACTTTCAGCGGACGGCCTTTAGGGCACCTACCAGGCGTCGTTGTCTCTGTCGTATGTGCTGAACATCATGCCGTTGTGAATGGTCATGGTGCGGTTTTCTCCAAAGAGCTCCAGGGATCCTTCCAGGAAAGCGTTACCAGCGGTACCAGAGTAACCACCAACGGCAAGCACATAGCTGGTTGTGTCCGATTGGACGGTGAATTGGCGGTACTGGGCGTGGACCTAAAAATGAAAAGAAAGTTCTAGAGTTGTAATTAACTGCAAAGGTATTTCAGGATGAAGTCCAATTGGAAGACATCCTAGATGTGTCTGTTTGTTAAAGAAACTTTTAGGAATACGAATTTATCAAAGGAAAAAGGAATGACGCGACCTACGCTCTCGATTTTATTTAATAGAATTACGATCTTCAAATGGCAGGTTTCTCTGACCAACAGTCTCACACTCAAAGATAACACATCAGTCCTAATTTGCTATAGTTAGAAACCTCAACACTTCACCTTGGCTCCTGTCCAGTCCTGCATCTCGATGAGAACTTCTGTTGGGCCCACCTTGGTCAGCTGACTGATGCGGTCATTGCCCAACCAGTACTCACCTGTCACACGATGAAGAAGGAAGAAAGGTGTGTTAGTCCACCACCACTGAAGGGAATAACAGTGGAATATAGAGGTGTTATCTGTTTAATGTCTCACCGGGAGTCTCACAGTGACGCTTGCTTGCTGTAAAAGCGATGTTGCCGAACCCGCGACGATATTCATCCCAACGCCGGCCGAAGTCGACGCTGCCATCAAGCCTGCTCTGGATGAGAAGCCAACCTGGAAGGAGAATAAAAGCACTTTTAAGAACATTAAAATAAAGTTCAGAGTGACACGACTTCAGTATGAGTTAAAGTGGCTGTGCGGGTGGTGTTATCGTGCCTCCTTTCTGGCTGGTCTGATCACAGAAGACCTTGAACGAAGGGTAGAAAGCATCAGGCCTGATCAGGTACATCTGGGAGTCTTTTCCTCCACGACGGAAGATGTCCTCACAGTCCTTACCTGGGAGAGTTAACCCGTGAAATACATTTAGAAAAACAAATGCTAGGTTATTTTGTGTGCAGTTTTTTGCCCAACGAGCTTTACAATTTCTATTCTCTTTTTTTTGACCCCATTGAACATGTTTTGTTAAAGAAAGCTACAATCAATAGCCCCTTTCACACTGCGACCCGCTACCTTAGCGGGTCCAAATTGCACCTTCGACCCGCGTCGAGCAATGTGAACGCTTGGCGTGTTGGTGACCCGTGTCGCCTGAAGCCGAGATCAGGGGGCGTGGCCTAGTGGCAGAGCGTCACACGAAACACATAAAATGCTGGGCTTGTACAATGACGTAGGCACAAGCCATGCGTCGGAGGTAGGGTTAAATAGAGTAGAGTAGAGTAGAGTACTATTTATTAATCCCGAAGGAAATTCAGGTGTCAAGTAGCAAACATATATCAATCCAAAAAACACAAGGCACTATACACAACATTGCACATATAACAGCCATATAACTCTTCCAAATATTACACATATATCAGCCATATAACTCTTCCATATATTACACATATATCAGCCATATAACTCTTCCATATATTACACATATAACAGCCATATAACTCTTCCATACAATCAGCAAAAAAATCAACTTGAGGACTCGTTTTTGCAATTGTATATGGGGTTCATGGAGATGTTATTTTACGGGTGTGGATGGTTACAACGTGTGATGCCGCCGAAGAACATAAGCGGAGAATACAAGAGCACTATAGTCCCCGAAATGTGGCGGTAAATAACGTCCTCTGCTCGGAGGCTGAGGAGCTCGCGGACCTCCTTGTCTCCCCAGTTGGCCATATTAAAAAATTTCTCGAACTTGATGTAGGCTAAAACAGACTGAAACTTGTCCTCACCTGTCGCTGTTGTTCTGAATCAGCTGTCCATTCTGTCTTTTAAACTCCTCACGTCACGCCACGCCCACATCTGACCCGCGTCGATTGCGTTCACACCAAACTCGGCTCTGCAAAAAGACTAGGGTCCGACGCGGGTCGAAAGGCGAGTCGAGTTGACGCGGCAGCCCGGGTCGGCAGTGTGAACGCAACAGCGGACACGCTAAATTCGGGGATTAAACGCAGGTTATTCGGCAGTGTGAAAGGGGCTATTGGTTGGTCCAGTCTTTGGTTCATCTTTTTTTGTCCCCATTGAAAATATTTTTTTTAAAGAAAGCTACAATCATTGGTTGGTCCATTCTCTGGCTCATCCTTTTTTGTCCCCATTGAAAATAATTTTTTAAAGAAAGCAACAATCACTGGTTGGTCCATTCTTTGCCTCATCTTTTTTTGTCCCCATTGAAAATAATTTTTTAAAGAAAGCAACAATCACTGGTTGGTCCATTCTTTGCCTCATCCAATACGTAAAAACAAGATTTTCCTGATCCTCGTAGGATAAACCTTGTCGGTGTCCTGTTTTTCTTTAGCACCAACACCTGTCATTGAGGATTCATCGTATTTCTTTAGCCTCATTTATGGATCCCATTCCTGTTTCCCAAAGGTTAGACCCTACAAGTTCTGAAAAAAACTCAGAATTGAGAGTTTTCTGGGTTTTAATCCTCAACTTTCCAAATATACATGTTGAAGTGTTGTTGGGTAAGACACCGAAACCTCGGTTACCCTTCACTGTTTCCTCACCGGTAAGTTTGGATTGAAATGTATGTAACTCATCCTGTGACGTTGTGAATTGTTCTGCCCGAGCTTACCTGACACCACTGGTATGGGGCACTTGGTTGTACATGGCTCCTTGCACTCCTCTTTCTGGGCCTGGACGGCCTTTTCCAGCTTCTGGATTTTCAACCGGATGTCGTCCAGAACGCCCTGCAGCAATGACGCCATATACATTACATGAGGTGCAGCCTTTTTAGTTTTACATGCATACACAGTTAACCGCCTGTATGTCGTTTTGTGATGGCCCCAGTTTACCTGCAGCACCCTGATGTTGGAGGGGAAAACGGAGTCCACCGTCTCCTTGATGTAGACGTGTTGCTCCTCCACTTGATCTGTGTACTGACCAATGACTCTGCTGTTGTCTGAGGACATCAGGAAATAGAAAACGGATAAGACTCATCATAAGACTTTCTTACTGTCTCATGATAAAATTTATACATGTTAATATGTTTGGAGTTTTTTTTAAATAACATTCAGAAGAAAAACTGTGTCGAAACGGCCCAAAAATTTCGGCTAAAACTCTCAGAAGATTCATTTTAGCTGTTTATATTGTGGTATCGTTCTTTTTAACATAAAAACTGTGAGCAAAAAGAAGATATTTTATGCACTCTTGGAACAAATTAATGGATAATGATTAATCTCGAATCATCCAAAGACATGTGTAACATTTAAAAGGGCTCTTCTGAAGGCACTGATGCTAATTAAATCAATTTTTCTTCTAACTTGAAGTATAGCCAACGTAGTATTTCCTTAAGAAGAGCGAATTTGTTCGGCGTGAGTGTTTCTCACCAGTGAAGAGTCTCTGTCGCTCCCTCAGAGAGTCAGATATGCCGTTGACGTAGTTGTAGATTTTGTTAGAGGATTGGGACAGTTCATCAATCTGAGGCCGGAGTTCATTTATGATCTGAGGGCAAAAAAAAACAGATAAACATAGTGATGTCTCATTTTTCATGGCAGCAAAGAGTCTTTTAAGCGATTTCTCAGGCTGAATTGCTGTCAGTTTGAATGATCTTGTGGAAAGCTTTACTCAGAAACGTGTCGAAGGTTAATGAATTTACCGTCTTGACGTTCCTCTCCTGCTTCTGCAGCGCGGTCTTCAGTTCGCAGCCGGTTGGACACAAAACACCCTGATGGACAAGAAAAACCTCTGAATGACTGACTTTTACAGCAACTAAACGAAGCTTCTAAACCTCTAAAAAGCTGCTTTCTGGTGAAAACTTCCAGCCAAATCTGAGTTTACTGTGCTTCAGTTGCTCAGGTTTAAAACCAGTCCCACTTCGCTCACATACAGAATGAAAATCAGCTGTTTTATGGGTTTAAATCACCGCACATGAAGCATAACTGCTGCAGACTGGAGGACGTTACCTCACCAGGCCACTAGGCCTGACCAATCAGAGCAGACTGAGCTTTGTGGGAGGGAGTCCTGTTTTTACAGGAAACTTGAATATTTGAGTAAAAAGCACCATGTTAGTCGCTTTTTAGGAACTTTAAACTGCTAACACAGTCAAAAAAACAAAACAAGAAAGTCATCAGAGTTGTTGCCTGTAGTATCCTGAAATCGACCATTTGTTGTGCAAACACACTTTTAACATCAGCATCTTTGGCTGTGTTCGAAACCGCATACTACTCCTACTACTTCTACTAACTTTTTTAAGTTCCCGGATGCATACTAGATTCTCCGAAATGTTTGGTATGCATCATGAGGTTACTACTCATACTCAAACTACCCAAGATGCAACGTAACGTGACGTCGCCGATCGTCCTGTCAAAACGGCAGTTTCAAGCTAGCTACAACGAGGGTAGGTTCACTTCCTGTTTTCAAAACAAAAGCACCAATTGTATCGTAATGGCTTTCCCTGTTATAAAAGGCAACGGGTATTTTATTTTGTGAAAATAACAGGAAGTGCGCTGCTCACTGCGGCTAGCTTTAGTAGCGCCGAATTCGTGGGAACAAAATTGTAAATAGCCGGTATTTTGTCAGGTTTTCAACACGTTGGGGATCTAAACGACTACTTTCTCGCCTGAAAATGTTTCAAATGTTGCTAAAGTTTTCAGAGTTTAGAGCCCGAGCCAAAATCAGCTTCAGGCCGGCTGATTTCGGCTCGGGCAGGAGCGAAGTGCACTGTGTGTAAACGCTCTGCATACTGTCTGATCGAGTATGTTGTTTGCAAGTGTGTAGTATGTAGTAGGCAGTTTCAAACATAGCCTTTATGTAGTTTTTTATGTAGAAGCCTACATAAAACAGGAAGTGAACCTACCCCCGTTTTGACAGGAAATGACGATCAGTGACGTCACGTTACGTTGCATCTTGGGTAGTTTGAGTATGAGAAGTAACCTCATGATGCATACCCAACATTTCGGAGAATCTAGTATGCATCCGGGAACTTCTCGCTTACTCAAACTCGCATACTAACTCAAAAAGTTAGTATGAGTTTTATATCATATGAACAAAGGTGTTTTCTTACCATCTCCTCTGAGGCGTGAGTGCATCCTCCCGCCTCAGGCTGCTGCACCTTCTCCTGCTCTTGTTGACCTCCGACAGGGGTGGCGGTGGGGCGGCCGCCATACCTGAGCAACAAGCGAGGGATCTGTGACTAACTGCGCTGGTTTTTAGCTGCACGGTCCTGGACTCAGTCACTCGAAATTAGTTTAAACTGGTTTCAGAGCAGATTAATAAATACTTCGTCCGAGTGTTTTTATGTTACTTTCCAGGATTCGGATCGGACGCCAATGTCTGGCTCTTACAAACCAGTAAATATTGAGCACATCGTTATTTTAAAAACAGCTTTTTACTTCCCTCAAAACAACTTTTGGTTGTTTTTGGTGGTGAAAAGCTCAAGCCGACATCCAAATATTCCCACTTGTCAGCAAAATAACCGCCCAGATGTAACAGCTTGTGACTTTTGATCAAGAATTGTCAGCTTAAAGGGATAGTTCGTCTCTTTTGACATGAAGCTGTATGTCACTGCCTGCTGTGTAGACTGTGCAGACCGAAGTGCAGACCGAGCAGCAAACACTGTAACAGGTGCGGCTGTCGCTGGGTGTTTGAACGCATTGATATGAAGGGAGAGAAAATAGCTCCAAGCGATGTGAGGTCTGACTTTTTCCTGGAGAATGATTTTGTGATGCAAATGTATTACTCTTCTGAACGCATATTCTTTTGAGAAGTAAAACGCTTTATTTTTTAAACCCCAGCCAACTAGCCGGACTACTTTCGTCAACGCCAAAACGAGGCTGGAACTCTGCTCACAGGACGCAGCAGGGGGTAAGAAAATGTTCATAAATGATGTTGCTGATATGGGATGTCATACAGCTTCATGTCAAAAGAGGCGAACTATCCCTTTAACTTCAAAGAAGCATAATGAGCCGTTAGACTCAGACTCAGCTAATAAAGTCATATTTTGATGGTTTATTCTTCCATCATGGCTGCCACTCGTGCATTATCAGCAAGGCTGCAGCTGAACTGTAGTGCTGTTAATGTTTGTCACCATGTGGTTGTACCTGCTGACTCCGCTGACGGGGGGAGGGGAATATTTGTTTCGACTGTACGTTTCTCTGCCTTTCGTCAGAGGCCGATGACCACGAGCGTCTACAGCGGTTCCTCCGCCCTGCGGGTCCAGATGTGATGAGAAGGAATTAATGAATGTTACACGCTGAATGAAGACGATCAGTTTGAGTTTTACGTACCGTCGCGTTCTTCCCTGATGAAGCCTTGGTGTCCTGAGGAAGATATCAAAGAATCAGCTCTAAGCTTTTTGGTCTTTTTCTAAATCCCACTGCCGTAAGAGATGTGTTAAATGATAAATAATTAGGGCTGGGCAACGATTAAAATGTTTAATCTAATTAATCACATGATTTCCCTGATTAACCTAGAAATTCCGTCCATAAAAATTATGAACAGAATCGGTGACAAAGGGGAGGAGGAGGCTGGTTCCGGAGCCCAAGCCATGCGTCGAGGTGAGTCCGACTATATCTAGCCGGAACCGCTCAGCCTCGCGCACCAGCTCAGGCTCCTTCCCCAGCAGAGAGGTGACGTTCCACGTCCTAAGAGCCAGCTTCAGTAGCCGAGGATCAGACCGCCAAGGTCCCCGCCTTCGGCTGCCGCCCAGCTCACACTGCACCCGACCCCCATGGCCCCTCCCACGGGTGGTGAGCCTGTCGGAAGGGGGACCCGTGTCGTTTCTTCGGGCTGTGCCCAACCGAGCCCCACGGGCACAGACCCGGCCACCAGGCGCTCGCCGGCGGGCCCCACCCCTGGGCCTGGCTCCAGGGGGAGGCCCCGGTGACCCGCGTCCGGGCAAGGGAAGACAGTGTCCACACATGGTATTCATCATAGGGGTTTTGTGAGCTGTTCTTTGTCTGGTCCCTCATCTAGGATCTGTTTGCCATGGGTGACCCTACCAGGGGCTTAAAGCCCCAGACAACATAGCTCCCAGACTCATTGGGGCACGCAAACCCCCCCACCACGGTAAGGTGACAGCTCAAGGGGAGCTTATTAATTCAATTAAATAATTAATTAATTTAATTCGAACTTCAGACTTAAACCAGAGTTCTCGTGTTTTAAAGTTAAATAGAGAAAAGTGAATAAATCAGCACCTTTTACACTTAATTTGACTTTTTTTTTATCAACTTAGCGATGCAATTTGGTGTTCATTTTCTGCAGATTAACATGTTTTTCTCCTGAATATCGAGCCCAGCATGACTGATATGTTCGGTGACATACTCACCGTTTCATAGTCGTCATAGTCCAAAATACCCTGAGCCCAGGCGGCGTGCACGCACAGATACAGCAACAGCAGCGTCTTCATGGTCCACTGTCAACAGTGTTCGTCTTCTCAAACTGTGGCTCCTTTTTCTGTTGCTGAAATCTGATCTGATCGGGTATTTATCCCCCCCCCGAGTGGCCGCGTCCCCCTTCATCGATCTGCTGGAGTTGGTCAATAACTGCTGGGACAGTTTACCCAACCTGAGTCAGAGTTGAACTCGCTCGAGTTCGTCAGGGAACAAAAGGGCAAAAGCCCCGACGAGTCAGAATTTGCAGAACAGATGTGTAAGCAGTTGATATGATCTGCTGTTCACAGAGATTAAAGTCAGCTGGAACACGTTGTTGAGTAATGTCACATTTACAAAAGAAAATGTTAGAACATGTTAGAAAACTGAGAAAAGCGGCGATATTTCTCATGTGAAGTTTGAGATCTGGTGGCTGAAAGTTTGAACAAGTTGGGCATTTTTAATCAGTTATGTGGTTCATTTTACACACAGGCCTTAGTGTGACCTGACCTGACCTCCCTGACCCAGGTTAATATCTTAAAGCACCACAGGGAAAATGAACGAGGTTACGCAGATATTTGGGTCAGTTAGGTTGATTAGGAAATTATTTTGTCAAAAAGTGTTGAAATATAATGAGATTTTTTTTTAATGATTTTGAACAATGAACTTACTTTGAAAGGGATACTGTCATAATCCAAAATAGATTAAAAAAATATATATATAATTGGCTAAATAATTATGTTTGTATGGTAGTAAATTCAACAATGCATGTGTCTATGCATGAAATATCTTTTAACTTATCTAGACTGTTGCCTGATTTTAAATTCATTTAAATGATTTTATTTGTTTCTCTTTATATTATTTTATGTATTTTTAATGCTTCTTGCACTCCCTGCTGCAATGCTTTTATTTTATGTAAAGCACTTTGAACTGTTTGTACATGAAATGTGCTATATAAATAAATTTGATTTGATTTGAAAGGTTAAGTCACAGTAATTTAATTTTGGGAAATTAATATTTCTTCTATTTTAATGTTGCTGTTTATTTACTTTGCCACTCAGTTTTAAATGTTATTATTTGTTATTTTCATTAGAATATATTTTATTTGTTTCTTTGTTAATTCCTGTATTTATTTCTGTACTGTTTTCCTTTACACCATATTGATCTATTTTTTCCATAAAAAAATATTTATTATCTGCATTTTACTTTAATTTCATCATACAAGTTTTCTTTTTTTTAATGAATTAACTTCTCTGTCATTTCCGCTTTACATTTTCTGCCCCTATTTATTTTCCCTTACATTTAAATTTCTTTTTACATTTCAATGTCTCCAGTTTTACATTCAGAATGTCACGTTTACACCATCTGAGCCGCCCAAAAATCAAACAACAGGTGAAACGCTGAGCCCATTAGAGATTTTGTTTTTGTTTTTAAAAGACCGCCCGCGTAATTTGCATAATGAGCCCGAAAATCATACAAAATGTAAAAACAGAGACAGGGAAATGTAAAAAGAAGATGGGAAACGAGCTTGGGGAATTAAAGGGGAAATGACAGAGAAGTAAAAACATCTATAAACTGAATATATTCCAATTAAGATAATAAATCAATGTAAAACTGAGTGGCAAAGTATAATAGTAAATAGTTTCCCTGCCTAGTAAATAGCAACATTAACACAAGCTTGAATTAATGCAGTAAAATGTATTCATTTGACATTTTATTCACTTATTGTTACTTAATTTTAGTAGCATTTATTCATCATATAACTACATAGAAATGTATTTATTGTTTAATATATTTCAGATTATGACAGTTTCAGTCCCCTGTATTTAGATGATATTATCTTTGACGGTAAAATGAATTTAATAGATGGTTATTTTTGGGAAACGCTTCACTGAGTCAGCCACTGCCAGGAAAGTTTGTTTGTTGCAAGAGATGTTTGTTTGAGTCCAAAATGGTACAAAGTGGTGAGTTATACAATAACTAGCCCCAACACCCACACACACACACAAACCTGTGGCTGTGACATAGCTTTAAAGTGTTATCTAAAAAGGTCATCTCACACCACTTGTGGATATAATTACTATAATGGTGTCAATAAAATATGACAGAAATTGATGTCAGGGCTATAAAGGGTCAAACTGATCCAAACTTCTATCTGTTGAAAGTTTAATAACTAAAAAAACCTAAAACCGAGTCAGTTGTTTATGTCGTGTGCGTCATTTGAAGCTAATGTACAGAATTTGACAGAATTTAATTAGAATTTTCAACTTTTAATGACTTTTTTTAACCTTTCTTTATCCAGGACGTATACAACAGTGACTTACATACATACATATGCATATATGTAACTCTTTGGATTTCACCTCCACCTTCCAGGCTCCTCTTTCTCCAACCAACACCTTGCCTGGCCGGTTGAACATGTGTGTTCGTTCTGCATTCAGTTTCCATTAAATCTGTATCGTTTGTTTTTGTTTGTTTTTGTTTATTTTGTTAAACGTTGTCATACACCAAAAAGGTGCCCAGCCCGCATGGGCTTACAAGACACACCATAAGTACTAAAAAGCAATAGTCAAAAGAACATCTCCATAATTGCTAATCCAACATATATACGGTCCTCAGTAGACAACAACCCCACTCAAACATTAAGCGCAAAAAAACAATTTTGTTTATAATTTTCAAATAATGTTATCTTAATTGATATGATACTTTAGTTCCTTTCATCATGCTTATCTAAAACCAAACAAGATGATCACATGAACACATGTGCTCAGGCTGTGTTCAACCACTCTTGGAACAAACAAAGGGTCGAGTGTCATTGCAGAGGGCGGTGGTCCACTTCAAGTCATCTGCAGCACAAAACAGAGAGATTTCTGGGATCAAAAAAGGATATGCTGGTTTAACTCACCCCCTTCACACATCATATTTTCTATTGTGCAGTTGCCACAGCTAAAAATACGTAGATTTCAACAACTAATGAAAATATTAAGCAGAATATGAAATGTTTCTTGATCCCAAGCTTTCTCCGTCCACATGTCGAGGTGTTCTCGTTCAAGACATTGAACCCTGCAACAGCTCCTGGTGCGTTCATCACTTTTAAGATAACATAGAGGTATATGAAGGATAATGGCTTAACCAGGAGGGGCTGAATAGTCCTGACTCCTCTTCCTTCTTATATGGCACCACTGATTGGATTGTTATTTGGACCCTAACCCTTTGGACGATTATTTGGACCCTAACCATTTTGGACTGTTATTTGGACCCTAACCTTTTGGATAGTTATTTGGACCCTAACCCTTTGGACGATTATTTGGACCCTAACCATTTTGGACTGTTATTTGGACCCTGACCCTTTGGATGGTTATTTGGACCCTAACCCTTTGGACTGTTATTTGGACCCTAACCCTTTGGACAGTTATTTGGACCCTGACCCTTTGGACAGTTATTTGGACCCTGACCCTTTGGATGGTTATTTGGACCCTAACCCTTTGGACTGTTATTTGGACCCTAACCCTTTGGACAGTTATTTGGACCCTAACCCTAAACCTAACCCTTTGGACTGTTATTTGGACCCCAATCGTTTGGACTGTTATTTGTACCCTAACCCTAAACCTAAACCTTTGGATGGTTATTTGGACCCGAACCCTTTGGACAATTATTTGGACCCTAACCCTTTGGACTGTTATTTGGACCCTAACCCTAAACCTAACCCTTTGGACAGTTATTTGGACTGTTATTTTGACCATAACCATTTGGACAGTTATTTGGACTGTTATTTGGACCCTAACCCTAAACCTAACCCTTTGGACTATTATTTGGACCCTAACCCTAACCCTTTGGACTGTTATTTGGACCCTAACCCTAAACCTAACCCTTTGGACTCTTATTTGGACTGTTATTTGGACCCTAACCCTAACCCTTTGGACTCTTATTTAGACTGTTATTTGGACCCTAACCCTTTGGACTCTTATTTGGACTGTTATTTGGACCCTAACCCTTTGGACTCTTATTTGGACTCTTATTTGGACTCTTATTTGGACCCTAACCCTAACCCTTTGGACTCCTATTTGGACTCTTATTTGGACCCTAACCCTAACCCTTTGGACTGTTATTTGGACCCTAACCCTAAACCTAACCCTAACCCTAACCCTTTGGACTGTTATTTGGACCCTAACCCTTTGGACGGTTATTTGGACTGTTATTTGGACCCTAACCCTAAACCTAACCCTTTGGACTCTTTTTTGGACTGTTATTTGGACCTTAACCCTAAACCTAACCCTTTGGACTCTTATTTGGACTGTTATTTGGACCCTAACCCTAAACCTAACCCTTTGGACTCTTATTTGGACTGTTATTTGGACCCTAACCCTTTGGACAGTTATTTGGACTGTTATTTGGACCCTAACCCTTTGGACAGTTATTTGGACTGGTTTTTTACCCTAACCCTAAACCTAACCCTTTTGACTCTTATTTGGACTGTTATTTGGACCCTAACCCTTTGGACAGTTATTTAGACTGTTATTTGGACCCTAACCCTTTGGCCTGATCCAACAGTCCCCTGGGAACCTCATCTCTTTCAGGTGATCACATTTGACGTTAAAAACCAATTGAAGCCATCTCAGAGTAAGGATGAGAGATTATATTTGTGTGTGTAAAGTCTTACAATGATAGTTCATCATCAGACAGCGCTCAGTTTCCTCATCGTGGTCATGGTCGTGGTGGTGGTCGTGGTCGTTTTCATAGTCGAACTTCGAGCCATCGGACCACATCCATAGACCAAGCTAAGACACACAAACACAAATTCACACAAACAGCACGGGAACTTGAATATGATGTAAGGTCAACTAAGTTCAAATCTAATAAAATTGTTTCTTGTTGTATTTAAATGTGTCAACAAACCATGAAATTATAGTGCGATTTATTGCTTTCTTATCTTATATTCACTATGACTGAAAGAAAAGTCAGATATTGATCTAGTCCATCTTTGTTAGAGGACACTGTTATCATAATATCTGCGTACATGTATGGCATCGGTGCCTCCGATCCAGGTCTCTGGGAAGTAGTGGGTGTCTCCTCTGGTCAAAGACTGAAGGAAGTAATTTTCTTCGTCACTGTGGACTGACGCCAGGTTGGCCTGATCAAACTGACAGTAAAACTGGAAGGAGCAAGATAAGTTATTTCACCCATAATTTCTGTGCTACATCATGAATGAACATCTACACGATCGGTGTCTTCTCTACCAGAGCTCACCTCGGCCTCGGCCCACAGCTTCGGTGCGTCGATGAAGATGAAACATCGGTATCCGAAGCGAGACCAACCGCTGGGACAGTGCGTGTCCATCTCTATGAAACATCAGAACCCCGTCAGACTCTGTTACAGTTAAATATTTGTTGTTTTGAGCTGGCATGTTCATTTATTTCTAAACTTATCTCAGACTCTTGTACCGCTCTTTATCGAGCAGAAAGAAAAAGCTCCTCAAAGCTGCACTTAAATCATCGCTGGCTCCCCCTATGGTTTTGGGATGTAAGGCCACTATCGTAAAACGAACCCCAGTATGAATCCTGCACCTGCACAAATTGCCCATGAGTGTGTTATCTTGCTTTAGAGACTGAGAAAAGGAGACGAGGTAGTGTAACGTTACAGGACCTCACAGGACAGCCATGTACATTTCAGCAAGCACAGAAAATCCCAATGACCTCAGTTTGTGAGATCTTCTTATACCTCTTGATATCATTCTGTGTTTGTGGCCCAAACTATTTGAGACTGTGTCTGGGTAACCTTAACTGTGGTTGGGGAGGAAAGTGTCCTGACTGGAGGTTGGTCTAGAACTGGAACCAATTACTTGCAATCAATGGAGCCTCGTCTACACCTACTCTCTTCACCCATAAAGTCCTGGTTCAGTCCTCCACTCGTCGCCAGATCGTCTGCTTACCTTCAGTGGTATTGTGCCTTGACTCTGGTCTTTTCTGCAGTGGTTTCTTCGCATGTTACTGATCTGTTCCCACCTGTTACCCATGTCTTGGCAATAAACCGTTTTATCACCACCACCTCTGAGCATTTTGGTTTGTGTCTGAACTAGTGTGTCCAGTTATACAGACTGTCGTGACGGAAAGGTTGACTAGAAAAGAACGCTCAACTATACCCAAGGAGCGATGACGTGACGACGGGCAGAAGACAAAAATTAAGAAGCTATTTCTAAGGTTCACACACTTCTCTGGTTGCTGCTTTTTAGCAGAGATGGGACCAAGTCACACATGTGCAAGTCTCAAGTAATTTTTTCTTGGGCAAGTCAAGTCAAAGTCACCTTATTATTGCAGTTTTACCTGCAGAATCTGATCTTAATAAAGTGAAAACACAAAGATATAAGTAACTGTCAGTAAACATCATTGGCCAATGTGTCCAACCTGTCCACCCCGTATCATATCAAGCTAACGTTAGCTAACTACCGACTAGGCTAACAGGATAATATTAGCTAATTTGACAAGTCCTTACTGGTCAGAATGGATCTTCAAATGAGGAACAAAGTTGGAAGTTGTCATCTGGCTGTCTGAGATGTTGATGCCGCATGTCTTGCACTGAGCTGTTCGTCTTTTGCCGTCAAAACGGTAATTACGAAAGCCGAAGGCAACGACTCTCGGTCCCGCTGACATGTTGATACATATCTGATATGAGCTTATTCTCTCCAATAAACACTAAGGTATGTAGAGAGGGCATGGCTGACTGACAGGGTAGGGATCCAATCATGACACCATTCTCAGCCTGCGCTCCTACCGGGCAATCAATATTATTTTTAAAATTAATTTATTAATTTTATATTCAAACTGAAAACATGAACTGAATAACACTCAAGTCATTCAAGTCATCGTGTCTCAAGTCAAGTCAAGTGCCGAGTCTTTAACTTCCAAGTCCGAGTCGAGTCTCAAGTCTTTTATTTTTTGTCAAGTCAAGTCACAAGTCATCAAAACAGCGACTCGAGTCGACGTCACAGTGACTCGAGTCCCAATCTCTGCATTTTAGTTACAGTGCTTCATTATTTTACACTGCTGCACAACAACTCAGTCTAGCTAAAGATTTGTGTTGAGACGAAATCACTCACCACAGTTTTTGGACTGTTATTTGGACCCTAAACCTAACCCTTTGGATAGTTATTTGGACAGTTATTTGGACCCTAACCCTTTGGACAGTTATTTGGACCCTAACCCTTTGGACTGTTATTTGGACCCTAACCCTAACACTTTGGACAGTTATTTGGACTATTATTTGGACCCTAACCCTTTGGACAGTTATTTGGACTATTATTTGGACCCTAACCCTTTGGACTGTTATTTGGCCTGTTATTTGGACCCTAACCCTTTGGACTGTTATTTGGACCCTAACCCTAAACCTAACCCTTTGGACTCTTATTTGGACTGTTATTTGGACCCTAACCCTAAACCTAACCCTTTGGACTCTTATTTGGACTGTTATTTGGACCCTAACCCTAACCCTAACCCTTCGGACTCTTATTTGGACAGTTATTTGGACCCTAACCCTAAACCTAACCCTTTCGACTGTTATTTGGACCCTAACCCTAACCCTAACCCTTTGGACTGTTATTTGGACCCTAACCCTAACCCTTTGGACAGTTATTTGGACTGTTATTTGGACCCTAACCCTTTGGCCTGATCCAACAGTCCCCTGGGAACCTCATCTCTTTCAGGTGATCACATTTGATGTTAAAACCAATTGATGCCATCTCAGAGTAAGGATGAGAGTTGATTATATTTGCGTGTTTAAAGTCTTACAATGATAGTTCATCATCAGACAGCGCTCAGTCTCCTCATCGTGGTCATGGTCGTGGTGGTGGTCGTGGTCGTTTGCATAGTCGAACTTCGAGCCATCGGGGCAAAAGATTTGTGTTGAGACGAAATCACTCACCACAGTTGACAGGCATGACACCAGGCCGCGTCCTTGTGTTGGGTATCTCCTCGCCGGTAATGACGTCGACGCACCAGCAGTACCCATTTGATCCAGAGCACTGCTGTGGGAGGAAGTTCCCATAGGGGTCGCACCGCGGGCAGAACGCTCCGAATAAACTCAAGCAGTGCTGCCTTTTGTAGTCACAGAGGCCCCTCGACTGCCTGGTGAGGGTGGAGTTGATCGGACCGGCTCGACTCAGGGCCAGAACCGCAGCGAGAACCAGGGACGCACCGAACAGCTTCATGGTGAAGGCGATGAGGGGCGAGGATGACCTTCAAACACAAGAAGTCAAGATGTCAAAAAGGCTCAGACTAACAGACATGACCAGGTTCATTACTCATGAAGCAGATGTGATGCAATATAAGTACAGTGCTGACTAATCCTCCCACTTTAATCACAGTAAACCCACTTTCTTCTGGACCAGCAGGAGTCTGGAGTCTCCACTGGAAGCTTCTGCTGCTTCTCAGCCTTTTATCCTCTGCAGATTACTGCCAAACCTCCTTCTTTACAAGCTTTAGGCCAAATGTCACATGACAAATGATCCTTTGTCTTCACCCGATTATTGTGTTGCAGAAATAAAAGTGAGATTTTCTTCCTGGGTTACATCGTTTTTCATACAACTCTTAAACTACATTGTTCGAAGCGTCTCGGCTTCCTAATATGCCTCGTTTGTTCGCACCTTTCAGGTTTCGGCGTTGCTCTTATCAGATCTGAAGCTGCTCTTAACTTACAACCTGCATCATTGTGGGAATCTGGCTTGGACACAACTTTTTCCAGGTTAACACTGACCTCGTTTTATCTGATACATGTAACAGAAGCTGAAAAGGAACACTCTTAAAACACAATACTTACTGTTATACTAACTTTTCCATCAAACTTTCCATTCTTACTGATCTATTGAATCTTTTCTTTCTTCTTTCTCTTGTCTGTCTATGTATTATCTTACCATTACATTTCTATTCCCCATTTGAACTATTTATCCGAATAAAGAAGAAAAAAATCTTAGAAATATTATGAAATAAATGTGTAATCAATATTTTACATAATGACTAAAATCTAGATCATTCGGGGGAATAAAGAAAGATAGTGTAACGTGGGAAAAATACATAAATAGATCAAATCAGAACAATATATGAAAAAGAACTGATCAGAAGTAAACGAGCAGAGAATATTTAGTTACATGGACATATTTAAAGCAGAAATCTTCATTTATTTTGCGTCCTATACATAAATTATTGCACAAATGTATTAATTCTTTTTTAGTTTTGCCACATTTAATGACACATTGATCAATGCATTGAGCCAGTTGTATATTTTTGATATTTGTGCGTGATTATGGCAGTTTCACAGGCTTTAAACCTTCCTCTGACGGCAGCCTGGATGCTTTTTCTCACTGTGATGGTCAGTGCAGACACCACAAAACTCTTCCTTTGTTGCATTTTATAAAACTTCTTTTGTGCCTAAAGTTACCTGAAAACTAGACGGAACAATCGGGGTTTTTTGGGGAAGTCGAGACGCAACAAGACAACAGGAACAATGCGATGAGAAGATGATGAAACTGAAAACTAATCGTGATTACAACAGTTTGAATGGGAACGGATGGCACGTGGACCCGAAACAATAAACCTTTCTTTAACTCTGTTTTCATAGCATGTCATTTAATAACTGATTTTTATCCTTCAGCCAGACTATAGAGAACATTTCCAGTTAAAAACAACGAAGCGTTTTGGGATGCGTTGACCTGAGTCTTCTTAAGGGTCGTCTGTTTAGAGGTGGTACATTAAGGAAGTGGAGACTAAAGTGGGGACAGTCTAATAATAATCAGGTCATTATGAATAGAAAAGGGAAATGGGGACATTTTGAGTTGGTGGCACATCTTTTAATGGTATTTTTGGACAGTGAAGAAGACATTATAGAAGAAGAAATCATTCAGCAAATGCATCGTTGAAAATGGACACATTTCTTAAGGTATTTTTAAACATGTTGATGTCTGTCATGTCCAATAAAGAGAATAATCATTTAATTCTGGAGAGAAATGCAATTTAATCAGCAAATGCACTGAGAACCAACCTGCTGAGAACTATTTAATGCCTCATCATGATCACCTGTTAACTGGTAGATGAGGATCCTGGAAGGTGAATTATATCACTGCAGTATTAATTATTATTAAAGATCAGCTGCTTGGAAGAAGGCTTCCCCCTGTAACCCTTAAAGTGTGAGATATGGAGATGGTGGGCTGTGGATGACTGGTGTCTTTTTATTATTATTACTATTATTATTTTATGTTGTATGCGCTGTCTGGGGGGTTGGGATGGGGGCTTTTGTTTTTTTGTATTTTGTATAACAATAAAATGTGTTTAAAAAAAAAGAGATCAGCTGCTGTTACAGATAACAAGATAAAATATAAACCAGCTGAAGTGTAGCAGAGAGGAAGGTGTGGTAGAAACCTTCAGAGGTCTCCATCAGTGGGTTGGGCTGTCGTTTCTGTAGCTTAGCAACAGCTCAGCTGATGATGTCACACACAGCGTCAGCAGGTAACTCAGGTGAGCTCTGTGATCCTCCTCCTTTCCTGTTAGCGCTCTGTCTGCGGTCTCTGTCTGCGGTCTCTGTCTGCCCGGATAGTCTTAAAGCTGAGCAGAGAACTGTCAGAGCTGTTCCTGCAGCCAGGTGTCTGCCATCTCACGCCTTCATTTTGTCATGTTTTGGTATTGAACGCTTTATTTGGGGTTCTTTTTTTTTTTTTATTGTTCTTTTTTTTTTTTAATTGGGCTTATTTCGGGAGTGGTCAGACCAAGAAGTAAATACATATTAAAGCTTTGGGGAGTTGTTTTTTTTTTTGCGGGGCTTGAGATAACGAAGCAATGTGGATGTAATGATATCGGTGCTTTCTAATTCACGGCGTGCACATGTCATGCAAGATTGAAACAGGGAAATAGCATTTATTGTCTTCACAGTAAAAGGGGTGGTGTATAAAGTGTAACTGTAACATATTGTATATTGAAAAAAAAAAAAAAAAGAGCTGTTCCTGCAGCCAGGTCCAGGATTACAGCATCTGTTGTTAACCAGCTCTGTGATCCTCCTCCTTTCCTGTTACCGCTCTGTCTGCAGTCTCTGTCTGCCCGGATAGTCTTAAAGCTGAGCATAGAGCTGTTCCTGCAGCCAGGTCTCTGCCTGATATTCCTGCTGTGTCCTCATCAGGGCTCCAAGCTCGTCCATTTTATCCACCAGTGATCTCACATTTCCCATTATGATCAGGGGAAGAAATTATTTAAATTGTCTCTTTTTTTCTAAATTGTCTTCCCATTTGTTTCGGTACCTAACTTACTGCACTTACTCTAGCACTAGTTATGCTCTTAGCTGTTTGGTTTTGGAAGGAAATGTACTTATGATTTCTTGTGACCTGAAGTTCTTTTGCCTACCGATGTGGAACGTACTTATTGTAAGTCGCTTTGGATAAAAGCGTCTGCAGAATGACCGTAACGTGATCCTCCTTTTCCTCCATTTTGTTCCCGCTCTGCATCCCAGACGTCTGCTCTTGAACTCATCTGGATTTGAGGTGTTGTTCCAGGCATTTCTCGGTCGTTCCTGTCTCCATGGTTTACATCACGACAGATGTGCAGCACAGCATCCAAACCTCTTCTCAGACGGTGAAATTAAATATGATTTCATCGTGTCCAGCCCGCTCACTGTGTGCTAATTAAGTGCACCCTGTATCCTCATCATAACCACTTTAATGTCAGACCCGTTTTCTTCTGTAAAGTTCACTTTGTGTCAGATCCAAACAACCAAAAAACACATTTTTTTATGTGAGCAGCACTTACGTCTCACTCTGACCGTGAACTTCCTCTCCTTCTTTGCAGAAGGATTCGCCACTTCTGATTGGACAGGACGGGCGTGTTTTAGTACTTTGCATACTTATTTATGGGTGGTGTAATTATCTGGTGCGTATGGACTAAGCGTGTGAATGGCTTCACATGTATTTTTTCAGATTCTGTGACTGAAAGCTGCAGCAGTCTTTCTTAAACAAGGCTTTTTCATAGGATTGTTTTCCCTTTTGTGAAATGTCAGCTCTTCTCTCATGAAGAAAACTTTGATATTAAATCAACAACGTTCTTATAAAAGCAGTAATCTGACTCGGTTGGTATGAGCCAGAGTCAGAGGGGAAGTCACAGTCCATGCATTTTGGAGGTTTCAGTTCTCAAACAACACAAATTAGCATCTGATTCCTTCCCTTCAGCTCGATTTTTGAGATAAATTCAACAAAAAAACAATAATTACTGAAAAGTGATTTTCTTTTTTCTTAAAGTCGCCCAAGTTAAACTGAAGTCTTTAACTTTTGAAAATGTTCAAAAATTTGAATGAAGTGTTATTTAACCAGTTCATTTCCATGCTCAGTTCCTCTTTTTTCCGCTTGGCTTCAGATTTCACCCTCGACTTCTTACTTCCTCTCAGTAAAGTCGGAGAAGCCCCCTTATCTCAGTCTGTTATCTCTCTCGGGTTCATGCGACACCTTTATCGGGACTCTGCTCAGAGGGAAAGATCAGGTAAGACCACACAGATTTACTGAGGACATGTGCAGCCTTTCACCTGTTGCTAGATGTGAGGAAAGCTGAACTGTTCCTTCACCTGAAAGTCGTCTCAGCTGCAGCCGACAGGAACAGGGAAGCAAATAAAGGGCTATAAAACTAATACAGCCTGATTACCAAACTGCGTCTAACTGAAGGTAATGTCTCCAGCAAGAGTTAAACCTCATTAGATTTGTATGATGTTATATTCTTTAACGATAAAGTTTAATTTCCTTCAGTCACCGCTTTTAAAAGTGCATTTTCCTGTCGGACTCTTTCTGCTTCGTGCCTCTTTATCCTTTCTCATGTCAGTTATGTCAAAGTTAAAGTTAAAGTAGGATTAAATACGATTATTTTCTAATAAGTTGGATAAAAAAAGTTTTAACCCCTTAACGCCTATTGTCGCATATATGCTGCAAACCGTTTGACTCAATCAACCAGCTGAGATAGCATCTTTATTCCCCCAATACCGGTTAGTCCATATTCACTACGATATTCACTTCGACAAGCACTTTTTTCTAGTGGGACCGCAAAGTGACGGACTTATTTGATATAAAATCTGCAAAAGGTTGTTGTTGTTATCTTATTATTGACCATTATGCCTGGTGTTGCAAATAAGTAACATACCAAATTACATACCAAACAGACCAAATTGATCAGGATGCCTGTTGTCGCAAATTTGCAACATACCAAAATTTCTATTTATTTTTTGTGCAAAAGTGAAATTAATAATCTCAGCATTATTTACCATCTACTTTAAGGCTAAAACACACACAAAACATTTTTTTTTATATTCAGCTATATAAATTCAGGCGTTAAGGGGTTAAATTAAACTTGAATTTTATGCTAAAGTCTGTGACCTTTCTCCCATTTTCACTTCACTTAAATTGTGGTAAACTTGCTCTCAAAGCAGCACAGTCTGAAGGTTCCTCACTGCACTTATTTATTTCATGTCTTCCTGAAAGAGTTCGAACGTGCACGCCAACCTTCCTCCTTCGGGGTTGCTGACTGCAGCTCGGTGGGCTTTGTTTTTAACGTCCAAATAACACCAATTTATTGAACACGTGTTGAATTTCAGTTATTCTGTTGGCTGTTTCCCTTCCGGCACACTTTGTTTCATACCGATGCATTCATAAATGACAGAATTAAATAGTTTAATTGCAGATGAATGAAGTAAGTTACCTGCCAGCAGCACATTTTATCGCCTTGGCAGAAGCTGGACATCGTTTGGTGCAGCAGACCTTTTGGATTCTCACTCAGGGACATCGTATTAGCATTTGAGTGAATATCACAATAAATTCTGTGGTGGAATTAATCCTCACAAAGAGCTTACAGCTGAATTAAATGTTCTTTACTATTCTGATCTGACAGGAAGCCCTCAGATGAGCCTTTGCTGCTCATGTTTGGTTGGAATGGCAGCAAAACTTCTTGGAACAGACCTGAACTGGTCAATTGGAATCTTTAGGTCATATAAGCTGAAAGCTCAGGGTTCAGGAAGTTCAACCTTTGCTCTGCTAATGCTACATACGGTTAAAGTTTTAAGACAGACCCCATAAAATGTGAAAAACTTCCTCTTTTTGATAAATTCTACTTCCTTTTTTTTTTTTTTTTTTTACCCTTTTTTTTTACAGCATTATGGCAGCAGAATTGTAATCTGAATACCGTTTATGCCAAACACATTTGCTATGCCAAGGGAAGCTTTCTGAATGTAAAGCTCCCCTTGATGCCCATCAACTCCTCGCTTTTATTTATTTATTTTTGTTACAATACTTAATATGATGTGATAATAGTGTCGAACTGGACCGGGGGACAGAGAGAGAGGGAAAGCGAAGAAGAGAAAAAAAAAAAGGAACAGAAACATGGAGAGACAAACATAATAAAAACAATGAAAAATCAGACAACCAGCTGCTACACCTGTAAAAACAAAACAGAAGACAATTCACGGCTTTTGTGGGGAATCCAGCCTTAGAGCCACCAGGAGCACCTGTAAGCAGACAAGCAGAGAACAAACACACAAACAAACAAACAAAAAAGCACAAGCAGCAGCAATCTCATATAATACACTGCTCACTAAGCAGTTGTTGTGTTGTCCTGTGGTTTAAGGTCATTTGTATCCACAGTTTATATCTGTATTATATGAGATTGCTGCTGTTTGTGCTTTTTTGTTTGTTTGTTTGATAAATTCTACTTCCTCCGTGCGTGATTTTCACTTCTATGTCTGCAGCCCACCCCAGCCAATAAATCAGCTCTGCCACTGAACCGCATCATGAGTGGCGGCTGCCGCACCCTCCTCCTCGTCTTCCTCTCCTCGTGCACGGGTCTGAGCGCGTGCACGGGCGACGGAAGGTCACCCTGCAGCCGCTGCGACCCGCAGCTCTCCTGCAACTGCTCCCACGCGGGACTGACCCGCGTTCCCATGGTAACGGACCGAGCTCTGAGCCTCGATCTGTCCTTCAACAACATCACCACGGTGACCGATGACGACCTGACGGGACACGCCAGTCTGAGGACTCTGGATCTTCACGGTAATGCTGTTGGGAAACAGTAAAAATCACAGAAATCTCATGTTTTCAGTTCTGTGTTTTATCACGTTTTAGGTTATTTCACGTCTTAGTTTTTAAGTTCCTGTTTTGTTAAGTTTTGCCAATGTTTTTCCTCAGTCCCCATGTTCAGGTCATTAGTTTCATTCACTTCACTCGTCCATTGTCATCAGCTGCACTCAGTTACCCATCACCCTGTTCAGTATTTTGTTTCCAGGTTTCTTTAACGCGGTCAAGCTAATTTATTAGCTTCACACCAGTTCAATGGATCTAATGCATTTCGTGTTGGAATATTTTTTTATTTTCACCTGCCATGGACAGATATATCGATCGTTAGGTTCATTAGAAATGGGCTGAAGCAGAATTTTAGTGGTTAATCTTATGGTTTGTGCATCCTGTAGCCATCAGAAGACCAACCCAATCAATGATAACGAGGGAAGCTGCCACAGTACCGTGCAACTTCAGCTCTTTAGAAGAAGCTAAATCATATATCATGAAAGTTTGAGCCACCAAAGTCGAGCTGAGCTTAACCCTCACACACTAAACATGAACAGAATCTGAGAGTCTGAAGTCAAGTTAAACATCAGTCAGTGGGGTCACATGGCACTGAAAGGATCGGATTATTGGCTAAATTACAATAAGACCTAGTTATTAAGTTAATGTAGACACCTTAATCTGACAAGAAACTGGATCGGATCGGGTTAAGACCCCGAGATAACTCCATTCAAGGTCAAATTGTTGTTGTTGTTGGTGGTGAAGAGGTCAACAGGAAGTGGCTCTATTAGCAACAGCTGGAATGGGTACAGCGCCACCTATCATACCGGGGTATGACACGCTTTGTGCCTCTGATCCCATTCATTCACCGCCATATTTCCAAGGAGAATTACCCTTATAACTCATTCTTATTGTAATTTAGCCAATAATCTGATCCTTTCAGTGCCATGTGACCCCACTGAGTGATAGCTTTCCTAAAATAATGAGTATCTTTCACAGTCTACAGAATCCAAGGAAAACCGAGTATGTGTTGTTAGGCTGGGTCGTCGGCCGCCTTTTTCCACCCTTTGTTTGAGGGGAAGATCCACAATCTTAGTGGGAAAACCTGATAGTTCAGTTCATATCTAATTCCGAGTCCTTGCTGATGGGACTCTAACTCTCTAGCTCTGCTGGGTCGCCAACAAACACAGAGCTGCCGTAAATTTAGACTTTACTCTCCTCCAGGGAACAGATTATCTGTGATCCATCAGTCGGCGTTCGACTCTCTGTGGAGTCTGGAGGAGCTGGACCTGTCTGACAACCAGCTGGCTGCTCTCAGCCAGGAATGGTTCAAGAAGCTGGTAGCTCTGCAGCGCCTCAACCTGCTCAACAACCCGTACAGGTGAGGAGCCCACTTGGACTGTGGGAACTCTGAGCATCCATCCATTATCGGGTCGCGGTGGCAACGAGTCCAGCAAGGACACCAAGGCTGTGTTCAAAACCGCATACTTCTCCTACTACTCCTACTAACTTTTTAGTTAGTATGCGAGTTTGAGTATGCGAGAAGTTCCCGGATGCATACTAGATTCTCTGAAATGTTGGGTATGCATCATGAGGTTACTACTCATACTCAAACTACCCAAGATGCAACGTAACGTGACGTCGCCGATCGTCATTTCCTGTCAAAACGGCAGTTTCAAGCTAGCTACAACGAGGGTAGGTTCACTTCCTGTTTTCAAAACAAAAGCACCAATTGTATCGTAATGGCTTTCCCTATGATAAAAGGCAACGGGTATTTTATTTTGTGAAAATAACCGGAAGTGCGTTGCTCACTGCGGCTAGCTTTAGTAGCGCCGAATTCGTGGGAACAAAATTGTAAATAGCCGGTATTTTGTCAGGTTTTCAACACGTTGGGGATCTAAACAACTACTTTCTCACCTGAAAATGTTTCAAATGTTGCTAAAGTTTACAGAATTTAGAGCTTAAGATTTCGGCTCGGGCAGGAGCGAAATGCATTGTGGGTAAACGCTCTGCATACTGTCTGATCGATGAGTATGCAGTATGTAGTATGCAGTATGGAAGTATGTATTATGTAGTATGTAGTATGTAGTATGTAGTATGTAGCATGCAGCATCCAGTATGCAGTATGTAGTATATACTATGCAGTATGTAGTATGCAGTATGTAGTATGTAGTATGCAGTATGCAGTATGTAGTATATAGTATGCAGTATGTAGTATGTAGTATGCAGTATGTAGCATGTAGCATGTAGCATGTAGTATGCAGTATGCAGTATGTAGTATATACTATGCAGTATGTAGTATGCAGTATGTAGTAGTACGTAGTATGCAGTATGTAGTATGTAGTATGTAGTATGCAGTATGCAGTATGTAATATGTAGTATGCAGTATGCAGTATGTAGTATGCAGTATGTAGTATGTAGTATGTAGTATGTAGTATGTAGTATGTAGTATGCAGTATGTAGTATGTAGTATGTAGTATGCAGTATGTAGTATGTAGTATGCAGTATGTAGTATGTAGTATTTAGTATGCGGTTTCGAACACAGCCCAAGACATTCCTTTGCCCGGCTCCTCCTGGGGGATATAATCCCTCCAGCATGTTCTGCGTCAGCCCTGAGGCCCATCCTAACCAGATGTCCTGTAATTCAGGCAGAAACATTCAAATTAAACCTGAAGTTCAGGTGTGTCTCAGTACACGGTGTTCTCACCGGCTCTCCTGCAGGTATCTGGGCTCTCCATCGGTGTTTTACGGACTCATCAGGCTGAGGAGGCTGGCGTTTGGAGGTCCTGCCCTGGAGGAGCTGAGGAGGGGAGATCTGTGTGGAGTCACCCAGCTGGAGGAGCTCACAGTGCACGCCAACAACCTGTCCAGGTTTCACCCGTTTCTGTTTTAATCATGACAGATGCTTGTTGTTTCCGTTTCCCTCCAATGATCCAGACTTCCTGTAACCTTTAAAGTGTCCTGATCAACAGTTCTCCAGCTTCCTGAAGCTCTTTCAGAGTCTTTCTTTGGACATTTTCTGCTTCTTCCCTCATCTTCAGTCCAGTCCTTGTACCTGAGCATCTTCAGAGAAATGTGTTTTTTCTTTGTTAAACCACTTAACTCTGACCTGTGAACCATTCAGGCAGGAAAAAGGCTCCTAACTCAAGGGATGAACCAGTGTTGTGTCCACACAGAACAGACAACTTAGCAAAGAAGCCGTTTAAACTGGATCTTTAGGCACTTTGTTCCCAGCAGCCTGTCACAGAGACACATCATTTGTTCCCATTTCTTTAGCTGCATCTGTGAAAAACAGCTTTATAGCTTCAGCTTTTTTGTACATTTACGTTAAAAACGCTGAAAACTTGGCATATCTCAGCATGGTGTGCAGTGTGTCCTTAAAACATTTGAGGAAACTGGACAAGTGGAGGACAAAAGAAGAAGTGTCAGGCCTAAAGAACTATCTACAGCAGATGAACAGGATCTGAAAGTGATGTCCTTAAGAAAGAGGAAAACATCCAGCAAAGACCTGACACAGGAGCTGAGAGATGCATCTGGACCTTCAGCTGATCCATCTGCTGTTGGCCCAAGCCTCATCAGAAATGGGCTCCATGGAAGGGTGGCTGTCAAGAAGCCGTTCTTAAAGGGACACTAAGTAATAAATTAAGTCATTTATTAGCTCAAATCAACATATTCATTCATAAATTAGTCCTCATTGGTGTAAAATTATCTCTGTCAACAATCTCAATTATCCTCCTGAGTGAAGAATAACTTGTCTGTATCTGCATAGAGCGGGCAAGCTCGATGGAGGCTGCCATGTCCTTCCGGGTCTATTTAAAAAACAACGAAGTGCCGAGAGGGACAAAAAGGACTTCGAATCGCGTTTTCCCAACGCCAGGCCTGCAAGCGTAAATGACGTCATTTTGACGTCACGTCCGCCGAATGGCTTATTACTGGCGCTAATGGTAAATAGATTTTATCTCGTAAATTATCCCACTAATAATGCATTGATTGTTACCAAACTTCTGCTGTAGTACACATAGGCTCTTAACTCACAAAACGAGGCATTAGAAAGTTTGTAAGTTTACCGGGAGTTTATTTAAAAGAACACTTTCCAGATAGCAACTACACACTGCTGCTAACGCTACTGCTGCTAACGCTAACGCTACTGCTGCAAACGCTAACGCTACTGCTGCTAACGCTAACGCTGCGTCGACGTCACTTCCGGTAACTCCCGGAATATGACTCTGTGTTTATAGTGTTATTGTATGTGTGTTATGTAATCCTTTGTACTGTGTGTCTTGATGTCTTTTTGTTTGTATGGAACTTGAGTCTGAAGCCATAGCTTCTTGAATCTTGACACATACCGCCTGCCGTAGTTCAAGAAGTTGCAACGCACATTTGAAACTGCGAGGCGCTAGAGACCAAATTCATTCGACTTTGCAAAATAAAATTGCACCTCTATATGGGGGAAGAAATTACAAAGTGTCCCTTTAAGGAAGGGAAACAGGGAGAAAAGGCTGAGCTGTGCCAAAGGACACAAGAAGTGGGCTGAAAATCAGTGGCAGCAGGTCTGATGGAGGGATGAATCCTCCCCAGAGCCCGGAGCTCAACATTACTGAAGCAGTGTGGGATCATGTTGGCAGAGAACGGAACAAAAGGCAGCCCACATCCAAAGAAGAGCTTTGGGATGTCCTTCAAGAAGCCTGGAGAACTATTCCTGAAGACTCCTTAAAGAAAGGACAGAAAGCTCGTCTGACAGGGTTCAGGCTGTTGTTTGAGATATTTCCATATGTAAAATATATAAAACGTCTTCTCTCCTCCTCCACTCTTTCTGTCTCTTCTCTACAGATACGAGTCTGGTACTTTGGCTGACATCTGGCCGCTGGGCCGGGTCACTTTAAGCCTCCACCGTCCCTTTTTAACAGATGGAGCCTTGGCCTCGGCTGTGCTCGCTGACGTTTCGTATCCTGAGACGCCGATGGTTCTGGAAGACCTCCATCTGACTGGGAACCCGTCCGTTCAGCCCCTCAGAGAGTCAGCCAGGAGGAGGATCAGGTCTGCTGTGTTTCTTTTCTTTGAGTTGAATTTGTTTTACTTTTGACATTAAATACGTACTTTCTTGTCGTGTGACTCTTCAGGCACTTGTCTTTCCGTAACTTTTCTGCATCTGATGAGTCCATTATCGACTTATTCGTGGTGATGGATGGAGTTCCGCTCTCCTTACTCCACTTGGAGGATGTTACACTGACCGGCGAGGGCAGGTGGGACATCTATCTGACCTGTCGACCTTGGTAAAACGTGTCTTTAAAACCTGAAACACCCGGGAATGGCACTGATGGAAGCAGCTTCTCTGCAGGTTGTTTTAAAAGTGTTCCACCACTCAAAGGAAAGAATCAAACACAATATTCATTGTCATTAGGTATAAATATGAAATTAATCTCGATGAATTAGAAAGTAAAAATATTAGGGCTGGGCAACGATTAAAATATTTAATCTAATTAATCACATGATTTCCCTGATTAATCACGATTAATCGCATTTGTGCGCAAAATCCAAAAATGAATCCAAAAGTAGTGTATAGCCTTTAGCATTTAGTTTTATTTTAAATGTGCTGCCATATGAATGAAAGTGCCATAACATTTGTTGTGCAAACACACTTTTAACATCAGCATCTTTCTGTAGTTTTTATGTAGAAGCCTCGCTCCACTGTCTGTTTCCTTGAATGACTTGCTGAACAACGCACTTCCGGTTATTTTCACAAAATAAAATACCCATTGCCTTTTATCATAGGGAAAGCCATTACTATACAATTGGTGCTTTTATTTTGAAAACAGGAAGTGAACCTACCCTCGCTGTAGGTTCACTTTCCTTGAAACTGCCGTTTTGACAGGAAATGACGATCGGCGACGTCACGTTACGTTGCATCTTGGGTAGTTTGAGTATGAGTAGTAACCTCATGATGCAGTCTTTGTATTCATTTACCAACTTTTGGTTGAATATCTAAGAACTGAAGCAGACATTTTTTGTGCTTAACATGAGCATGTGTTTTACATATGCATTACATACCAAAACCAAGTTTTAGTGACGGTTTAATTGGGTTCACCTCCACTTATTTAGAGCATAGAGGATAGAGCAGACCACCACACTGGAAAAAATGCCCCTCCAAAAATAGGTAAAAAAAACAACAAATACGAGACGTTTTTGCTTGAAATAAGCAAAAAAATCTGCCAATGGAACTAGTGAAAATCGGCTTGTCAAGATTTCTTGAAATAAAATGTGATATTTAGGACTTTTGAGTTAAAAGTGATCTTGAAATTAGCTAAAAAATGAAAAAAAAAGCTTTCATGTGAAATATGACTCAAAACAAAATGTTTTCAAGACTTTTTCATTTAACAAGATATTCAAGATTTATTGTATTAAAACAAGTCCCTATATCTGGCTGAAATGGTGCTTGTTAGGCAGTTGTGTCTTATATCAAGTGTAATGAGATACTCAATGAGACAAATATACTTGGTAAGATTTCGATTTTTTTCCAGTGCAAATGATAGAGCAGGATCTTAAAGAATCCCAAAGACCCCAGGATTCTGTCATCTGGTGACAAAAGTGCAAAATATATCCGCTTTAAAGTCTCCGTGAAGTCAGATATGACGTGTATGTCTTGCATTTAAAGCTACTGTTACACCTGTACCTGCCCCTGCAGTGGCAATTAAAGGAGTTTTGTTGGTATCCTGAAGTTGAACGGGTTGTTCAGCAGGGCTTAAGCAAATTGGTGGGACCAGTAATGACCAATCAAGACTATCCTCTTATAAACAAATAGCCCCATTGGTTGATTATGTCTAAAAAACATTTCATTCCTAATTCTAGCTTGGAAACTGTGACCATCAACTGGGTAGTTGTGATGTATAAATAGCGAGTGCGACTCAGAGGATGAATGAATGAAAAAGAAGTGAAAAACAGTTCAAGTGACAGCGCATAGTGCTGTATTGTCAGGACAAAACTAGCTAAACTAGCTAATTTGCTGACATTCAGATATGATTCAGAGTGCCGTGACAGTTTTTATTCTTTTGGTTGGTGGTAGGTGGGAAAAGGCCAACTGGACGGATCAGAAAAGCATCGATGAGTTCTTCGTTCGGAACGTCTTGGTGCTGGATGTCTACAAGTTCACCTCGTTTCTGGAGCTGAAGTTCCTGCTGACTTACCCCAGGAGGGTGTCCGTCATAAACTCCAGGGTAACTTCCGTTTTAGTCGGACCAACACAATGATTCGACTTCTTTTGGAACACCATGTAAACGCGCTGTCATGGCAATTAAAGAAATGGTGGCTGACAAGTTGATCAGGTAAATGTTTGGTTGGTCTGATTGGTTGGAGCTCACTTAGGACTTTGACGGGCAGGTGCTTCGTCCAATCACAGGTTCAGTGTTTTATGAAAGTGCCTGACCTTTTAAGATGGTTTTATGAAACAAACTACTTAGGCCCACCAGTGTTTGATATACAAAGCTGCCCACTCGCTACTTTCAGACGTTTTCTAACCCCCAGCCGGTCGCCTCGTGCACGCTCAGGTCAGCAGAGCGGATCAGAGAGAAGTCCGGATAAAATCTGTTGGTTTCCTTAGCCCCGAAACGTTTATTTAAAATTTGTTTTTTTTTAAATTGGACCTATCAACTGAGAAACTAATGACTCGTGCCACAGTCAGTGGGGTTAGATGGCACTGAAAGGATCGGATTAAGGGCTAAATTACAATGAGACTGAGTTATTAAGGTCATGTAGACACCTAATCTGACAAGAAATTGAATCGGATCGGATTAAGACCCCGAGATAACTCGGTTGACACACTAAACCTGCTTGTAATCCAGGGGTGTCAAACTCATTTTCACAGAGGGCCACATCAGCATAATCGTTGCCCTCAAAGGGCCAGATGTAACTTATAAATGTAACTACTCCTTAATGTTAAATTACTCTGAATTTATTACTTATTCAAGTTACATATATTACACATATATTTGCATAGATGTAAAAAAAAAAACATGTTTGCTTGTTGCTCTGTTGTTATATCATAAATCCTTTTAATTTGTCAGGTTATGAAACCCACATCAACTCCATCAATCAACGATCAAACTATCCAAGTGAATAAAGAAAAATAACATCAAACACAAGTTATGACATTTACTTTGTTCCAAACTTGAACTATCAAACAAAGCTCGCTTTTACTGCCGCATTGTTTTCTTCAGAATGCGGACGTAGATCGTACGCTTTGACAACCGCCTCATAACACAAAAGACGTACCGTTTTTTCTCCTTGAAGCACAAACACGTGTTCGCCTTCCCATCTTTCTTGAAACAGAAAAATCGATGCAGATGGAAGGGCATCTGCATCAACTTTTATCTTCCTGGACATTTTGGGGTCATTATTTGTATTTCTCAATTCCACTTGTTGGGAAAATTCGCATTGATTTGGAAACACTGCACTCTAGTGGCGGGATGCCGTCACTTCACGCATAACATAATCGCCATGCATTGTGGGAAATGTAGTTTTTGGTCACTGCACGTATTTGACATTTATTTTTAGACAATCAGACCTTTTAGGCTCTCGCGGGCCACATAAAATGACGTGCCGGGCCACATTTGGCCCGCGGGCCTTGAGTTTGACACATATGTTGCAGATGCTGAAGCACGTGGTGAATCAGACTTTGCGTTCTGCGCATGCTCCAGATGTTTTCCCGGGGTCATGACCCGGAAGTCAAAGGAGACGATATTCCTGTTGTTGTCGCCGTCAGAAAGAAACAAACAACGCGATGGAGAATGCTCCGTTGGCCATCGAGTTTGTGCAACAAGCAGCTTGTCACAGACCAAATGTAGAGGGACGTAGCTTCATCTGGCTCTGCGTTCTCCATCTTTCTCCAATGCCTGAGTTTGTTGTTGTTGTTGGTGGTGAAGAGGTCAACAGGAAGTGGCTCTATTAGCAACAGTTGGAATGGGTACAGCGCCACCTATCACACCGGGGTATGACACGCTTTGTGCCTCTGATCCCATTCATTACCCTTGCTCAGCTCATTCTTATCGTAATTTAGCCAATAATCCGATCCTTTCAGAATCATGTGACACCACTGAGTGTCTCACGGATCAGTCAAATTAAATGACTGATCTGAAGGTCTGGGCCAGACCGGGAAGAAGTCTCGAGTCTCGGTGGAATCGGTGTGATGGTGGGTTTCTGGAAATAGCTTAAAAAACCCTCGAGCCTGTTTTCTGCCATTGTTTTCACACAATTTCTCCATTGGCTGACTTACCAACAAAACAAACTGCGTCGATGTACCCAGCAACACAACGGCAACATGGCGGCAAGCCAGAGCAAAAACGCAATTTTGTTCCCATCAGAAATCTTTAATGGAACGATTACTAGTTGAATTATATCTAGAACTTTCCCCAGTTGTGTTACGCAAACTTGCATTACATACATTACACTAGACAGTTGAGTTATCTGACAACGCCTGTCTGAGGCGAGCTTTAATGTTGGGCTGTTTTTTATGGAGAGGTTGTGATAAACACGATAGCTGGCACTAAAATGACTTAAAAACTTTCTTTAGGTGCTCGCAGGAGTCTGTGGACTCCTGTTCTTACAGGCTTTTAAATGCTGATGCGTGCCGAAGCTGCTGAGAAAGCAATTGTTTGTTCATTTTTTTGTGCATTTCCTCTTTTTCTTGAATCTCTGAGGAAAAATTAGCTGAACACATGTTTGAAACAAGTTTGATGTGCATCAGATCATTTAAGGATTCGAGATGAAAAGGTGCTGGATGTAACCCGCAGCTAATGTAAAGTTCCATCTGTGTGAGTTTCCTCAGTCAATGATGACCTTTACCTTCAGGTGTTTGTGATGCCCTGCCAGACGTCCCAACTGTTGGTGAACCTGCAGTACCTGGACCTGTCTGACAACCTGCTGACTGACCTCACTGTGGCGGAAACACTCTGCGAACGAAACAAAACGCTGGAGGAGCTCAGAGTTCTGAACATGAGCGGAAATGCCCTGCAGGTGTCACTTGGAAACACAAAGTAAAATCATTGTTCCATGCTGGCATTCTTGCCTTGTGAAAGTTTGACGGTTTCTCTTCCTCTGTTCAGTCTTTGTCCACGCTGAGCCGACTCGTAGCCAAGCTCACCAAACTGACCCACCTGGACATCAGCAGAAACGGCTACAGCTTCATGCCCTCCAGCTGCTCCTGGCCCTCCACCCTGCGATTCCTCAACATCTCCAGGACAAAGCTTACCAACATCTCTCCCTGCCTACCCACATCCCTGGAGGTAGATAGATTAGACCAGTGTTTCTCAATTCCGGTCCTCAAGTACCACTGCCCTGCATGTTTTCGATGTTTCCCTCCTCCAGCACACCTGATTCAAATGATCAACTCAGTGCAGTGGCCTGATCAGGAGCCACTCATTTGAATCAGGTGTGCTGGAAGAGGGAAACATCGAAAACATGCAGGGCAGTGGTACTTGAGGACCGGAATTGAGAAACACTGGATTATGTGTCAAACTCAAGGCCCGCGGGCCAAATGTGGCCCGCCACGTCATTTTATGTGGCCCGCAAGAGCTTAAAAGGTCTGAAATAAATAAGTCAAATACATGCAGTGACCAAAATAATAATACTAATAATAATAATAATAACTTGGACTTATATAGCGCCTTTCAGGGTACCCAAGGTTGCTTAACAAGAGAAAAGAAGGGGGGAAGGGTAGGGCGGGGGGGGGGGGGGGGGGGGTGTAAGAAGAGTAGGACATGGAGAAGAGATGTGTTTTTAGATTCTTTTTGAAAAAAACTAAAAAAAAAAATAACACAATGAAAAACTACATTTCCCACAATGCATGTCGATTATGTTATGCGTGAAGTGACGGCATCCCGCCACTAGACTGCAGTGTTTCCACATCGATGCGATTTTCCCAACAAGTGGAATTGAGAGATGCAAATAAAGATCCCAAAATGTCCAGGAAGAGAAAAACTGATGCAGATGCCCTTCCATCAGTTTTTCTGTTTCAGAAAAGTTTAACAGAGTAAATGTCATAACTTGTGTTTGATGTTATTTTTCTTTATTCACTCGGATAGTTTGATCGTTGATTGATGGAGTTGATGTGGGTTTCATAACCTGACAAATTAAAAGGATTTATGATATAACAACAGAGCAACAAGCAAACATGTTTTTTTTTTACATCTATGCAAATATATGTGTAATATATGTAACTTGAATAAGTAATAAATTCAGAGTAATTTAACATTAAGGAGTAGTTACATTTATAAGTTACATCTGGCCCTTTGAGGGCAACGATTATGCTGATGTGGCCCTCGGTGAAAATGAGTTTGACACCCCTGGATTAGACCATGAAGAAATCAGCCCAACATTCCCGACACCATCACATGGGAAGGATTCACTCTGTGCTTCATTGCTTTCAGGTGTTGGATCTAAACAACAACGACCTCAGTGCCTTCACTCTGCCCCTGCCCGCTCTCAGAGAGCTCTACCTCTCCGGGAACAAGTTTCTGAGGTTGCCCTCAGGACAACTCTTCCCCAATCTACAGACATTGACGATACAGGTCAGAAACAGTCACGTCTAATGCTTCTGCTTCCAGCCTTCTCTGTGTTCCACAGTGTGACTCCCACTGTTTGTTTCACAGTCAAACACCCTGAACACATTCGGCCGTTCGGACCTCAAGTCATACAGGCGCCTCCAGACTCTCCAGGCAGGTCAGAACAAGTTCATCTGCTCCTGCGACTTCGTCCCCTTCCTCCAGTCTCAACTTAAAGGAGATGGAGACGTGAAGCTGACAGATGGCGAGGACGGCTACGTCTGCGACTCCCCTCTCTACCTGCAGGGGGAGCCCGTGGGTCGAGTTCGCCTTACCGTCGTTGTGTGCCAGCGGGTTTTGTTCGTGTCTGTGAGCTGTGGGTTGGCGCTGTTTGCCTGTGCTGTGGTGTGTGTTCTGCTGTGGAGACTCCACGTCTTCTGGTACCTAAAGATGACCTGGGCATGGCTCAATGCCAAGCGTAGCACCCGGCACCGGCAACGACGCAACGATGTTGAGGAATCAGAGGCGTTGCTGCCTTTTGACGCCTTTGTTTCCTACAGCGAAAGAGACGCTGGCTGGGTGGAAAACTTTTTGGTCCCTGAGCTGGAGGAGCCAAGGTTAGTGTGTTTGTGTGACACTCACTTACCGACTGAGCAGCAGTTTCATTAGTGTAGATAGTTTTCAGTATAATCGACTAAAAGCATCATGGAGGGTACCACCACGATGCTTTTCCAAGTTACTTTAGACTTTACAAAGATCCTCAACCTAGGGGTCTCCTAAATTAACTTTAAAAGTCAGCACTGGCACTTCATGTGTATTGTATACAGGACAACACCAGGGGAAGGGGGAAAGCTCGATGGGTAAATTCCTTGAAGGACACCACAGTTGTTCTCCCTGGACCCTAACCCCATTTCCTAGGTGCATCCCTTACAGAGTTTAGGTTCTCGTGCCGAATTACTTTAGACTTTACATTCAGCAATGATGTAAAACATATTTTAATGTGAAGCTATTAAAAGACAAGGGAAAAAGCTTTGTGTAAAGGGGATGATTGTTTCTTTTTCATGATGAAAGAAGCTTACATGGCAACCCCCAAAGGGCCTCGAAGTCCCCTTTAGCAATTCAAAAAGGTTAATCATTAAAACCTGGAGATGCTTTGTGATGTGGTTCTACAGAGAGTCTGTGAAAGCTGCTACTTCATACTGCAGATTAAACTGCATATCTCATCACAAAATCAACATAACCGACAATGTCTGGCTAGACATGTTGAAGTATCCTTGGGAAAGATCCTCAACCTAGGGGTCTCCTAAATTAACTTTAAAAGTCAGCAGCTGAAAATGTGCACTGGCACTTCATGTGTGTTGTATACAGGACAACACCAAGGGAAGGGGGAAAGCTTGATGGGTAAATTCCTTGAAGGACACCACACTTGTTCTCCCTGGACCCTAACCCCATTTCCTAGGTGCATCCCTTAAAGAGTTTAGGTTCTTGTGCCGAGTTACTTTAAGGACGAAGAGGCAGACATGTGACACACTGAACTGAACTGCTTATTCTTTCGCAGAGAAACCGGCTCCCGGCCTTTAACCCTTTGCCTCCACAAGCGGGACTTCCTTCCTGGACAATGGATTGTGGACAACATCATGAGCGCCATCGAGCGCAGCCGGCGGACCGTCTTTGTCCTCTCTGAGAACTTTGTCCAGTCCGACTGGTGCCGCTACGAGCTGGACTTCTCCCACTTCTGGCTCTTCGACGCCGGGGGAGACGCGGCCATCTTGATCCTGCTGGAGCCGCTGTCCAAGGACGACGTCCCCAAACGCTTCTGCAAGCTGCGCAAACTCATGAGCTCCACCACCTACCTGGAGTGGCCTCAGGAGGACGAGGGGAAGGAGGAGTTCTGGAGGAGTCTTCGCAATGCTTTGAAAGGAGAGGGCAACTGAAACTGAGAGAGAAGGAGGCGATCGAGGAGAACAAAGGGAAACAAAGACGAGGAAAAAAAAGGACTTTTAGATTTGTTCATTTGGAGGTTTCGGTTTGCCTCACAATGCAGCTGCAACAAGATAAAGTTTTCTCACTTTCACGTTGAATAATTCCAGATATATTACATACTTTTTGGTTGTAATGTGGTAAAATGAAATCTCTTCTTTTTTACGTCAGTTTGAGGAAGTGGTTTGAGCCAAACTTGTGACTCAGGAATGGCTTCACTGAAGTTTATTTCCTCATACGCGGCAGGAAAAGTTATTAGCTTTGTATTATACTTCCAATTTAAATCCAATGTTTGATTCTATGGGTTCTTGTTTAAGACTTTATGAAAAGAAAATTCCACCCATTATGTACTCCCAGCACACGTCATAAACACGAGATTGCAGGAAAATGGTACCATTAGTGACACCATTGGTGAAGTGTCCAGTCACTCTATTTGGTGTCTTTTTTCCATGATGTAATGATGTAATTTTTGCTGTTTATTCTTTAAGCTTGTAATGTTTTTTTTAGCAGCTATTGTGGTGCATATTGTGTATTTTCTGTGTAACTGTAAGTATTGTAATGACGGCGTGTTGTGGTGAAATGTAGGTTTTCAGGTTGAATTGTTGAAAAGAGCACTTTAGGTGCCAGTGACTGTTTCCAGGACTCTGTTTCCGGAAGACTTTTCCGGAACTGAGTTAAACTTATTTGTTTGTCTGCTCCTCCATAATCAATATGACATCAGGGTCAACTTACCTCCTCTTAATGGTTGATTTTGAAGACTGAATTTTATCACAGCAGTAGAATCACCGCAGCGAAAACTGTCGTGAGCTTAAGATAAAAAGAATTCATCGAAATGCTCTTCCTCCTGAGCCAAAGCCGCCGGCCAATCAGATCAGTGGTTAGACTCACGGCTTCTCTGAGCCACAATTAAAAGCGTTTTTGGGCAAGACACCGAACCCCAAGTTGCCAACTGACACATCAATCGGTTGGTAACTTTTAAAGTGGCCAAAATTCATCACCCTTACCCTTATGGTACAGTCCATTTAAAATCTAACAAAGTACTAACCTCTTCTTTTAACATCCTGTAAATCCGGCAGCTTCTTCCGATGCGAGGGATCAGGTGCGCCCCCTTGTGTAATCATCCGGTAACACGCACACTACACAGGAAGTTTGTGGGCAGTTACGCTGAGGATGGAGACGGCTGCTTATGTGAATGCGATGTGAAACAACAGGTAGATCCCCACCTTTACAGACTCTGCCTCTCTAAAGCCCCGTTTCCACTATGCAGTGCGGTACGGGTCGGTTCAGAACGGTTCGTTTATATCAGTGTTTCCACTACCACGAAAGCGTACCGGTCCCATGGAACCCGTTACCATGGAACCCGTTACCATGTCTGTAACCCTTCTGCTTGGGGTACCGAGCACACAGAACCGGTTCCCTTGGGGAGGAGCCAAAGCACTGCGAGCTGGTGATTGGTCGAGCATATGACGTCATTGCGCAGGGCAACGGATATCTGAAGAACAACCCAGCACAAAAATAAAAAAAATTGGATTATTTTATAAATAATTATGATTACAATTAATTGAATTCCAATTGGCTTGAATTGGACTTTATTATTTAAGTGCCTTGAGATGACATTTGTTGTATTTGGCGCTATATAAATAAAAATGAATTGAATTGAAATGAATTAAACAAACACACCCGCGCCGTTTAAGAAATGTCTGCTTGCAACGGAGTCTGGAGTGCTGAGGAGGTCCAGGCTCTGCTCTCCGGTGTTGGTGAGGAGGCTTTGCAGCGGGAGCTCGATGGCGCTGTGCCAAACCAAAAAGTTTTCCAGCTGATGGCCGCAAAAATGGCAGAGAGTGGTTTCAACCGGACCGCGAGCCGAGATAATAAACCGTCACGTCTTTACGTAAATCGACGTAGTGACGCTTCGGCATGCACTCCGCCCACCCCTGAGGGTCCCCATTGTACAGCAAGCTGACCCCAAAGCGACCCGACCCGTACCGTACCGATACGAAGTGACCCGACCCGTACTGACAGTGGAAACGAGGCTTAAGGTGCTCTTTTTATACTCAGTCATGTTACAGACCTGTTGCCAACCAGCCTCATTGGTTTGAACATGTCCCTCCAGCTGTTTCTTTTTAGTACCGCTAAGATGAGCGAACGTTTTTCATGAAATAGTAAAATATCTCACTGTCAACATTTTATATTTTTTCTATGTTCCATTGAGAATAAAACATTTGTGCATTAGATCTGAAAAATGACTTTATTGTGTTCGGGGCAGAGTGATTGGACCTAAAGAAACCACTGTTGGTGTCATCCACAGTTGCCTCTCACCAGGAGGAATAGTTTAATTTACTCATTCATTTATATCTTATCTTATACCTTATTATACCTCAGGGTCGCTGGGTTAGGCTCCAGGCCCCCCGCGACCCGACCGACGGATTCAGCGGGTATAGAAAATGGATGGATGGATGGATGGATGGATGGATGGATGCTTTATTTTCCGCTTTCTTAGAAAGGCTTTTAATGGAGAATTAAAGGTAGGGTAGGAGATCCTGGACTTTGAGTCCAGCGAAGCTGCATTTTGAAAATACACAGGTAAAAAGTCCCAACCCTTTTCTTCACTTTCCCCCCGAAGCCACGCCTCTAGAGTACATGAACGCGCACGAGCACGAAGGTGCACGAGCACTGTTCTGACAGCAAGCATCGATTGGTTTGGCTAACTTTTGCTAACGTTTTCTCATGGCGGATTCACAGGTAAGAAAATACCTTTCAACATCATAATGAACCGTTTAATAATGCTAGGTGCTAGCCAAGCTGGCTCTAGTTTAGCTTCCTGCCAAGCTTCTGGACGCGTAATTCGTTCACGATGAAGGGTACGCGCACAGGGGGGGGAGGGGGAGGGAGGAGCAGATTGCAGTTTGATAGACGCATCAGAATCCAATCATCATTAACGGTCCGTTCAGTATGATTGGATAGTGTTTTTCCTGGATTGTACGTTCTAGAGGCCACTAAAACTTTTCATTTTTGTGTCAAAACTTTTAATTAATTGGTTGCAATGGGGGTATGAAGAGTATTTCAAGCAATATATAAAAAAAAATGCTCCAGAAAAAGAACCCCTAGACCACCTTTAAGTGTGTTTTCCAAACCTCCAAAATTCTAGATGAAGCCTTCAACTGCTCGACTGCGCCATCAAGTGGACAATAAATGTAAAGCAGCCGGTGATTGAAATGACAACATGGCTTCACTATGTCGTCCACCATTATAATGATTCATATAATTTTATTTATAATATTTAACATATATATATGCAGTTAATTCTATGTTCTTGTCGCTTTGCTATGGAATTAATAAAGTATTTCTAATAAGTTTCACACGATTATTAATGTTTTCCTGCCTTATTAGGAGAGATCAGCTCAAAATGTTGTCAGACAGCAGAAAATCTCCTCTCTCTCGCTGGCTCCATGAACAATAAGTCTGCACCATCAGGTTCTACATCCGCGCAAAGCCGTGAACTCTTCGTGAACCGGTCACGTGGTACGGCTGGTTTGCGAGGCCTCAAACGTCGCCACAAAACTCCTCCTGAATTACTCGACACAGATCACCACTTATAGTCATATCAGCATACAGCCAGCAATGAATTTGCATAAATACTACCTCTTTTCAAACAGACAGTTGTCTTCCAGGGTCACTGATTTCTTAGTTCCTCTCTTAGAAGTTAGAAATCCCTCCTTAAGTCAGCTTACGGTCTTTCTCAGTTCTGTTATCTCCGTCATCAGGCTTCAGCTCGGCTAAAAGTAAGGTAAGACAACAGACCTGTGAAAACAACTAGGGATAAAAGGGCAACTTATCGGCTTTTTATGTGTCATTTTGCTTCATTTCAATCTGTATTTAACAGCACAGTAATAACACCTGGAGGTGTTAATTTGTCTCACAAAACTAGAGAAAAACATGTACAAATGAGGGCTACAACACGAGGGAATCGGTTGAGATACCTGGACAGAGTTTTGGTTCATGTCTCGTTACTTTAAGGGCACTTATTCTGTTTGCAGACTCAAAAGATTTGTGATTCCATCAACATTTTACCAAAGATTTTGCACATTTTGATGTGCACGAGAAAAGGTTAATGAAAGCTCAGTTTCAGGGCACTTTATTCACTCCAATCCGAGTCAGCAACACAAGCCACAGGAACGATTTCTGCAGAGCTGAGCTTTGTGGACGCGAACGTTTAATCTGGATTTAAGGGTCAGTAAACTTCACCTCTGTCTCTCTCAGGTGCTTCCCAAAGGCATCGTGGCTAAATCTTCAGGCAAACAATAATACAGTTTGTTGCCTTCTGTGCTTGAGGCTTTGTTTCTGTGTCGCCTTCTCTTGCTTCGCGCCTCCGAGCTCCACCGACAGCAGCTCTTAAGGCTTCAGTGTCGCGCCCGTGGGACTCATGTTTTAAGTTTGATGTTTTTTGTGTTCAGTTCATGTCCAGGTTTGGAGTTTAAGGCCCCGTTTACACGATAGGAAGACGCAGATATTTTCCTGCGGTTTGGCCTCTCATTTACACCAAAACCCCGTTTTTAATCACAGAAAACGATTATTTCTAAAACCTCCGGCCAAAGTGGAGATTTCTGATAACGCCGGTTATGTGTTGCCGTGTCAACTGGGAGAAACGACGTTTTAGGTTCTTAAACGTCACATTATGCGCCAGAAAATGCTTAACGTCATGCGAGCGCCTTATGTTTACAGTTTGTTTGGCTACTGATCAGGATTATCATGGATGATGTTAAAGTTCTACTCATTTTTACGTTTGTGCAAACGATTCTGGCCTTTTTGCATTTGCAACAACTGCTCTACATGGATGAGCAGAGGCGAAGGATTGCACGCAGGTCAGCCGCCAACAGGTTTGGCATAGTTATTATGTCGCTTGACGGCGTATTTATGCGGGTTGATGTAAAAGTTTTTTGAAAACGATGTTGTGTGCACGATGTTATTATTGAAAACGGAGGGGGGGGAAATATTCGTTTCTCTAAATACCCGGCTATGTGTAAATGTGGCCTTAGTCTCGTGTCTCCCCCGTCTGTTTGTCGGTTCTTTGTTCGTTTCTTGCCCCACATGCCTTACCTGCCTTGTTACCCATGTGCCACGTGACCTACCAAGTTAAGTATTTATTCATCCATGCCATGTTAAGCTCTTTGTTTTGTTTTCCTAGTATGGATCCACAGTTAAGTTTTTGAAATCCGCCTCAGCCGCGCCTTTTGTTCTTTGTTTTTGCTTTGATGAACCAAGCTTTCTTTTTGAAGTCCGCATCCGTGTCCTACCTTCCCCAGCCCTACGTGACATTCAGCACGTGCTGAGATTGCAGAACAAACTGGTGCCTAAAGTTTCAACCAAAGATGAAAGCTTTGTGGTCTGAAACGTGCAACATGACATTTACATTTAGTTAACCATTGAAACTAAGAACAGATGGGTGCAAAGAAATCTCATTTTCAAAGCCTGAGAGCCAAATTCCCACACTCTCTAATGCAAATGAGCAAATCTGCTCTGCTTCAGTTGGTGTTTCAGCCCCCAGATTGAGTCCTTCTCCTTCCACTCATGCTTCTCCTGCTGCTTGCACGGCTCAAAAAACTACCAAGTGAGTTCATGTGTCATCCAAACGGTTCATCTGCTGACAGGATGGATTTCAACATGTTTTAAATGAAACTGATGCAAGTCCCCAGAGTCTGCTTTGGTTAAAGAACAAAAAAACAACACAGAGACAGTACAGCAGCTCCTTACTCTTCCTTTAATTTAAATCTCTGCTCAAGAGGATCATTTTACACTCTTTACCTCAGACTCTGCCTCTTGCTTTAGACTTAATAACTCTTAAATATCCTGAGAACATCCTGAGCAGTTTTATTTTTATTCTAAAACGCTTACATTTCCCCGACCTGGACCATAAACAGCTGGTGGGCTCGTCAGGTGTTGAACAGCTGCTGGAAGATTAATAAAACCACTGGAAACTCCCTCTGTTCTTTGTGTTTTACTGGTGCTGGTGTTGCATTGAAATTACAACTGGGAAATTAGAATTTCTCAGTACTGTCCAAGAATTAGAGTTTCTTTGACAGGATATAAATCATAAAAAAAGTACTGGTAGAGCATGCTGTTTTATAAGCTCTTTTATTGCTGATGTTAATTAAACCATGAAATTAATGATGAAATTTGATGTAAATATCAAAGCAAAATAAGTTTAAGCTTCCCATTTCTGAGGTACAGGGAAAGCTGCATCAAATGAAGGACATAATGGGCTGTATAACCTCGTAAAGTGACATAAATTCCCCCGTGCACGTCTGAACGGCTTACTGAATGAGACATTTTCAGATATATAAGGCCCAAAACAAAAAGTATGTGAGGAAACGCAATGATTTAAGGCAAACACAAGAAACTTGTGCTAAAGAAAATAAATAGATAAATGGACTCAGTGAATAATTCCCTTTACTCCCTGTAATATAGATCAGTGAGCAGTGCTGACCAACATGTCATTGGGGTCATCAGGTGGGAACCTCCTTTCATCAACCTCCAGGAGGCTAAACGGTGATCACTGGTGTCCCAGAGTCACTCCCCTAATGCCAGCCAACACTGCTTCTTTTTTTTCCACAGCCACAGGCTACCTCAGCCTCTCACCAACTGAACATCAGTCACAGCGGGGTGGGGATACAAACCCTGGTTCGGGTAGGGGGTAATGAAAGCATGGAGGGTGCCAGAGGTGGAGGCAAGACAAGACTTGCATACTACATACTACATACTTGCAAATGGCATACTCATCGATCAGACAGTATGCACAGCGTTTACCCACAATGCATTTCGCTCCTGCCCGAGCCGAAATCAGCCGGCCTGAAGCTGATTTCCCTTAAGCTCTAAACTCTGTAAACTTTAGCAACATTTGAAACATTTTCAGGTGAGAAAGTAGTCGTTTAGATCCCCAATGTGTTGAAAACCTGACAAAATAGCGGCTATTTACAATTTTGTTCCCACGAATTCAGCGCTACTAAAGCTAGCCGAAGTGAGCAACGCACTTCCGGTTATTTTCACAAAATAAAATACCCGTTGCCTTTTATCATAGGGAAAGCCATTACCATACAATTGGTGCTTTTGTTTTGAAAACAGGAAGTGAACGTACCCCCGTTGTAGCTAGCTTGAAACTGCCGTTTTGACAGGAAATGACGATCGGCGACGTTACGTTGCATCTTGGGTAGTTTGAGTATGAGTAGTAACCTCATGATGCATACCCAACATTTCAGAGAATCTAGTATGCATCCGGGAACTTCTCGCACACTCAAAGTCGCATACTAACTCAAAAAGTTAGTAGGAATAGTAGGAGAAGTATGCGGTTTCGAACACAGCCAAGGCCATACAGGCCAACTCACCTAGAATGACCGCCTGGTTTCAAAAGGCTCACATGGGCCACACCCTCCACTTAAATATCCTGAATTTCTTCTTTGCTTCTTCAAAGAGTCTGTTTTCCCTAAGTGCTCCCCCTGCTGGGCCCCCAGCTGCTATTGCTTCTTCTTATCCAAATCCACTGACTGGACTTTACTGCCTCATCGGACACTTCCTTCACTATTTTCCTCACACTCTGTCCACTTACACCCAGCTCCCTCAACAATGTGAGGAAACGCAGTGAAGTAAAAGTGATGTCGGCGACATATCTGGCCCTCTACTGGCTGCGACTTTAGTTTCACAGCAGTCTGAGCGTGAAAAGTAAAAATGTCCAGAAGGACTCAAACTGGAGAGCTGAACAGAAGTATGGAAAAGCGTCTGGGTCAAACTCACGTGGATCAATAGATTTTTGGCTAGAGATGCACAAAACTATGGCCAATCATTGCCCCCCTTAAAGAAACCCAGCCACCTACACAACGTGGGCCAGTGATCACACAGCTTGATAAGGTCAGAAAGCAGTCGATTTCACACTGCATTATCTTTTCTTCCTTATTCCAACACTACGTTGTTTAGCGACCTAATTCAGAATCAGAATCAGAATCAGCTTTATTGGCCAGGTTTGACAAAACAAACAAGGAATTTGACTCCGGTAACTTCACTCACAAAGTACAACACTCAACAATAACATGAAATAATAAAAATTAGAAATGCAGAACAGTAAGAGTTGAATTGATTATAAATATGAATAAATAGAAACTATGGGTGGGAATGCTATTCCTGGGTGTTCAACAGAGTGACTGCTTGGGGGAAGAAGCTGTCTTTGTGTCGTCTGGTTTTGGCAAGCAGTGCCCTGTATCGTCTACCAGAGGGGAGGGGATTGAACAGTTTGTGACCAGGATGTGAGGGGTCTGCAGAGATTTTTACTGCCCTTTTTCTGGCCCTGGACCGGTACAGGTCCTGTATGGAAGGGAGGTCAGTTCCAATAATCCTCTCTGCAGCCCTAATTGTCCGTTGCAATTTGGCCCTGTCACGTTTGGTGGCTGACCCAAACCAGACAGTGATGGAGGTGCAGATGACAGACTGGATGATCGCCGAGTAGAAGGTGGTCAGCAGCTCCTTAGGCAGATTAAACTTCCTTAGCTGTCTCAGGAAGTATAACCTCTGCTGGGCCTTTTTCTGGATAGTTACAATGTGGGGAGACCATTTTAGGTCCTGTGAGATGGTTGATCCCAGGAACCTAAAGGAATCCACATTGGACACTGTTTCGTTCTGAATGGTGAGTGGGGCGAGTTGGGGGGGGCTTCTCCTAAAGTCCATTTTCATCTCCACAGTCTTCTTGGGGTTAAGCTCCAGATGGTTCTGACTGCACCACTGGACCAGCTGCTCCACCTCCTGTCTGTAGTCAGACTCATCTCATTGTTCATCGGCCCACCTGGAAAACTCGCCGGTCGGCCTCGGGGGGACTCGGTTTGGCTTAAACAAGCTTCCTGCTTACACTGTTGAGTTTTAACCCGGACCAAGAGATCTGAACACATCACAGCAGCTTTAAAATCTTTACTCTGGCTTCCAGTCAGTCACAGAATAGATTTTAAAAGCCTGCTGATGGTTTACAATCTGTGATATGTTCAGAGAATATAAAGCCAGCAGAGCTCTTAGATCCAAGGACTCAGGTCAGCCGGTCCAGTCCAGAGTCCAGATTAAACATGGAGAAGCAGCATTTAGCTGTTATGCTGCAAACAAGTGGAACAAACTGCCAGAGGAGATTAAACTTTCACCAAATGGAGACATTTTTAAATCCAGGTTAAAAACATTTCTGTTCTCATGTGTCTATGCATGAAATCTGCACGATATCTTTGAACTTATCTGGACTGTTGCTGGTTTTTAATCAATTTAAACTATTTTATTAGTTTCTCTTTATATTCTTTTATGTATTTTAATGCTTTTTGCACTCCCTGCTGCAATGCTTTTATTTTATGTGAAGCACTTTGAATTGTTTGTACATGAAATGTGCTATACAAATAAACTTGATTTGATTTGATTTGATTTGTTGTGTCAGCCCACTCTGCTTGCACCACTCTTCCTTCCTGCTTTCACTTCTGTGTCACACAGCGTTCACTAGCACGTACAAGCTGACTCACTTCCCTGTTTCAGTGCATCCACCCAAACTCTTCTTGTTGGGTTTTTTCATGCATTTGGCAGACGCTTGTATCCAAAGGACATACACTCATATCCCAGGTGGGCAGGTAGCGTAAGGGGGGTCTTGTCTAAGGACTCAAAACTCCAATCGCCCAACATAAAAGGCGGTAATCTTACCTCTACACCAGGGGTGGCCAACCAGTCAGTGAATAAGAGACGCATTTTTTACCGTGTTACCACAAAGAGCCACATCATACACATGGGCACACATGAACATCACCCCATCCCTTCCTCTCTCACACACACCTGTGGTCAGCCAGATTTTTTTAAATGTCACACACCAACATGATTGTAGCAACTAATATCAAAAAACAAAATAGTCGCTGAGAGGCTGAGGGGTTTGCTGATTGTCCGACACGCTGTACAAACAAAGACATTTTGCTGAGATCAAAATGCGTTTTACTGGTTTTTATTCAAGAAGTAGCACAACTTATTATATTGTCCTCAAAGTATGAAACAAAATCACAGCATGTAATGCCATGGACTCATGTCATGAGTTTTAGGTCATGTTTTGGTTTATAGTTCATGTCTTAGTTTAGTTTTTTTCTCATGTTTTAGGTTCAGGTCTTGTTTAGTTTTCATGTCACACCACCCTCTCCTTCCCTGCCATCAGCCTCACGTCCCTCACCTGTGTTTTCCCCATCAGCTGCACTCAATCACCACAGTATTTAGGCGCCGTTTACACATACCCGGGTATTTTGAAAAACGCATATTTTCTAACCTTCGTTTGCAAAAAAAACTAGGTGCACACAGCCCCGTTTTTAAAAAAAAACACGTTTACATTGATCCGGAGAAATACGCTATCAGGAGCTGTTAAATTATGCCAAGCCTGACGGTGGCAATGTTAGAACAATGAGAATTCCACACAAGCCAATCAGAAGCCTAATAGAGAACCGCTGACAGGAAGAACTTCCGGATCCTTTTCAAGAAGAAAATATTGTGCCAGGCTCATGTGTGTGGACTGATAGCGAGACTGAGCTACTTTTACACGTTGCGCTGGACTATAAAACTGCTAAAGCCGTGAAAAATGTCTTTGTTGTTCAATACATTGTATGACTGTGATTTTCAAAATCACACAAGCGAGTATAGCTCTCAACAACAGAAATGCTGCTAGTACCTCCATGCTTGCTAGATAAACAATGGACGGAGAGAATGTTGGTCTCACGCTAGCATCCTGCCAACATGACGGATAGGGGCGGGTCTCTGTACTATGACGACAACTCCGCATTCCAATCTGAAAACTCCGTTTTCGTCTCTTTCAACCAGTTTACACACAAACGCTAAACGGAGTTTTTAAAAAATCTCCACTTTTGCCGGAGTTTTTTTTTAGCTTCGTTTTCGGAGGAAAAAACTCCGTTTGTGTATAAACGAAAAGCACAAACGAAGGGAAAGGTCTTCGTTTTTCAAAATACCCGGGTATGTGTAAACGGCACCTTAGTCCCCAGGTCTTTTCATGCTCCATGTGAGATTCTTTTAAGCCAAGCCAAGCCAAGCCAAGCCAAGAAGTTAAGTCCTTTTTTCCATGGTATGCCAAGTGTTTTGTTTTACTTTTTCCACAGTTCAGGTTTTTCTATCCGGCTCAGTCGCGCTTTCTTTTTGATACTTTGTTTTTGTTAAATAAATCAAGTTTTACTTTTGGAATATCCGCATCCGTGTCCTCCCTTAAAACCCACATCCCTTTACACAGCAATCCAAATCAATCAAAACGAATATAACAACTGAGTGCTTCGTACATTTTTGGAAAACCTGTACCTGCTTTTCTGCTTGACTTTTCAAAGTGACCAACTTGTGCTTGCGAAAATCAGTCCCTTTCGGAAATTGAAATTGGAGTGAGCTGAAGTGGCGCTGAAGATTTGAAGCTTTGAAATGCGCTAATGACGCCTGACATATAAGGTAGAATGGCTTGCCATTACGTTCAACAAAAAAATATAAACTCTCCCACTCTGTTAAAAACGTCCTGTGTTCATCTTCATATTTTCGTTTAGCTGTGCATTTTTTCATTGCCATTTTGAGAGCGAAATTGACACAAATTGTTTACTCAAATGGTTTTACCTATACTGGAAAACTTGGCGGTATTGAACTCAAACGAAGCGAACACGCACATTTAAAAAAAAAAACACAATCACAAATTTTGATATGAACGTAAGAGCTGCATGAAACCAGACAAAGAGCAACATGCGGGCTGGGAGCCGCGGGTGGGCCACCCCTGCTCTACACGATCCAGTGTCCTTTTTTTCGTGCCACCTCTCTCTCATCCAGTTCTGCTCATCTTTTGTCTACAGTATGAGACAACCAAGCTGCTGCACCTTCCTCCCCCTCCTCCTCCTCTCCGCCACCCTGTGCCGGAGGTTAGACGCAGATGATGGCAGGTCATCCTGCCGCCGCTGCGACCTGCAGCTCTTCTGTAACTGCTCCCACAGCAGATTCATCCATGTTCCCCTGGTAACGGGTCACGCCCTGGCTCTCGACCTCTCCTCCAACAACATCACCGTGGTGACCGATGACGACCTGACAGGTCACAGAGTGCTGAGGGTTCTGGATCTCCATGGTAACACCAGTGGGACTTACCGCCTCACCGCTGTTTCGTGCAGGACGTGCTCAAACGTCAGTTTTACTCTCCTCCAGGTAACCGGTTGTCCACAATCCATCCGTCGGCGTTCGACTCTCTGTGGAGTCTGGAGGAGCTGGACCTGTCTGACAACCAGCTGGCTGCTCTCAGCCACAACTGGTTCAGGAAGCTGGCAGCTCTGCAGCGCCTCAACCTGCTCAACAACCCGTACAGGTGAGGAGCCCAGTTGGACTGTGGGAACTCTGAGCACCCATCCATTATCGGGTCGCGGTGGCAACGAGTCCAGCAAGGGCACCAAGGCAGTGTTAGAAACCGCATACTTCTCCTACTACTCATACTAACTTTTTGAGTTAGTATGCGAGTTTGAGTAAGCGAGAAGTTCCCGGATGCATACTAGATTCTCTGAAATGTTGGGTATGCATCATGAGGTTACTGCTCATACTCAAACTACCCAAGATGCAACGTAACGTGACGTCGCCGATCGTCATTTACTGTCCAAACGGCAGTTTCAAGCTAGCTACAATGAGGGTAGGTTCACTTCCTGTTTTCAAAACAAAAGCACCAATTGTATCGTAATGGCTTTCCCTATGATAAAAGGCAACGGGTATTTTATTTTGTGAAAATAACCGGAAGTGCGTTGCTCACTGCGGCTAGCTTTAGTAGCGCCGCATTCGTGGGAACAAAATTGTAAATAGTCGGTATTTTGTCAGGTTTTCAATACGTTGGGGATCTAAACGACTACTTTCTCGCTTGAAAATGTTTCAAATGTTGCTAAAGTTTACAAAGTTTAGAGCTTAAGGGAAATCAGCTTCAGGCCGGCTGATTTCAGCTCGGGCAGGAGCGAAATGCATTGTGGGTAAACGCTCTGCATACTGTCTGATCGATGAGTATGTAGTATGTAGTATGTAGTATGTAGTATGTAGTATGCAGTATATACTGCATATAATCCCTCCAGCATGCCCTGAGGCCCATCCTAACCAGATGTCCTGTAATTCAGGCAGAGACAATTCAAATTAAACCTGAAGTTCAGGTGTGTCTCAGTACACGGTGTTCTCACCGGCTCTCCTGCAGGTATCTGGGCTCTCCATCGGTGTTTTACGGGCTCATCAGGCTGAGGAGGCTGGCGTTTGGAGGTCCTGCCCTGGAGGAGCTGAGGAGGGGAGATCTGTGTGGAGTCACCCAGCTGGAGGAGCTCACAGTGCACGCCAGCAACCTGTCCAGGTTTTCACCCGTTTCTGTTTATTTGAATGGTGGCAGTGTATAAAACAATTTGTGTTTTCTCTGACTTTCATTTTCTCTGCAGTTACGAGTCTGGAGCTTTGGCTGACATCTGGCCGCTGGGTCGGGTCACTTTAAGCATTCAAGGTCCTTTTATAACTAACGTGACTTTGGCCTCGGCTGTGCTCGCTGACGTGTCGTACCCTGAAACGTCTATTATTCTGAAAGACCTCCATCTGATTCGGAAGCAGTCCCTTCTACCAATCAAAGAGTCAACTAGGAGGAGAGTCAGGTCGTACCACAAATCTCCTTTTCTGTCGTTGAATTTCATATTCCAAAACATCTTTTTTGAAAGAGAAACCAACTAATCATTTTCCTGTGGTGCAACTCTTCAGGTATTTATCCCTCCAAAACATTTCTCTATCTGACGAAGCAGTGATTGGCTTCCTGATGGTGACGGATGGAATGCCGCTGACCATCCTTTCTGTAGAAGGTCTAACTCTGACAGGCGAAGGCAGGTGGGAAACCAACGCGTCGGTGTGATCCTCTGAAAGCCTAACAGTTGCTCTTATAACACAGCTTTCTGTCATCGCGGGAAAAAACTTAAGCACCTCCAGAACCAGCATTAAGCTGTGTTCATTTCAAGTAAAATATATAGAGGACTCAGTCAGGGATGGGGGGTAACCAGCTATTGATTCATTTCTGACGCTTCTTGATCGCAACACTTTGTCTTACATATATAAACACTTGCAGGGTAGGTATATGCTGAACGAGTTAGCTGTTTTTGGTTCAGTACATGTGATTAACATCTGTCTCTGCAACACTGACATAAAAGTTGGCAAATCTATGCACGTCTTTTCTTGTTCTGTATGTATCCGCCCACAGAAGCATGGACAGCAAACTGTTACTGCACGATAAGAGCAGCTTTTAAACTGTTTTTAGAGCCCGTGTTATAGCTAACATACAAATGTTTTAAAAACAAGCCACATTACAATGTGTAGTTTACAGTTTAGACAGTTCAGTTAGAATCTAAATTTCAATTTCTAAAACCTGGTGACTCGAACAGAGGAGGGAAAGAAAGCAATGAGCTGGGGATGACGGTTACATGCTGCCATTCCAACATACCGACATTCCGACATTGACGTTCAATTGTCGGAATGGTGACATTTTTCTAAGAAATTAAACGTCCCGTCATTCCGAATTTAATTTTTTCTTTTGTCGGAATGGCGGTTTGATTTTTTCTTTTCAACATACCACCATTCCGACTTCGCGATTTCAGCACCACACGCGTGGACAGCTCGCCATGCAATAATAGGGCTGCACATGCCCGAGAGAGAGACATTCCAGCACGCAAGTCAAGCAAGACTGATCGCACCCACTCAGAAATTTACTGATGATGAGGGCTGACGAGGGGCTCGTTGTGTAGCCAATATTTCATTTGGCAGTGTAAAACGGATGCTATTTGTTTTTGTGACAGTTGCCTCAATTTATTTTACCTTAAACCACTGAGAATGCTGTCAAAGTGAAGCGGAGATGCGCATCGCAAAGACAGCACAGCACCAGAAAACCAGCAAATGCAATGTTTAGCCTATGTTACCGTGGGAGTTGAGATGCAAAAAAAGATCAAATCTTGTGCAAGTTTTTCGATATTAGGCCTATACAAATAAAATGTAATTCAACGAAAAGCTTCATGACGTATTTCAGTCATTAACAAGATCGCGGCCCACACAGAATCGGAGATGACTTCAATTAATTCATGCATGCCTTGTGCTTGTGGAGGGGACAGCAGGTTAGATAAATGCACGTGGCTGCAAAAGGAATACCAAATTTAAATGTTGGTTTCAGTTTTCAATTGGGGTGCGCAGAGTTACAATCTTCATCGCGCATTCAAGGCTGTGACAACTGTCGGAAGACACGCAACCTGCTGTTGTTAAAAATATTGCCCGTCGACATCTCTACAAAGGAAGGTGAGCCCCGATCTTAAGGGATAAACTCACACAGAACTTCCTCCCTACTCGTAAAAAGAGCAACGGTTAAATAAACCAGTGGGCACCTTTAAGTGCAATCCTCATACAATCACTATGCAAACAAACAAGACAACAACAAGATCCACATCAACAACAGCATTTTATTAACTTTTCATTCAAAATGAGGTAAATACAACTAAAATTAGCAACAAAAAAACAATAATAATAATTAATTTCGCCTAAACTGTAGGCTTTCTTTTGTCCCTATATAAACATCTATTAACATCTACAAACATCAGGGACACAAAACCCAACGATTTTAAAACAAGGCCTACTATTCCAAATTTACGATGCAGCGCTGGGCAGCGCTCCAGTCCTGCTCCAGCGTCCTGCCTCCCCGCCTGTACTGTCTGCGCAGCCGCTGAAGGCGCTCCTCCAGCTGCCTCCACTTGCGCCGCTGTGGTGGAGGTGGGTCCCCACCGGCCGCCCTGTGGCACTGGGACTCCACCAGCTGCTGTTCGTCTTTAAGGCGGCGGATGAATACCCATAGCCGTTTTTATTTTTATTTAATTAATTAATTAATTTAATTAGATTGGAGATACTAATTAATACTGGGGGGGGGGGGGGGCGATTTTTTTTCCCAGTCCGACCCTGACAGCTCCCAACAAGTGTCGGAATGGTGGTATCAAAGTGTCGGAATGGCGGGATGTCGCAGTGGCGTCATGTCTGAGTGACGGGATGTCGGAATGCCGGTTGCATACCGGGGATGACAGCAGTTAGCATGCTAGCTGCTGTCTCATGCTAGCTGCTGACTACACTGACAATGCATGATGGTATAGTTAATTCTATTAGCAGCTTCTGAACACCATCATTGTGCTATGTGACCAGTTTTTTTGTGCAGTCTATAGTGGATAAAAGGTTACAGTTAAAAATTCAGACACCAAATGGCTGATTCTTTCCATGGTAGATGTACTGAACAAGCGGACAATTCGAACACTACCAGGTGGGAGGTCAGGACTACAAAATAATTACTTCAGTTCCACAATTATTTAATTATTTTGTTTTCCTAAGAGCTGAAAAATCCATGTTTTGGTCTTCTATAACAGTCAAGAGTTTCATGAGCAAACAGCAGCAACAGCAGTAAGACGACTTGGACGTAGACTGTGGGTATAAACCCAAAGTACAAGCCTTTACATATGAGACAAAACAAAATCAGGTGTTGTGGGTCTCAAAATTAATGGAATACAACCTCAGATGAACATCACCAAATGACATATTACATTGGACTCGAATTACCACCCCACTCAGAATGAAAAGTTTAATTTACAGCAAGGGGTAATGTGCAAACTGATCTCCTGGGTCTCGTCTTCGGGCTCCGTGGTTCAACCACAGCTGTGGGTGTGACTTCAAAGGTAATGATTTCCAGCGGTGGGAGAGGCGGGTGTGAGATGAGGACTAGACGAATTTGGAAAGACTAGGGGTCAGATTGCTTTCACTGAAGGTAAACGGAGAGGGAGGGTTAGGCAAGACGTCGACAGGATGATTGACATACCCCGATATCCTGAGTCTGCAACCAGGTAGTCCATAAACAATCATCCGATCTGTGGTCCCAAAAAAAGGGGAAACAAAGGTGCCAATGGTCAGTATCTCTTCAGGTGGAAAACAGGAATCTGAACTTACAACAGTGGGCAAGGTAAGGAGGCAAGGTCCAAAGACCAAGGCTGGAGAAAACAAGGTCATACACTCTGAGGTTAGATGGATCGCTGAGCAGTGTAATATGTCACGTTTTGTTCTACTCATCTGAGGTTGTTTTTACCTGATTTTTATGTCCCGAAACATAAAACCATAGAGTTAAAAGAGGGTTTAGTTTCTTTATCACATTTCTAAAAATCTCTTTGGGAGTGATGACTGATGTTTTATCCAGCAGGTACACAACTGTTCCTTAAATTAATGACTGCACGATTATTTTCCCTGTGTTTTCTTTTTTGGTTCTATTAGGTTGGAACCTGCCACACGGACCGATCACAGCAGCATGGACGAGTTCTTCGTCAGGAAATTGGTGGTGATCGATATGTTTAAGTTTGCCATGACTGGAAACTTGGGTTTTTTGTTGCAATACCAAAGGAAACTGTCCTTAATTGACTCACAGGTAAAAATCAAGACATTAGTGGTGGCCGATTTGTTGGTCCATTCCAAAGCTACAGCAAAAGAATTGCTCCAATGCGCGGAGATTAGATTAAATATTGTTGGTAAGGTATATTATTTCCATTGGTTGGTGAAGGTTGTCGATAACTTTCTTAAAATAAGGGTTTAGCGTCTAAAAATGAGGAACTTTCTCAATAACCTGGTTCTGTATGTCAAATGATGGAGAACGTCCACATATTGGAAAATAATGAGAAACTTTCTCAAAAATAATTACTTTTATAATAAACTAAAGTGAGACTTTGTCAACACTTTGACTTGGTATACTAAATTATTTGTTTCAACATGATTAAAACCTTCTTCAGCACTCTGGGTTTGTCACCCAAATAATCGGAATATTTCGAAAATAGTGACTCGGTAACTTTATCAATATTCTGACTGGATATTAAATAGATATTAAATATTAATATGCAGATATTTCAGTATCTTCACATAGCATCTAAAACCTATTATTAACAGTCTTTTTTTTATCTCCAACTATAGAGAACATTTCTCACAATCATTACTAAATATCTCAAAACAAAGGTAACCTTGATGAATTAATGATTAATTTTTGTGTCAATATTTAATTTTGACACTTCAAAAAGATAACTATAGTTTCTTATATTTGGGAGGTATCTTTATAAGCCTTTTTTGGCTTCCAACTTCTCCAGCACAATGTTTAATTGTATTATTATTATGATGTTTTATATGTAAAATGTGCAAATAAATAAAAAAAATTAAAATTGGTAAAAAAAATAAAAAAATGATGAGGAAGTGTCTCAAATGTGCCCTTATAACGAAGTCTTTCAGCAACTAATTAAACTTTTAAATAAATAACTAGACATGTAATTACTTTAAACCTCCAAGTCAACGTTTTGATAAAGTTTTTCCTCATTTTAGTCCCGCCCATTGGCCCAACTCTTCAATTTTTCATCCTGCCTCTCTTCTTTTGGGCATTGAGGAGTAGTGGCCAACTCACCATCCTACTGGCAGAAATAGGTTCTCAATTAAAGGCAAAGTTATAAATGATTTTATCTTATTTTGGGAGGAAGTGAACGATGATTTTGAACGTTTAGTTTGGTCACGGTATAAGGTCTGTTAGCAATCCGTTGTCTAAAATAATTCGATGCCCTGCTAACACCATGCTACTAACAACTGATCATCATCAACATATCCATGAACAAGATTTCTCAAGTCTGGCCCCAACAGGTCCCACGGATGTCTTCCTGCCTCAGCCATCATCCACCACTCTGCACACTTTCATTTTATTCACCTCTTCGCTTTAGACTCCTGTTCACACAAGTCTGATCGACCAGTGAACCGAAATGACTCCTAACCGTATTTGTAATGCTCCGAGGAGTATTAGTGTTTTTCAATCAAAGCAATAGAAACACAGAGTGGGGAAAATGCTTCAAACCCTATTTAACAAAACTTGTCTAACTTTGTGACTTCTGCCCTCAGTTGTTTTTGATGTCCTGTCAGACGATGCAACTCATGATGTCTGTGCAATACCTGGACCTGTCTGACAACCTGCTGACCGACCTGACTCTGGGCTACATGCTGTGTGACGAAGATGAACCACTGAAGGACCTCCGAGTTTTAAACATGAGTGGAAACATTTTAAAGGTGCAAGCATGGGACTTGAAAAGTAAAATTAGTGGGCCTAAGAGCTTGAATAAGGGCCACTGGACTCATTCTTGGTTCTTGAAGATGTTTACAGACCACCCAGTTTGCCTAAAGATAATCTTTATGCGGAGGAAGTAGAAAGCAAAGGACAACACACCAAGCCACAGGTTCAGGTATGTGGACGACACCTGGGTCAAGATCAAAACTCAAGAAGTGGAGGCTTTCATGGAGCATCTACTTGGCGGACAGCAACATCAAGCAGAGGACGGAAGTCTTAAAGGGATAGTTCGCCTCTTCTGACATGAAGCTGTATGACATCCCATATCAGCAACATCATTTATGAACATCTTCTTACCCCCTGCTGCGTCCTGTGAGCAGAGTTTCAGCCTCGTTTTGGCGTTGACGAAAGTAGTCCGGCTAGTTGGCTGGGGTTTAAAATATAAAGCGTTTTGCTTCTCAAAAAAATATGCATTAAACAGAGTAATACATTTCCATCACAAAATCGTCCCTCCAGAAAAAGTCAGACCTCACAATCGCTTGGCGCTATTTTCTCTCCCTTCATGTCAATGCGTTCAGCCACCTAGCGATAGCTGCACATGTTACGGTGTTTGCTGCTCGGTCTGCACAGTTTACACAGCAGGCAGTGATATGAAGTGAGAGAAAATAGGGCCAAGCGATTGTGAGGTCTGACTTTTTCCTGGAGAACCATTTTGTGATGCAAATGTATTACTCTGTTGAACGCATATTGTTTTGAGAAGTAAAACACTTTATTTTTTAAACCCCAGCCAACTAGCCAGACTACTTTCGTCAACGCCAAAACGAGGCTGGAACTCTGCTCACAGGACGCAGCAGGGGGTAAGAAGATGTTCAGAAATGATGTTGCTAATACGGGATGTCACACAGCTTCATGTCAAAAGAGGCGAACTATCCCTTTAACACTGAGGTTTACAGGAAACCCAAACATACGGACCAGAACCTGCTTTTCGACTCGCATCGTCCACGAGAACCCAAACTGCCTGTAAGCAGAACTCTACATGACGGGGCTGAGAGTGGACCTACCAAGGCTGAGGGAAAACAAAAGGAACATCAGCAGTGGATACCCAAACTGGGCCTTTGTCAAATCAGCAGAGACAAATGGACCAAACCACACTGGTGGAGAAGCTAAGAAGAACAGGTGCAAACATACTGTAATTCCATATGTGCCAGGAGTCTGGGAGAAACTGTGAAGGATCTTCTCCAAACACTTCAAACCCAAGACCAGAACTCGGTTCACCCAAAGCACCCAAACACAAACTGAGTGGCGTTGTGTATGCAGTGCAGCGAGGAGTGCTCACAAGCCCATACTCACCAGCATCTAGTTTAGAACTGAAGAAGCCTTTCAGATGAGAGCTGAAACCTCTTCAAGAACCAAGTCCAGTGTCCCTTATTTAAGCTCTTAGGATGACTGAGAAAATTAGTGTTACATACTCGTTATTAAAAGTATTAAAGTTTGACGGTTTCTCTTCCTCTGTTCAGTCTTTGTCCACGCTGAGCCGACTCGTAGCCAGGCTCACCAAACTGACCCACCTGGACATCAGCAGAAACGGCTACAGCTTCATGCCCTCCAGCTGCTCCTGGCCCTCCACCCTGCGGTTCCTCAACATCTCCAGGGCAAAGCTTACCACCATCTCTCCCTGCCTACCCACATCCCTGGAGGTAGATAGATTAGACCATGAAGAAATCAGCCCAACATTCCCGACACCATCACATGGGAAGGATTCACTCTGTGCTTCATTGTTTTCAGGTGTTGGATCTGAACAACAACGACCTCAGTGCCTTCACTCTGCCCCTGCCCGCTCTCAGAGAGCTCTACCTCTCTGGGAACAAGTTTCTGAGGCTGCCCTCAGGACAACTCTTCCCCAATCTGCAGACATTGACGATACAGGTCAGAAACAGTCACGTCTAACGGTGCGTTCACACCGTTACTCGCGCGAGTTTTGCCGCGGGTGTAATTGAATTTACTCGCGCTATTTGCGCGAGTAAAAAATGAGCGAATAGCTCAAGGGGCTATCCATTTCATCCTCTCATCAACCATGGCTGATATAAGAACCATCGCGTCCTTGTACCTGCAGTGGCAGTCCGAGATTCGTCGGAAACGCACACGCCATCGTGTCTGGGTCAGTGACATCATCCGGAGGTGCACTCAGCTCGGATAATTTCGCCGCCTTCTCCAGGAGTTGCGTCTGGATGACGTCCGCCTCCAGCGGCACCCCAGGCCCACCAGGACCCAGTTTGATGACCTGCTCGGGAGGACACCAACTACAGGCGCTCCATTTTCAGCTGCGGAGCGCCTGTCCATCTGTCTCCACGTCACTGTCGTCCAGAATCTCAACGCTGATAGGCTGTCGTGACGCGAATATTTCACCAAAGTTGGATTTTCTGAACTCGCGCGAATTCACATCTTTTCACTCGCGCGGCGGCATTCGCCTCATTCGCGCCGCCGGCCCGAATCCGCGTCTATTCGCATCTTTGCATTGACTTTGTATGTAATCACGTCGCACGAACGATTCCGGTGTGAACGCACCGTTATGCTTCTGCTTCCAGCCTTCTCTGTGTTCCACAGTGTGACTCCCACTGTTTGTTTTACAGTCAAACACCCTGAACACATTCGGCCGTTCGGACCTCATGTCATACAGGCGCCTCCAGACTCTCCAGGCAGGTCAGAACAAGTTCATCTGCTCCTGCGACTTCGTCGCCTTCCTCCGGTCTCAACTTAAAGGAGATGGAGACGTGAAGCTGACAGATGGAGAGGACGGCTACGTCTGCGACTCCCCTCTCTACCTGCAGGGGGGGCCCGTGGGTCGAGTTCGCCTTTCTGTCGTTGTGTGCCAGCGGGTTTTGTTCGTGTCTGTGAGCTGTGGGTTGGCGCTGTTCGTGTGGATCCTTATATGTGTTCTGCTGTGGAAACTTCACACCTTTTGGTACTTAAAGATGACTTGGGCATGGCTCAAGGCCAAGCGTAGCTCCAAGGTCCGCCAGCGGCGAAAAGCGAAAGAAAGTTCGGAGGCGCTGCTGCCTTTTGACGCCTTTGTTTCCTACAGCGAAAGAGACGCTGGCTGGGTGGAAAACTTCTTGGTCCCTGAGCTGGAGGAGCCAAGGTTAGTGTGTTTGTGCAGATTATTTTTATTCTTTAACATTTTCTTCTTACAAAGAAAATGCTTTTTCACAATTTCCTTGAAAGCTTTGGATTCCATCCATCCATTTTCTATACCCGTTTAATCCAGTTAAGGGTCGCTCTCGCTCCCTGTGAACTAATTCTAAAGTATTGGGACGTAGGAGAGCTAATCTAGAGGTACTCAACATAACCATTCACAGTCCAACCTACCATATTTGAACACTTGCGTACACTTAAAAAATGAAATCACTGCACGCCATGACAATAGTAGAAAGTCATGTGACTTTCTCTAGCCAATCAGCAAGGATCAGACGACTTCACAAAAGGTGATGTCATTGACTCCGACCAATCAAGAATGAGCCAGAAACAGTCAGACTTTCTCTAGGGTTAGGGTTTGTGTCATTTTGTGTTCTCGAGTTCTTTTTGTTAATTTGAACATCTGAAATGTTGATATGAGTTTATAATTGTATTTCTATCCATACATTTTTTGGAACTTTTTCTTTAGACGGTTATAGAATCACTTCTTTGGTCTTGATTTGCAGCCTGAACCGGAAACTATTTAAAAAAAGTATTTTTAAAGCCTCTAATAACACTCAAGGGTTGAAACGTTAAATTTCAGTGATTGCCCATTAAAGGGTTAAGAGTAATGACTGAAAACGGTTGTACCGTGTCTACTTTACGCTGACCAAGCACTTTGTTGCCAAAAGTTAACTAAAAAGTGGGTGAAAATCAAAGTTCAACTTAAAGGGAATTAACCAGATTTTTTGGTAAAGGTCGAGAATGTCATTCCATCTTCACCTTAACTGATTCAAACTCCAAATGCCCCGAATAAATCTAAACTACTGTGAACTATAAAACTTTGTCTTTAAAGCCAGTGTAGTAAATATGAGGGATGGTCGCCGAGCCGATGAAGAGATGAGTGATGAAGAACTCTGCTGACACGGACTTAGTCGAACATAGAAATCTTTATTTCTGTCATCAGGTCCGTCTCGAATTTACAGAAAAGATGCATCTTAATCTGGAGAATGTGCGTCTCAATTAGCCGATGGAAGACACACTCTGCCTTTTCAGGGGGGGAACATGTTTTTTTCATCTCAAGGCTTGTGTCTTGTCCAGGCATCTAGCCAAGACATAGTGTATACATACGGTATAACTTTGGAATGTCTTTTCATTCAAATCTTTCCTTATTTGGCCATATGTTAACTTACTACTTGAAACCTCTGCACTCTGTGACTGGTACGGGGACGCACCCAGCGGATATGTACTCAATGAACTCACGAGCAGGCCTTTTCTCCATTTTCTCCTCTGAGTCTCAGACACCTCACCAGTTTAAGTTCCAACTCGAAGCTTTGAGGAACTATAAAAAACAAAGTCTATTTGTGATTATACAATCTTCTTAATGCATTTATGCTCTAGCTTTAAAGTGATGGTTCGGAGTAGATTCACCCTGGGGTCATTTGAACCGTGACATCCAGCCAAGTAGCCCACCCGAAGTTTTTCCGATATTGGCTGAACATCAGCTGAGTTACCGAGTTATCCCGAATAGCTTAGTACAAGGGTTAATGGACCCTGGCAGTATCTCCAAAATTACCACACTAAAATCACATGCCAACAAAGCAAGGCTGCTCAATTTCTCCATTGATAAAATAAATTCACAACTCTACAACATAAAAATTCATAAAAATTCATGTAGAATATAGCATATACTTTGTTGTCTACAGTAGTAGATCAACCCTCATCTTACTTTGAAGCTCCCAGTTCAAGGAAGTGACGTCGACGCAGCTTTAGCTGCAGAGAAGCTATCAGGCTTGTGTTGATAATAATAAACTCCTGGACTATGTACAAACTTCCAAATGCATCGTTTTGTGAGTACAGACCATATTTGTACTACTGTAGAAGTTTGGTGTCATGGCATGTGATTTTATTGTGGTAATTTTGGAGATACTGCCAGGTTCCATTAGCGCTTGTACGAAGCTATTCGGGATAACTCAGTAACTCAGCTGATGTTCAGCCAATATCGGAAAAACTTCGGGTGGGCTACTTGGCTGGATATCACGGTTCAAATGACCCCAGGTGAATCTACCCCGAACCATCACTTTAAGTCAATTCTATGACCCATGACAGAAAGAACCCTAATATGCGTTCTTCTTTATTCTCTGACAGGGGGACAGACTCTGATAATAAGAGATCCCCTAAGAAAGAGTCTCCTAAATTAACTTTAAAAGTCAGCACTGGCACTTCATGTGTGTTGTATACAGGACAACACCAGGGGAAGGGGGAAAGCTCGATGGGTAAATACCTTGAAGGACACCACAGTTGTTCTCCCTGGACCCTAACCCCATTTCCTAGGTGCATCCCTTACAGAGTTTAGGTTCTCGTGCCGAGTTATTTTAAGGACGAAGAGGCAGACATGTGACACACTGAACTGAACTGTTTATTCTTTCGCAGAGAAACCGGCTCCCAGCCTTTAACCCTTTGCCTCCACAAGCGGGACTTCCTTCCAGGACAATGGATAATGGACAACATCATGAGCGCCATCGAGCGCAGCCGGCGGACCGTCTTTGTCCTCTCTGAGAACTTTGTCCAGTCCGACTGGTGCCGCTACGAGCTGGACTTCTCCCACTTCTGGCTCTTCGACGCCGGGGGAGACGCGGCCATCTTGATCCTGCTGGAGCCGCTGTCCAAGGACGACGTCCCCAAACGCTTCTGCAAGCTGCGCAAACTCATGAGCTCCACCACCTACCTGGAGTGGCCTCAGGAGGACGAGGGGAAGGAGGAGTTCTGGAGGAGTCTTCGCAATGCTTTGAAAGGAGAGGATGAGGAGGATGATTGATTTTTGTTCGTGCTCTGTTGAAGCATGATTGAAATCACTTTGTAAAGCTCTGATGGATGTACTACAATCCGTCTCTAATCACTTTGATACTGAAGGAAATTTAAACAATTGATCGTTACCATGTTTTTTCATGTTCTTCCACACATTTATTGGAATCTTTGGAGGTGTAAGCGTCCTTATACGTACTTTGGTCTCCATGGATGACCTTTATCATTGATTACCAATAAATGCCATTAATAACCTTGGACATGGCAGCTATTGTGTGAAAGAAAGAGTCAATATATCTTTAAATCATACTGTTGCACAGTTTCTCATCAGAAACTGTCATTGGTTTACATCATTTCCAGCTAAAATTCAGACTGAATGAGAATGAGTGTAAATATGATCGCCTTGTCTCGTGTTGAACTGACCAACTGAGGGAGGTGTTGCTTCGTCCTCATTAGGGTTAGAGTTTCTTCCTTTTATTCTACTTTGGGTGTCATTCTGTTTGATTGTGTTTTGACCTTAAATGAATTGACATTAATAACATTTCTGTTGCTTTTCTGAATTCATGTTTTATCTAATTACTTTTCCGAAGAAATAATATTTTAATCATGGGGAAAATTTAAACACTGTAAATAATTGAGTTTGTCCGTCCAACTATGATCATGTAAGTATTACATTAAATTTCAAGCTGTGTGGTGTTGAAATTGTTAAAATCTGAACAAAACCACCAAAATTGTACTGTTTTGATTTGTTTGTGATTGGACAATCCTTGATTTGTGGGTGGAGACACCATGAGTCAGTGTCCCTGCATGCCTTCTGCTTCATAAGCTTGGCACAATGGTAATAAGTAGTGAGATACCTCATCTGGTGCCAACTGCTGTTCATTACGTTTCACATGTGAAGAGAAACACTCCGTGTTTTCCATGGTTCCCTGCTCCAGCAGACCTGATTCAAATAAATCTGAAGAGTTGACAGAGCTTCCGTTGCTTTGCATTGTTAAACATAAGAAAGATCAGGCCCTACCTAACCCAACACGCCCCCAAACTCCTGGTGTTTGGTCTAGTTTGTATGGTCTAGTGATGGGAAGTTCGGCTCTTTTGACTCGGCTCCCAAAGAAGAGCCGGCTGTTTCGACTCCCAAACGGCTCCTTATTTAGGATCTTTTGTAGCCTATATTTTACCTTAACTTTGCAAAAAAAAGAATCATGGTTTATGTGTTGAAAACCCTTTTGCTTTCAGTGTTTTTATGAGAGACCTTGTAATTGCCTAATTCTTTGCATTTATTCTGTGACAAAACCACTTTTACATTTGTTTATTTCAATTAAACTTTTTTATTGCACAAATTAACAATAAACTTCAAACAAATCCACAGAACAGAACCAAAACCAGAACCAAACTCCTTAATTCTCACGTGAATACCGCATGCTGGTCGCCATGCTGGCCAATCATAACAAAGCTCTGTCGTAACCAGAGCTGGGACTGAGCACTGAAAGTGTAACCTAAGCAGCGAATGGAAAAAAACTTGGAGTCGGCTCTCACTTGATGCGAGCCGGCTCTTCTGATTCACTACAAAGAGCCGATGCTTGTGCGCATGACCATCACTACTATGGTCGTCTCCCTCCTTAACTGCTGCAACGCCCTCCTAACTGGTCTCCCAGCCTGTGCTGTGAAACCTCTGCAGATGGTCCAGAAATGCCTTGCCACGTCTGGTCTTCGGTCAGCCTAAAAGTGCACACATCACCCCTCTGTTCATTGAGCTCCACTGGCTACCCTTAGCCGCCCGCATCAAGACACTCAGTGGGTCTCCATGATGAGATTAATTCAATTACAGCTATAGTTGCTCCTTATTTGAGCAAGGGTAATTCTCCTTGGATATATGGCGGTGAATGAATCGAATCATTGGCACAAAGCGTGTCATACGTATGATAGGTGGCGCTGTATCCATTCCAACTATTGCTAATAGAGCCACTTCCTGTTGACCTCTTCACCACCAACAACAACAACATTGTGCCAATGATTCCATTTTTTTTATCTTTCTGTACTTCCCTCTATGCCTGCACTCTATCTCTACCCTGTCACCTCTAACAGAGTCTGACTGGTGGTTTCCTTCTATGTAGCTTATCGTTAGCTTCGATGTTAGCTGTAATATTATATCCTCATTTGTAAGTCGCTTTAAAAAAGCGTCTGCTAAATGCATAAACATAAACAAACCTTTGCATTAGAAATGAACATGAACTTTACTTGTCCGGTCGTTTTCCTGCTTTGTACATGCACATTTAGTGACATTTTGGATGCTAAATGACCTCGAGGCTCAGAACGTTGGTTCTTGATGATGAAAAGTCGATATGAAAATGTTCAGCACTTTGAATTCTAAAGATATCTTGGCTGAAGCTGTGAAAAATAAGAACATTTGGAAGCCAGAAACAATTTAATAGAGAATAATGTTTCAATAAAGGTTTAAGCCTTTCAAAGTATATTTCTAAACTTGGACACATTGAAAAGAACAAGCTTTTTCATTACATTACAAGACTTAAAATTCACTTTCAACTAACATTTTAATTTCGTAAATCAAGGCTATAATTTTCTTGCTTTATGTGTTTAGTGCCATTCTTTTTTTTCGTTTTATTTTCCTTGTCCTGTCCAGCATTATGGCAGCAGAATTGTAATCTGAATACCGTTTATACTAAACACATTTGCTATGCCAAGGGAAGCTTTATGAATGTAAAGCTCCCCTTGACGCCCATCAACTCCTCATTTTTATTTATCTATTTTTGTTACAATATTTAACATGATATGCTAATAGTGCCGAACCTATAAAAGAACAGGCATTAACCCTCTTCTTTTCAAACTCCTTTTAAATAAGAAAACAACATGTATGAACAACATGTAAGCAGGTGGAGCTTCAGACTAAATATAAAGGGTTTCTGTTTGGTTGAATCATTCTGAACTCACTTTTCTGTCCAAACCTAATGTGTGTCCATCAGTTCCTCAGAATCTGATGACTCCCCCTCTCTAGAGGATTCATCCTTCGCGCCAGCCACAACTTCAATGATATTTTCTAGGTATGGATTTCCCTTTGCTTCCTCGCAAACTCTCGCCAACACCGCTGTGCTTCCGGCTTTCTTCAGAGAACTCACAAGCTCTTTAAATATACTGAGCAGAGGATAGCAGTACTCAATCACACTGTGATCTGGCTTCGGAAAGCCGAAGAAAAAGCCACCAGAGTGCAAACCGAAAACCTGACCGTGAGCATCAAACACCGGGGAGCCTGAGGAGCCATGATACATGGAAATGGAATTCTTGTAGGTCACAACAACATCTGCCAGCTGCTCCTTTTCGATCGCTTGCTTGACCGAGCAGACCGTAAATAAGTAATCCTGGTAGTCCTCTAAACTCTTGTCGACAGCCTGATCCCTCTCATCTTTTCTGATGATACATGTGGGATCCATTTTCTTCACCTCACCTGCTGGGTGACCAACAACACAGGCCTCCCCATCCCCAGGCAGGGGACCAAACCTCTTCAGGAGCCCTGGTGGTACATCAGATGTCTCAGGGATGAGCTCAAGCAGGACACAATCTAGTTGATCACTGCCAACAGGTGCTGGGATGTTTTGTCGGGACCCTGAAGTTATTGTAGAAAATGGATGGACGGAGGGATTGTCAATAAACACTTTGGCATCAAGCTTTTTCGATCCAACAGCATGACTTTCAAAGTGGAACTCAGCAGTGATTTTAATATATTCCCACCACTTTTCTATTCCCCGGTTTGCAAAGTCTTTGCATAAGTGGGCATTCGTCAGGATGAAGTTGTCAAACAGCACAAAGCCTGTGCCCTGAAATGACTTAGAGGAGCTGGTGTCACTTATCCTCAACAGACAAACTGACTCACTGAGCTTCACCAGCTCCCTCACTGTGGAAACTTTACTAAAAGACTGCTGGATCTTTCCAAAGTTCTCCTTGCTCACCTTCAGTGCTTTCTTAAAGGACTGACCAGGAAACCTGTTCTCCATCCATCCTTTCAGGCCCTGGAACTGCTCACGCAGAAGGTCATAGATCTCCTGCATGTTGACATTGGTGCCTGTCTCTCTAATAGCTTCTTTTACACTGATACCCTTCTCCTGTGCTCGCTCTAGGACTGATATTGTTTCGCTCTTGCTTTGTGAATCATTTGATGCACACTGGGTTTTCTGCTGTTCCTGTTTTACATGACTGGCCGGTTGTTTTCCATTACTGGCCGGTTGTTTTGTGCCTTTTGTTTTGAATCTTTTGTCCTTTGGAAGTTGAATCCTGAAACACCTTTTGTTCATCTTTCCACTGACAGATGCTGTGCACTTGGTGATGTCTTTGTTTTTGTTATCGCACAGAGCGAAGTCGCTGAGATCGTCCACAAAGCGGCCATCTTGTTTCAGAGCCTGCTCCACGGTCATCTCACTCTTCTCTCCATAAACACAGAAATACTTAAACTCTTCACGAATATCTGTGCATCTAAAGATCTGCTTTGCCTTGGATTTACTGTCTTTCCCTCCCACATTTTCAATATAGAATACACAGTAATGTTCTTTCTCTTGGACCTGGTACCTTGTTTGGTTTTGGGCCTCCATAACCCTTTTTGATGTACTAACGGTCAGACATTCATCTTCCTCAACACAAGAACAAGGAAAATTTGTTGCAAGAAGAGACGCATCGGCCCCTTCACCCAACCTAATGATAATGTTCTCATCTGCTCCATTTATCTTTTGATTGAACTCATCTGCTAGATGGGATTTTATGGCCTCCAGCAATGTTTGTGGTTGATGACAGTCAATGGTGTATTTCTGGTCATCTGAACCGAATTTCACTTTGAAGCAATGTTCATGTTTTCCCTGCAGGGAATCAGAAGAGAAAATGAAGGTTAGAGTACAATAAAAGCACAGCTTATGCAGCATTTATAACAGTGAGTGCACTCACCGATGAAACAGCATCCTTTGTGGACTCCTCCTTTACTTTCTTTTGAGCCTTCTGCAAAGCAAGAGAGAGATTTAGATTTTGAGAAAGTTCAAATAAACTGCCTGTTCAAAACAAAAAGTCACACGATCTAATATTGTGTTGGACCTCCAGCTCTGATTACAGCACACATTCGCTGTGGCATTGTTTCGATAAGATTCTGCAGATTCTGTTGTCATAACATTTATTTCCGTCCAGAGTTGCATTCATTTTCTGCCAAGATCTTGTAGTGACGATGGAAGAGACGGATTCTCAAATGGATTAAGGACTCTGTGGGGGCCAATCCATGTGTGAAAATTATGTCTCATGCTCCCTGAACCACTTCCACAATTTGAGCCCCATGAATCCTGGCATTGTCATCTTGGAATATACCTGAGCCATCAGGGAAGTGAAAATCCACTGATGGACCCTCACCAAGGGCGATGAGACTCACTACAGGAAGGAGGTCGACCTTCTGACCACGTGGTGCAGAAGTAACAACCTCCTGCTGAATGTCAGCAAGACCAAGGACCAAGACCAATTGTTAGCGATGCAAGCCACCCTGCTCACAATTTGTTCAGCCTCCTGTCATCCGGGAAAAGGTATAGGAGCCTCCGCTCCCAAACCACCAGACTCACCAACAGCTTCACCAACAGCTTCATCCACCAGGCTGTTAGGATGTTAAACTCTCTCCCCTCACCACCCTCAATCACCAGGCTGGATGGAAGATGAGAACCCCCCCCCCATGACTGTCTTTGGACTATTATTCTGCCACTTGCACACTTAAGGCTCTAGCATGGTTGCCGCGTCTGCTAGCGCGAGCGGTGTTGATGACGTCACGATTTCGTGCCCGCAATATATAGTGGCGCAAGTCGTTGCGCCAGTAGTTGCAATTTTCTCCGTCACAGAGGTGGCGCTGCTACGTTAAGGTTACCGCTACTCTACAACCACGAAAGTGGAGAAGAAAACAATGCCTCTGTCAAGAGCAGGAATACTGTAATTAATGATACTGCTGCAGTTTTCGGATCATTTTAATTTTTTAATTCAGTTAATAGAGGTGAAGGTTTGAAGCCCCCGGCATCAACTGCCCTCTTCTCTGCCTTCACGTATCTGTCCCGTAGCTTCTTCCACACATTCTTACAGAACTCTCCCTCTTTCCCCAAAGTTCTGCCCATCTCTGTGCACCAGTTTTGGGAGTTTACGTGCTCCCTGTGCTGTTTCACTGCAGTTTCGCTCATCAGTTTCGCCCATCACGCTGTGTTTAAAATCATATTAACTAAAAAATTATACTTTTACTTCCAAGAATGGAAATGTAAGGAGTGGCATATAACATATGTACAATGTATTATTCTTAATATTCACGGTAGATTTTGGTAGGTATGTTGGGTAGGCTTATTGCTGTAAAGCCTCAGCTGCTTGTGCCATCTAATGCGCTCCTGCACTATGTGCCCCACATGAAGGATCGGACAGTGGTGTGCGCAGCTAAGATCATGTTTCTTTCCTCAAGCCAATGACAAGAACTTCCGTGAGAAGTAACGCGAACGTCTGAATCATGCGGGAATTGCGGGCGGGAGCGGGACTGTAAATTCTGTCCCGCGCAGGCCTCTAGTGGGAACCTCCTTTCATCAGTGTTTTGTCTAGTTGGGCCCACGACACCTCCAGGAGGCTAGACAATGACCACTGGCGTCCCAGAGTCACTCCCCTAATGCCAGCCAACACTGCCCCTCACAACAACCATCTTTTTTCTTTTTTTACAGCCACAAGCAGTGGCGGTTGGTCAATAGAGGGCGCTAGAGCGCCGCCCCTCCCGTGAATCAACCATAACAAATATGAAATTAATTATACATTTGTACATTGCGTTTTTACTCGTGCAGTGGTGTGATAGACTCTGCTGTAGGCTACATGCCACTGCCAGCAACCATTAAATGCTTTCGACTTTAAGATAGGCTTGCTATTTGCTATTGGATATAAAGCCTTCCTCCAGGTGGTCGCCGGTAACACTGGAGTCTATGAGAGCTAGCAAACTTTTTTACCGCGAACAAGCAGAGGCAGCTTTTCATTGGCGCATGAAAAATGTATTCTAGTTCACAGCTCTGTGCGCCCAGACCAATGGCAGAGTTTTCCTTATTTTTAATCTTAACGTGATTGGACAATTCATCGAATCAATCACGTCCATCAAGCAAGCATCCGAGGAAGCGCCGGGCTCTCGGGGAAGAAGACCACAGACAGTAGGATTGCTGCAGAGGTGAGTCTCTGTTGTAGAAATTAGTTGTTGTCCATTTTTCAGTGCAGTCAAATCAAGTCAGCTTTATTTATATTGCACATTTAAAAACATCAGAATTGATCCAGTCTTCTATATTAGTCCTCAAAACATTAGACACACCTACCTTTTAATGTGGTCTTTGTTTTTCCTGAATATTTGTACATTTTGCAATAGAATAGGAAATTCAGAACCATCATCCCTCCCTACTATTATGTTGTGGTTATGGTATAACATATGGTCTATTTTCATTAAAGTAGCCTACTTTCTGAATCTATTCTGCCCCAAAACTCTTCATTTTTGATCAACCCAATGTCTGTCTCTAACTGTATTGATAGTTTAACAATGATCTAGTTGACTGGTGTTTAGATGGTGTAACATGTGGTCTATTCTAATTACAGTAGCCTATATTTCTTTATCTATTCTGTCCCAAAACTCTTTATTTAAGGTCAACAATATCCAAAGTATCTCTCTAATTGTATTAATACTTGAACAATGGTCTAGTTTAGGTGGTTTTTAGAATTTGTGTGTTGTGTTCTGATTGTGAGGTGCTATTTGACCCGTCACGCGCAACTGCGCCCCCCCAACAAATTGAATCACCAGCCGCCACTGGCCACAAGCTACCTCGGCCTCTCACCAACTGCACACCAGTCACAGCGGGGTGGGGATGCAAACCCTGGGTTCGGGTAGGGGGAAAAATAAAAGAGGTAAAGATAAGTAGGAATGGGATTCAAACCCTGGTTCTAAGAAATAAGAAAAGTAGATCTTGGGTCAAAAAAGGTTGGGCACCCCTGCTTTAGTCGATGGAGTGCCACCTAGCGTAGCGTAGCTCGACCCACTAGCCACCCCCCAGCAGAACCCAAGCAACAGGGACTCCAGGCTGGCTGGCTGGGCGATATTCAGGAAGAGGAGGTACAGCCCTAAAGTCAAGCCCGTGTTTCACCATCAACCTGTTCACGTTGAAAACTCACCGGATAGTCTGAAATCCTCGACTTTTTTGTCGGTGGGCTTTTAACGCCAGGAGAGTCCTGAAAACAGGATGCACACAACTCAGCTGGGGATGCAGTCCACGCAATAAAAAAAAGTTAAGATGACGAGTTTTAAGCAATGATGACAGAAAACTGTGATAAACCAAGCTGTTACTTACATTTGCCTTCTCCAAAAAGTTCCTGATATCCGGTAATTTCTCCTTCCCAGCATTTTTCCTTTTGGGATCCATTTTCACCTGCCAGCACAGAGATAAAGTTGGAGAACAATTGGTTCAGGCTGTGTGAAAACCTCTCTATAAACCGCTGCCTCTATTTCCTGTTTTCCATAGTGGAATCAGGGACAGCTCAACACTTTACTGTCGTTCTGTAGAATGGAGCAACAAGTTAAAGGATTTTAATGATAGTTTGCCTTGGCATATTGTAGAAATTGACATGACAAAAGCACACAGCCAAAGCTGTATAAACAGTATCTGTGTTTTACAGTAAAAATTAGGGCTGGGACTTTAGCGCGTTAATTTCGATTAATTAACTACACACATATAAGCACGTTAAAAAAAATAACGCATTTTAATCGCACACTATAATTATTATTATTATTTTATTTTTTTAAATACAGACGGATGGAAGCGTCGACAAGAGCGTGGTTATGTGCAGATTATGCAACAAGGAATTCGCGTATCACCGCAGCGTATCAAGCCTCAAATATCACCTCAACGCTAAACATGTAGCAGCTAGCGTGGAAGCTAACGGGGGCCCAACGCAGCTTAACATCCAAGATTCTATATACTGTGTTTTCATGCATGCTACATTCAGATTTCAAATAGGGATATGTTCTGTGTTTGTTGAAATATTGTTGAAAATGTTAATTTTCTAAAGGATAAAGTATATGCGATTAAAATGCGATTAATTTCGATTAATTAATTTCAAAGCCTGTAGTTAACTCGATTAAAAATTTTAATCGAGTCACAGCCCTAGTAAAAATGTTTAAAAAAAAAAGCTCATTTTTTAAGATTACACATCCAGTTTACTGTTCACATTGGCATAAATCTAAATTCCTCTTCTTCTTTCGGCCTTTCCCTTTTATCAGAGCCCGCCCCAGCGAGTGGATCTCGCTGATTTGGCGCTCGTTTTACTCCGGCTGCCCTTCCTGACCCAACCCTCACCATTTTGGCACCGATCTAAATTCTGAAATAAAATTCTGCATAAAGCCGACTCAGCTCCAGTGTTTCTGGGGTTTCAGCTCAACAATGACAGCATTTCTCTGCAACTACAAAACTCTGTGTAAACCTTATCGGCATGAAAATAAAGCACGTCCATGTTAAGTAACACCTGGAGTTACATCACATGACACCAGATCTTCCCCTCCCCCACAGGGTTGGAGCGAATAAACATTCTTTCTGCGACTATCAATCTTTGAACTCTGCCATAAACTGTCTGCAAAAACATGAACACACACGCACACATTTCTTTATAAGCCTGTGGTAAGCGCTCATTTATGACTCACCGAGTTTTCCTGACTGGAAAGTCACTGCCAACTTGAAAACAAGCGGTGAGAAATGAGGAAATGATTCAGAGGTGGAAGAACGGAGCTGAATCTGACGGATTCAAAAGATCTCACTTGTGGATAAAACACCGCTGGCGAGCACCTGGTTCTGCCGTCGGTCCGTCTTCTGTCCTCCGCTGATAAAGACTGCGTCAGCAGAGGTTAGAGGCTCTTCGTATAATGGCGCGACTTTAGTGGGAACCAATCAGCGAGCAGAACGTCATTATGGACATGTTGAATTCACGGCAGCTGGGAACTCCGAGCTTTAAGAGAACTTTCTAGAAACTTTAGGTTTCCAACTTGGTAAAAAAAACACTTCTTTCTTTTGAGTTCTGGGCCTCTTCTAAGCCGTCCTCTTGCTGGTTTCCCTGCCTCACAGCGCCACATTAAAACAACACCAGAAAAGTTTGTGAACCTTAAAAAAAAAGCTGTGCTTCTGACTCATTTGTCTGCATGAATTTAAAAACTTCATGATCACGTAGTGTTGTCACGATACGGTGCCAACAAGTACTTTGATACTTTTCCAAATAAAAAGAAAACACAATAGAATTCTATTCCTTTCAATAGAAACTCTCAGAACTATAACTGTGTATCAGTAAATAAAATAAAATACCACAAAGACCGGCTTTTCTAATGGTAGCTAAATGGCGTCACTGTGCTCATTTGTTTTAAAGCCGGAGTAATTCCACATAGCACTTTGCGCACCTGGTTTATCTACGAGTTGTGGCGTGTTGAGGGTTGCAGCAGCTGACATTCTCTCCCTTCTCCTGTCTCTCCTTTATCTCTATCACTGCACGCTAAAAAAGAAAGGAAAAAGAGAAAAAGCACCGGTCTCATCCAACCTAGTGTAGTTTACCCTATTAGTGTAACACTATTTCTAGTCTCTACCAGCCTGTTGTGAAACCTGCTGTACTTAGTATCTAATACTTAATACTAATACTGTACTTAGTATCTAATACTTAATACTACTACTGTACTTAGTATTTTAGTATCTGCTGTCTAATATCCTGAAAATATGCTTTTACTAAGTTAACAACTACTCCAGGGACTCTAAAATAAGGCTATGTGGCACTGAACCAAATTCATTTGCTAGATCCAGAAATATAACATGCAAGTCTTTTTTCTCACTCTTGGCTGTCTGAATCTGATGCCAAATCATGCTAGTGTGCTCTAAACACCCTGTGAAACCTGGTATTCCTGCCTTCTGCACAGTAGTATCTATTAAGCTATTCTTTTCTCAATAACTAGCTAATCTCTGTGCAACTAAACTAAAGAAAAGCTTCCCCTCTACATTTAGGAGAGAGATCATCCGACTCTTTCTCCTTTGGAACAAGAAAGCCTCCTGCCCTACACCATTCTCTAGGAATAACCCGTTTCTCCCAAAGCACTCGCCGTGCTGCTCGGGTCCCCCCTCCCCCCCAGCAGAACCCGAGCAGCCGGGACCCCAGGCTGACTGGGTGACGGTCACAAAGAGGAGGCTGTAATGGTAAATTCTGTCTCTTAAGCCCCGTTTCCACTACGCAGTCTTATTTCAGTGTTTCCACTACCACGAAAATGTCCCGGTCCCATGGAACCCGTTACCATGTCTGTAACCCTTCTGCTTGGGGTACCTAGCACACAGGACCGGTTCCAGGCTCTGCTCAGTACGGTACCACCTCTATCGCTGCACGCGAAAAAAGAAAAGAGAAAAGGAAAACGTACCGGTCTCATTCAAGCGCAGTATAGTACCGTTTTAAATGCCTAGGTACCGCGGTACCAATTTAGTACCGGTATATCGGACAAGCCTACAATCACATAAAACTGACAAAAAACTGATAAAAACTTATCTTTTCTCATCACATTCTGGTTCTTTTAAACAACTAAATAGTCTTTTATTTAGTTTGTCAAAGCAATAACAAATGCATCGACATGAGAGCATCAGTTAAGCAAAAACAATCCAGCAAAATAAAAAATCTTCCCACTGCTTCACTGAAGCATCACTACACCAGACCACCACTGAAACTTTGATAAGGTTTTATAAATATTTATTAAAGTCATCACCAGCACTCGTCTCCATAAGGAAACCGACCAAACTCGACCTGCCGAATGTTTTGAGGGCGATTCTGCTGTAATACGTTGACTTTTACGGTCAATAAATGTTAAATAAGCTGCACAATGGACATCGTATAAAACACAACAAAAGACATTTCAAATCAAGCTTTTGTAACAAAGCTAAATTAAATATAAAACAGCGGCTTAGGCAAAACTGTCTCTTTCTGTGATCAATGTGCAAAGAGTTGCAGCGTTAGAAAAAACAGGAACTTGTTAGTGGTGTCGAATAGTCCGGCGGGCGGGAGTGTGCACATAAAACCTAATTTCTACGTCATGCTACAAAGGAAAGCGGCACTTTGTCTTAACGGAAAAGGCATGCATGGGACGCGACTTTCAAATACTGGATCTGTGCTTAAGGTTTCCGGAGATGGCAGGATCCCAGGACCGTGTGGGTTCACCAGCGTTCAGTCCGTGAACTCAAAGAGCAGAATGAGTCAGGTCCACAAACTGCTGACTTTAAGGGCTTCTGTGATGCACGGCGGCATTCCTCAGGGATCTACTCGAGGCCCAGGGAGAAGTTTATCCCGTGAACAATACCGATGATGATGGGCTGCCAGGCCACTAAATATCTGAGCCAGTCGAGCAGCTGTCCGTACAAAACGTGAGTCTTCTCCCAGCTGGACAGAGATGAAGGAATTAAGGAGGCATCTGAGCAATAATCAGAAAAAAAAAAAAAAAAACATTTTGTAGGCACAGTAAAGTCAAAACTAAACAGGATGCCAGTCTACATGCAGTGGCAGTGTGGGACACATTGGGAGGCAAGTGATGCTGTGGAAAAATCACCACTTTTTGGGCATTTTTAGTCTAACGAAATCCACATTTTCCTTAATTTTGTTCTGTTCGGTCGGAATGAGGGGAGACTGTAACAGAGAGAAGATCAATTTCAAAAACCTTTTCTGCATCCTGTTGTAATTAAATGAACATTTTAATTTATGTTTTCAACGTTTTCTTTATAGCAGGTTGTAAGAACACATATTGAAGGAGTTGATTGGCCCAAAATCTCAAAATTGACCAATGCATGAAAAATCACTGTTTTTGCCTGCCGTGTCTCGCCTTAAAATTTCACTGAACCAAACCCACAGAAAACTTACTCTAAAATCAGAATTTAAGAGTTTCTGACTGTGGATATCTTTAATCTATCAAAGCTTGGCCTATTTTACTGGATTTAAATGGAAAATCTAAAGCTGATATCAAGCTGATATCGCTTCATGTTTCTTTTTCTCGTAGAACTAAGGCTGTGTTCGAAACCGCATACTTCTCCCACTACTCTCATACTAACTTTAACTTTTTTTAAGTTCTCGGATGCATACTAGATTCTCCTAAATGTTGGGTATGCATCATGAGGTTACTACTCGTACTCAAACTACCCAAGATGCAACGTAACGTGACGTTGCCGATTGTCATTTCCGGTCAAAACGGCAGTTTCAAGCTAGCTACAACGAGGGTAGGTTCACTTCCTGTTTTCAAAACAAAAGCACCAATTGTATCGTAATGGCTTTCCCTATGATAAAAGGCAACGGGTATTTTATTTTGTGAAAATAACCGGAAGTGCGTTGCTCACTGCGGCTAGCTTTAGTAGCACCGAATTCGTGGGAACAAAATTGTAGATAGCCGGTATTTTGTCAGGTTTCCAACACGTTGGGGATCTAAACGACTACTTTCTCACCTGAAAATGTTTCAAATGTTGCTAAAGTTTACAGAGTTTAGAGCTTAACGGTGCGGTCGCGCGACGTTATTACATACAAAGTCAATGCAAAGACGCGGATTCGAGCCGGTGGCGCGATGGGGCCCGCGCGGTGAGGCGAATGCCGCCGCGAGAGTGAAAAGATGAGAATCCGCGCAAGTTAAAAAAAATCCAACTTTGGCGAAATATTCGCGTCAGACAGCCTATCAGCGTTGAGATTCTGGACGACAGTGACGTGGAGACAGATGGACAGGCGCTCCGCAGCTGAAAATGGAGCGCCTGTAGTTGGTGTCCTCCCGAGCAGGTCATCAAACTGGGTCCTGGTGGGCCTGGGGTGCCGCTGGAGGCGGACGTCATCCAGACGCAACTCCTGGAGAAGGCGGTGAAATTATCCGAGCTGAGTGCACATCCGGATGATGTCACTGACCCAGACACGACGGCGTGTGCGTTTCAGACGAATCTCGGACTGCCACAACAAGAACGCGATGGTACTTATATCAGCCATGGTTGATGAGAGAATGAAATGGATCGCTCCATGAGCTATTCGTTCGTTTTTGACTCGCGCGAATGAGGCGAGTAAATTCAAATTACACCCGTGGCAACACTTGCCCGAGTAACGCGGTGCGATCATTCGTAAGTGAAATAAGCTTCAGGCCGGCTGATTTCGGCTCGGGCAGGAGGGAAATGCATTGTGGGTAAATGCTCTGCATACTGTCTGATCGATGAGTATGCAGTATGTAGTATGTAGTACGCAGTATGCGGTATGGAAGTATGCAGTATGTAGTATGTAGTACGCAGTATGCGGTATGGAAGTATGCAGTATGTAGTACGCAGTATGGAAGTATGCAGTATGTAGTATGTAGTACGAGGTATAGAAGTATGCAGTATGAAGTATGCAGTATGTAGTATGTAGTACGAGGTATAGAAGTATGCAGTATGTAGTATGCAGTATGCGGTATAGAAGTATGCAGTCTGTAGTATGTAATATGTAGTATGCAGTATGTAGAATGTAGTAAGTAGTATGTAGTATGCAGTATGTAATATGGAAGTATGCAGCATGTAGTATGCAGTATGTAGAATGTAGTATGCAGTATGTAGTATGTAGTATGCAGTATGTAATATGGAAGTATGCGGTATGTAGTATGCAGTATGTAGAATGTAGTATGTAGTATGTAGGTATGTAATATGTAGTATGCAGTATGTAGTATGCAGTATGTAATATGGAAGTATGCAGCATGTAGTATATAGTATGTAGAATGTAGTATGCAGCATGTAGTATGTAGTATGTAGTATGTACTATGCGGTATGCAGTATGTAGTATGTAGTATGCGGTATGGAAGTATGTAGTATGCGGTTTCGAACACAGCCCAAGTCTTTGTTAACACTCCTCATGACGTTTGGACACAAACAAAGAGGATACGGGTTGTTCATCATCCTCTTCATGTCGACCTTCTCGTTGCAGTACGGACACGTCTGCTTCTTACCCACGATGCACCAGCCGCGGATGCAGAACTCGTGGAATCTGGAGGGGCGGAGCAAGTTAAGGCTGAAAATAACGGTGGCCCATTCTCCGCAGCACACAAACTCGAGGCTTCTGAACCCCTGACCTGGATTCACACGCTAAACCCTGAACTGGACTTTCAACAAGGTGCTCAACTCTCCTCCGTGTCAGGATACATGTGTCCACAGGAGAGCTGGTAGGTATCCTCGATAAATCCCTCCTCCTCCACGTCCACCAGGATCCTCTGACCGCACACCGCGCAGATGTCATCGGTCAGGCTCCTGCTGGGGATGCCTCCCTTGGTGTAGTACTGAAAACAAGCCAAAGAAAACCACCGATTTACAGGGAAACAGTTCCTCAATGCTTCAATACTGAGGCATTATTTACGTTTGACTTTACCCCGATTGTAGAAGCCATGTAGTCAGAGCAGATTTCAGCGAAGTCTCTGCCCATGACGCCGTAGTAAAGACCGTAAAACAGCATGATCACACCGACGTCCATAGAGTCCTCCGCCTTGATTCTGCACAGCCGAACAAAGAGGTTAAAACCATGTAAGGAGGGGATGTGTTGGGTGGCGAGACGGTCAGCAAGTTAGCTTTGGTTTTGTTTGGTTTAAAGGGATAGTTCACCTCTTTTGACATGAAGCTGTATGACATCCCATACAATAACATTATTTTTTATGTTTTAAAAAATAATAATTTTATTGTCTTCTTGTGATTTTATGTAGCTGTAAAGCACTTTGAATTGCCTTGTGTACGAATTGTGCTCTACAAATAAAATTGCCTTGCCTTGCCATACTAGCAATATTATTCATGAACATCTTCTTACCCCCTGCTGCGTCCTGTGAGCAGAGTTCCAGCCTCGTTTTGGTGTTGATGAAGGTAGTAAGGCTCGTTGGCTGGGGTTTAAAAAATAAAGCGTTTTGCTTCTCAAAACAATATGCGTTCAACAGAGTAATACATTTGCATCACAAAATGGTTCTCCAGGCATAAGTCAGACCTCACAATCGCTTGGTGCTATTTTCTCTCCCTTCGTATCACTGCGGGCTGTGTAAACTGTGCAGACCGAAGTGCAGTTACGGTGTTTGCTACTCGGTCTGCACTTCGGTATGGCACGATTTTGTGATGAAAATGTATTACTCTTTTGAAGAAGCAAAACGCTTTATTTTTTAAACCCCAGCCAACTAGCCGGACTACTTTCGTCAACGCCAAAGACGAGGCTGGAACTCGGCTCACAGGACGCAGCAGGGGGTAAGAAGATGTTCAGAAATGATGTTGCTGATATGGGATGTCATACAGCTTCATGTCAAAAGAGGCGAACTATCCCTTTAAAGTCAGAACAATCCAGAGAAATGAAGATATGGAGAAGGAGAAGGAGAGAAACCACAAACAGCACCGATCCTCACGTTGAACTGGATCACCGCCTCCGCCAACACCACTTTAACTACGTCTCTGGGCTGGGTGGACCAAATGGCTTGAATTGGACTTTATTATTTAAGCGCCTTGAGATGACATTTGTTGTATTTGGCGCTATATAAATAAAAATGAAATTTCAGCAACAATATTCATGTAATTTGTGAAAAGATTGTAGCTCAGTCACGCTCCACATTCAAACTACTGAAGGCGTTTTTTTTTAGATTTACCGTCGAACCTTAAAACGGCGCCAGTGACTCACCTGAAGAAGACGTTGAAGCCGAACATCGTGAACATGATGGCCAGGTAGCCCAGAACTCCCACTGCGTAACTCAGCTTGTAGATGAGCAGGAACCACTTGTAGACCATCCTGAAAAATGAACGACGCAGGGTGAGTGCGACAAACAGCTCACACCGTCACAGACTTCGTAGATGATCGTTAACGATAAACTCTAAAACTCCGAGGGTGAGGAGGATCGGAAAGTGTGGCCTCAGCCATCAGTCGCCATCCTACAGCCATCCCACAGCCATCAGACGCCATCCCACAGCCATCAGACGCCATCCCACAGCCATCAGACGCCATCCTACAGACACCCCACAGCCATCAGACGCCATCCTACAGCCATCAGACGCCATCCTACAGCCATCAGACGCCATCCTACAGACACCCCACAGCCATCAGACGCCATCCTACAGCCATCAGACGCCATCCTACAGCAATCAGACGCCATCCTACAGCAATCAGACGCCATCCCACAGCCATCAGACGCCATCCCACAGCCATCAGACGCCATCCTACAGCAATCAGACGCCATCCTACAGCAATCAGACGCCATCCCACAGCCATCAGACGCCATCCCACAGCCATCAGACGCCATCCCACAGCCATCAGACGCCATCCCACAGCCATCAGACGCCATCCCACAGCCATCAGACGCCATCCTACAGCAATCAGACGCCATCCCACAGCAATCAGACGCCATCCCACAGCCATCAGACGCCATCCCACAGCCATCAGACGCCATCCCACAGCCATCCCACAGCCATCAGACGCCATCCTACAGCCATCCCACAGCCATCAGACGCCATCCTACAGCCATCAGACGCCATCCTACAGTCATCAGACGCCATCCTACAGCCATCAGACGCCATCCTACAGCCATCAGACGCCATCCTACAGACACCCCACAGCCATCAGACGCCATCCTACAGCCATCAGACGCCATCCTACAGCCATCAGACGCCATCCTACAGCCATCAGACGCCATCCTACAGCCATCAGACGCCATCCTACAGCAATCAGACGCCATCCCACAGCAATCAGACGCCATCCCACAGCCATCAGACGCCATCCCACAGCCATCAGACGCCATCCCACAGCCATCAGACGCCATCCCACAGCCATCAGACGCCATCCCACAGCCATCAGACGCCATCCCACAGCCATCAGACGCCATCCCACAGCCATCCCACAGCCATCAGACGCCATCCTACAGCCATCCCACAGCCATCAGACGCCATCCTACAGCCATCAGACGCCATCCTACAGTCATCAGACGCCATCCTACAGCCATCAGACGCCATCCTACAGCCATCAGACGCCATCCTACAGACACCCCACAGCCATCAGACGCCATCCTACAGCCATCAGACGCCATCCTACAGCCATCAGACGCCATCCTACAGCCATCAGACGCCATCCTACAGCCATCAGACGCCATCCTACAGCCATCAGACGCCATCCCACAGCAATCAGACGCCATCCCACAGCCTTCAGACGCCATCCCACAGCCATCAGACGCCATCCCACAGCCATCAGACGCCATCCCACAGCCATCCCACAGCCATCAGACGCCATCCCACAGCCTTCAGACGCCATCCCACAGCCATCTGACGCCATCAGACGCCATCCCACAGCCATCTGACGCCATCCCACAGCAATCAGACGCCATCCTACAGCCATCAGACGCCATCCCACAGCCATCAGACGCCATCCCACAGCCATCAGACGCCACCCCACAGCTATCAGACGCCATCCTACAGCAATCAGACGCCATCCTACAGCAATCAGACGCCATCCCACAGCCATCAGACGCCATCCCACAGCCATCAGACGCCATCCCACAGCCATCCCACAGCCATCAGACGCCATCCTACAGCCATCCCACAGCCATCAGACGCCATCCTACAGCCATCAGACGCCATCCTACAGTCATCAGACGCCATCCTACAGCCATCAGACGCCATCCTACAGCCATCAGACGCCATCCTACAGACACCCCACAGCCATCAGACGCCATCCTACAGCCATCAGACGCCATCCTACAGCCATCAGACGCCATCCTACAGCCATCAGACGCCATCCTACAGCCATCAGACGCCATCCTACAGCAATCAGACGCCATCCTACAGCAATCAGACGCCATCCCACAGCCATCAGACGCCATCCCACAGCCATCAGACGCCATCCCACAGCCATCAGACGCCATCCCACAGCCATCAGACGCCATCCCACAGCCATCAGACGCCATCCTACAGCAATCAGACGCCATCCTACAGCAATCAGACGCCATCCCACAGCCATCAGACGCCATCCCACAGCCATCAGACGCCATCCCACAGCCATCAGACGCCATCCTACAGCAATCAGACGCCATCCTACAGCAATCAGACGCCATCCCACAGCCATCAGACGCCATCCCACAGCCATCCCACAGCCATCAGACGCCATCCTACAGCCATCCCACAGCCATCAGACGCCATCCTACAGCCATCAGACGCCATCCTACAGTCATCAGACGCCATCCTACAGCCATCAGACGCCATCCTACAGCCATCAGACGCCATCCTACAGACACCCCACAGCCATCAGACGCCATCCTACAGCCATCAGACGCCATCCTACAGCCATCAGACGCCATCCTACAGCCATCAGACGCCATCCTACAGCCATCAGACGCCATCCTACAGCCATCAGACGCCATCCCACAGCAATCAGACGCCATCCCACAGCCTTCAGACGCCATCCCACAGCCATCAGACGCCATCCCACAGCCATCTGACGCCATCCCACAGCAATCAGACGCCATCCTACAGCCATCAGACGCCATCCCACAGCCATCAGACGCCACCCCACAGCTATCAGACGCCATCCCACAGCCATCAGACGCCATCCCACAGCTATCAGACGCCATCCTACAGCCATCAGACGCCATCCTACAGCAATCAGACGCCATCCTACAGCCATCAGACGCCACCCCACAGCCATCAGACGCCATCCTACAGCCATCAGACGCCATCCCACAGCCATCAGACGCCATCCCACAGCCATCAGACGCCACCCCACAGCTATCAGACGCCATCCTACAGCCATCAGACGCCACCCCACAGCCATCAGACGCCATCCTACAGCCATCAGACGCCACCCCACAGCCATCAGACGCCATCCTACAGCCATCAGACGCCACCCTACAGCCATCAGACGCCATCCCACAGCCATCAGACGCCATCCCACAGCCATCAGACGCCATCCTACAGCCATCAGACGCCATCCCACAGCCATCAGACGCCATCTTACAGCAATCAGACGCCATCCCACAGCCATCAGACGCCATCCTACAGCCATCAGACGCCATCCCACAGCCATCAGACGCCATCCTACAGCCATCAGACGCCATCCTACAGCAATCAGACGCCATCCCACAGCCATCAGACGCCATCCCACAGCCTTCAGACGCCATCCCACAGCCATCAGACGCCATCCCACAGCCATCAGACGCCATCCCACAGCCATCCCACAGCCATCAGACGCCATCCCACAGCCTTCAGACGCCATCCCACAGCCATCTGACGCCATCCCACAGCAATCAGACGCCATCCTACAGCCATCAGACGCCATCCCACAGCCATCAGACGCCATCCCACAGCCATCAGACGCCACCCCACAGCTATCAGACGCCATCCTACAGCCATCAGACGCCACCCCACAGCTATCAGACGCCATCCCACAGCCATCAGACGCCATCCTACAGCCATCAGACGCCATCCCACAGCCATCAGACGCCACCCCACAGCCATCAGACGCCACCCCACAGCTATCAGACGCCATCCTACAGCCATCAGACGCCACCCCACAGCCATCAGACGCCATCCTACAGCCATCAGACGCCACCCTACAGCCATCAGACGCCATCCCACAGCCATCAGACGCCATCCTACAGCCATCAGACGCCATCCCACAGCCATCAGACGCCGCCCCACAGCCATCAGACACCCCACAGCCATCAGACGCTATCCTACAACCATCAGACGCCATCCTACAACCATCAGACGCCATCCTACAACCATCAGACACCCCACAGCCATCAGACGCCTCCAACCACCAGACGCCGCCCCACTTACCTCGGCGTCCTGCAGGACAGAGGCTTCCGGGTGGCTCTGAAGATGATGTAGCTGGTGATGACGGAGAACATCCCCCACATGGACAGAAATCTCCACCAGTACAGTTTGATGGTGAAGTAAAGAGGAACCACCCACATCTGGACCAGAGTCACCAGCTGGAGGGGGAGACGGACAGTTAATTATGCTGAAATGGTCATTTCTTCACTCCCACCCAAGATAGCTTTGGCTACAAATGACCCAGTTACAGTTATAGCCAAAGGCTCACGAGCGCAGCTCAGCTTGGGTTATGGGGCTCAAATATCATACGCCATCTCTGACATGAGTTAGGGCCAGATGAGGCCCAAGATAATTAGAACACATTACTTGGAAAAGAGACACATCCTGTACACTTTAACCATAGTAGGGGCCATCTGTTAAGAGCAGGTTTCACACAGGAAACTGAACGTTTCACAGCAAACTTTCACACAGGAAACTGAACGTTTCACAGCAAACTTAACCCGGTAAACTTAGTCTTAAAGTTAAAAGCCATCTTTTTCCCCAACGTTGAATACCAGTTTTCAACTTAACTGAAAACTTTCCTTGGGGGTAAATAAAGGTAATGATGGGTCCGACCTGACTTAGGCCTGAAACAAACACCCATGGATGTCTGGTGCTCTGTTGGAGAAGGCTGACTGAGCCTCAGCACTGATGTAAGGAGAAAGTACCCACAGATAATGGCCTCGGTTTGGATAAACAAAAGGCGATGCGCAGAGATGGGACCAAGTCACACATGTGCAAGTCTCAAGTCTTAGCTTTCAAGTCTTTAGTAAGTTCCAAGTAATTTTTTCTTGGGCAAGTCAAGTCACCTTATTATTGCAATTTTACCTGCAGAATCTGATCTTAATAAAGTGAAAAGACAAAGATATAAGTAACTGTCAGTAAACATCATTGGCCAATGTGTCCACCCCGTATCATATCAAGCTAACGTTAGCTAACTACCGACTAGGCTAACAGGATAATATTAGCTAATTTGACGAGCACTTACTGGTCAGAATGGATCTTTAAATGACGAACAAAGTTGGAAGTCGTCGTCTGGCTGTCTGAGATGTTGATGCCGCGTGTCTTGCACTGTGCTGTTCGTCTTTTGCCGTCAAAATGGTAATTACGAAAGCCGAAGACAATGGCCGTTTCTCAATACCCAAGTACACAAGTCCGTACTCGTGTGCTTACAAGTATGGACTTCTGAGCACACAAGCACGCTCATTGTGCATTTGGAACAGAAGCATCATCGCCGCTCGTGCCGCACTGCTTTCTGGGAAAGCAAGCTGTCTGAAGTCTACACAAGTCCCCACAGAAGCAAACTCGATAAAAATGGGTGGAGCAAGCACACGTCCGGGAATGTGGAGCGTACTCGTCCGGATGCGTACTTTGAATCGGAACAGTACTTGGTCCTTCGGTGATGACGTTTCAGAAGTACACGAGTACTGACAAGTACGCATATTGAGAAACGGCCAACGACTCTCGGTCCCGCTGACATGTTGATGCATATCTGATATGAGTTTATTCTCGCCAATAAACACTAAGGTATGCAGAGAGGGCATGACTGATTGACAGGGTAGGGATCCAATCATGACGCCATTCTCAGCCTGCGCTCCTACCGGATAATCCATGTTATTTTTTTAATTCATTTATTAATTTCATATTCAAACTGAAAACATGAACTGAATAACTCTCAAGTCATTCAAGTCATCGTAAGTCAAGTCAAGTGCCGAGTCTTTAACTTCCAAGTCCGAGTCGAGTCTTTTATTTTTTGTCAAGTCAAGTCACAAGTCATCAAAACAGCGACTCGAGTCGACTCAAGTCCAAGTCACAGTGACTCGAGTCGCCATCTCTAGCGTTACGAGACAGAAACTTTGTGAACCCCCCCCTCTCGCAGCGCTCACATTGTAGGATCGGTGGTGTCGCTGCTTCCATTGCACCAGGACTATCTGAGCCACCACCAGCGTGGCGATGAGGATCATCACCATCTCGGCGTGCATGGCCTCGTGCCCCCGGTGCTTCACGTGCAGACGCTCGTGCTGCATCCTGCCAAAGAGGAGAGTGGGGCATACACAAGAAGTCAGGGCTGAATATGAAGAGAGAGGACACATTCCTTCCTTTCTCTCAAAGAAGCTGCCTTTAGTTTCTCTTAGCGTTGGTAAATGTCTTGAGACTCGGGCCCTTACGATCACTGACCGAGTTGGTAACCTGGGAGTGTTGATAGACTCAGATCTGACTTTCAGCAGCCACATCAAAGCTGTCACCAAGGCAGCTTTTTACCACCTCAGAAACATCAACAGGATTAAAGGTTTCCAGGAGAAACTCCTCCATGCATTCATCTCCAGCAGACTCCAGCACTGTAACGCTCTTTTAACTGGACTTCCCAAAAAGAGCATTAAACATCTGCAGCTCATCCAGAACGCTGCTGCTGGAGTTTTAACCCGGACTAAGAGATCTGAACACATCACAGCAGCTTTAAAATCTTTACTCTGGCTTCCAGTCAGTCACAGAATAGATTTTAAAAGCCTGCTGATGGTTTACATCTGTGATATGTTCAGAGAATATAAAGCCAGCAGAGCTCTTAAGGCCCATTTATGCCCTACGGAACCGGACGAAATTCGTCTGTCCGGTCCATACGTTGCTCCCGGAGCTTCTGTTTATGCCTCCGTCCGTATTGCGCACGTCCGTAAGAAATCCTCTAGAGGGCGGTATATATTGAGTCATTGTCGGCCGCGGGTTTGAGAAACATGGCGTCAATTGAGGAAGTTGCAGTCATACAAATGTAAATACCCCCTGACCATCTCACAAATCCTCTCCTCCATTACCTGGCATTTTTAAATCTTAAAATGTTTTAATCTCCTACTCTTCGTTCTTCTTCTTCCTCCATAACTTCCGGAGCCAACACGCTCCTGACTCTCTACTGCCCCCACGAATTCCTCTGGTATTGCTCCGTTTCGCCCGGAGCTCACCGGATTGCTAAGCTCTTGACCTACGGACAAACTGACGGATGAAACGCCCCCCGTAACCGGGTGAAAGCGTACGTTTCCGTAGTTAACGTAGGGCATAAATGGGCCTTTAGATCCAAGGACTCAGGTCAGCTGGTCCAGTCCAGAGTCCAGACTAAACATGGAGAAGCAGCATTTAGCTGTTACGCTGCAAACAAGTGGAATAAACTGCCAGTGGAGATTAAACTTTCACCAAATGGAGACATTTTTAAATCCAGGTTAAAAACATTTCCGTTCTCATGTGTCTATGCATTAAATCTGCACGATATCTTTGAACTTATCTGGACTGTTGCTGGTTTTTAAATTCATTTAAATTAGTTTCTCTTTATATTATCTTATGTATTTTTAATGCTTCTTACGCTCCCTGCTGCAATACTTTTATTTAATGTGAAGCACTTAAAAAAAAACAAAAAAAACAATTTTTCTGTCTAATTTATTTTTTGGGTTTGTTTTTCGGGGTAATTTTTTTCTGTTTTTCTGGCTATTTTTACCTGGAAAAACAGAAAAAAATGACCCTGAAAAACAGAAAAAAAATAGCCAGAAAAACAGAAAAAAATTACCCGCAAAAACAAACCAAAAAATAAATTAGACAGAAAAACCGGAGTTTTTTTTTTTTTTTTAAGTGAATGCAATACGCTTCCGTAGTTTTGTACATGAAATGTGCTACAAATAAATGAGATTTGATTTGATTTGGACATGATGGCGGCGGAGGAACTGGCAGCTCTCACCTCCAGTTTTCTCTGTGTGTCATCTTCAGCAGGTCGTCCTGTAATGAGACAGAAATAGCAGCAGCTCAGAGGTCTGTGGGTCTCACTGGACACAGAAATGTAGGTTAGCACAACTTAGACGAGTGAAAGACGGCCATGTCCGCGGAATTCAATGAAATAAAGGTTATGTTACTGTGATAGAAAACGGACATTTCTTATCTACGTTAACACACGGCTGCGGTGCCACGTTGAGGAATCACACTAAGGGCTGTTAGCCGAGAAACCGTTAGAACAACACTAACGGCTGTTAGCCGAGAAACCGTTAGCCACGTTAACGGCCGTTTTCACTCATTTAAACAGTAACACGTTGACCGTTAGACAAACGGAACGGCATTGTTTAACAGGTGTACACTCACCTGGGGATGCACACCCGCCATCCTCTCTTTTCTGCCCTCCACTTGTGCAGTCCAGCCGGTGACAGGGGCAGTTAGCCACTGAGATACCGGTATGGCAACCCAAGAGGGTCACAACTGCCAGAGCGCTCATCGCTGTGTTTGGATCGTCCACACCAGGGGCGTTGCTGGGCATACAGCTGTACGGGGGCCCAGGCCCCCAGCCAGAACACCACTGCCTTACTGTCAAGAGGTGTGACCAGAATGGCATGTGTGGGTGGGCAGTTAGCTCATCTGGGGGGGCAGAAAACAATTAAAAAAAAAAAAAATCGGTGGAAAACCACTACTACAACCTCAAGCATAATAATAATAATAATAATAATAAAAATAAAAATAATAATAGTAATAATTCAATTCGGTAGTGAAAATATGGTCACACTGGCATAAATCATGACCGTCAATTTTGTTAACCGTGTGGAATTTTTTTTTTTTTTTGAGGGTTTAAATTCAAGTAGATACTTTGGGCACGACATCCAGCCAACTCCAGCTTTTTATTACCTTCATTAAGTCTACATTTCAGATCATTATATACAACAAAAAAATCCTAAAATGTGATAACAAAAAAATAAATAAAGCTATAAACTTTGCAGATATATACTTTTTTTTTCTGGCCATTTTTTTAGATGGACAGGGCATTTCTTAGGTGGGCAGGACTTGTTCCTGGATGGGCACTGCCCCCCCCCCCAGCCACGCCCCTGCTTACTGTAGACAGAAAATTAGCCTTTACTGGATGTATAAGAACATTTATTCAAATTTGCATGAACCTCAACAGGTTTAACAGAGCTATAGGCTACCTAAGCAAATAAAAAACACTTTTGAGTTCAGTCATTTAGCTTTTTAATTCCTTCTCCTCTTCCAATACTCTGCTCCTCATTCTGTTACAGCAACATGAAAAAAAAAAAAAAAAAAAAAAAAAAAAACACAATTTACTCTGCATGCATCCATTATGTATACAGGTACATTATGTATGTTGATGTATTCCATTCTCGTATAACCTTTTCAGTCTTTAAAAAGTTTTCCTGTTTCAATTTCCTCATGCCTAAGATAGTTTAGTAAATAGGCAAATAAATCAGACGTTACTCAACAGTTACTCAGTACTTGAGCACTTTTTTACTCTCACTCAAGTAATTATTTGGATGACTACTTTTTACTTGAGTCACATTATTCTAAAGTAACAGTACTTTTACTCGAGTACAATTTTTGGCCACTCTACCCACCTCTGGTTGTGCCTCACTGGTGAAATGTAAACGTCACACATGCCAAATAGAGGCATTGCAGAATTGTGAGTGATGACGGTGTCACGGAATAGAGTAGCACGAGTATCGAAGCCAGCTTGTCGTCACATAAGGCCTTTCAAGTCAGGACTAATGCACCTCTGTTGTGCTTTCTTCCAAAGATTGTTAAGCTCTGCAGCAGCCTGCTGATGATGCATTGATCTGAATCAGGTTTGTTGAAGCAGGGAAACATCCAAAACCCGCAGGACAGCGGCCCCTTGAGGACCGACTTTGGACATCCCTGCTCTGTACAGGCATTTTTCACCTGGGTAATCCAATATTAACACTCAGACTGCTTCAATGCAGAAAGCTGTGCAATGTCAAGGTTACCCCAAAAGGTGGTGCTGTTCACTCTAGAAAGCTCATAAATTAAGTCAGACAAGTAGGTCCAAGCTTTTGAAATGAATCTTTGGTTTGTTACAAATGAGAGTTTAGCATTACTAGCTTATTAAGTTTAATATCTTACTAGAGTAGAATCTTGCAGTTTACTTTGTTTAGAAGTACATGAGAATAAAACAGGTTAACGTAGAACAATTGTAGAATTAAGCATTTAAAAACAGCGCTTTAGTATTTTCTTACCATGGCCTCTTTGAATGTGTATCAATATTAAACTTGTGTTTAAAGTGTGAGGTCATTCAGTTCTGAGAAATTATCCCAAAGCAGCGTTTCAACATGGTACATTTATTTTTAAAGTCCTCTACATCCCTCAGCGGGGAGGGATTATGTTGTGTTTAGTGCTAAATAATTAGCATGTTGAGCTTTAGTTGAAATTGCAAAGGGCACAACAATAAGGCCGACTCAAACCACTTAGTTTCACTTTGCATCAGATGGATTTATTTCTTCAACACAAATCACACGAATCCAACTTTATAATGATGCGACAGAAGAAAAGAAGAAGTCCCATCATGTGAAATCGGCACCTTCTTTTCAACAGTGGACCTGTGGGAAGAAGGAAATTCAGTCACCAAAAAACACAACTCCAAGCTAATATTCACCACTAAAATTAAAGTCGCTCAGACATCCAAGGAAGGTTTGGGCCATCTTTGGTCGTGAGACCTCTGGTGGAAACTACGAATGGCAGGGAAAAGCATCATCACAGCGACTAGACCAACAAAAATAATGCCAACCTAAACATACACACCAGTTTCTCAATCATTGGTCAGCAATGTTAGGACTCTTCTGCTCTGTCATCGGTCCAAACAGCCCAGGGGAAAGATGATCAGCCTAAAATAACACGATAAGAGTTAGTTCTGAAAGAGAAGAACGGGAAGTTTACAACATCTACTGTTCGCTCAGACATCCAAGGAAGGTTTGGGCCATCTTTGGTCGTTAGACCTCTGGTGGAAACTACGAATGGCAGGGAAAAGCATCATCACAGCAACTAGAACAAAAAAATAATGCCAACCTAAACATACATACCAGTTTCTCAATCATTGGTCAGCAATGTTAGGACTCTGCTGCTTTGTCATCGGTCCAAACAGCCCCGGGGAAAGATGTTCAGCCTAAAATGAAACAACAAGTTTGCTTTGAAATGGGAAAACTCAAATAGAAAAAGAAATAAAAATGTAAATCTATTGTTCGCTCAGACATCCAAGGAAGGTTTGGGCCATCTTTGGTCGTGAGACCTCTGGTGGAAACTACGAATGGCAGGGAAAAGCATCATCACAGCGACCAGTGAGTACAGCTGGACTTCTAAAATTCCATATACTCCATCACTGCTGGATACCAACCTGGAACCAACCGCTGATGCAGGAGCTTCCTTCCACTGGAGACCAGCTAACGTAGCCCTCAGCAGAGACCGTGTACCTGAAACAAACATGTAGGATGTTAAGTTCTGGAGCACATGGGATGGGGCAGATGATATGGTCTACGTTTATATTATGTCGCTCAGACATCCAAGGAAGGTTTGGGCCATCTTTGGTCGTGAGACCTCTGGTGGAAACTACGAATGGCAGGGAAAAGCATCATCACAGCGACTGGAAGAAAAAGAATAATGTAACCTAAACACACATACCAGTTTCTGAATCATTGGTCAGCATTGTTGGGACTCTGCTGCTCCGTTATCTGTCCAAACAGCCCCGGGGAAAGATGTTCAGCCTAAAATGATACAACAAGTTTGCTTTGAAATGGAAGAACTCGATTAGGAAAAAATAAATAAATGCAAATCTATTGTTCGCTCAGACATCCAAGGAAGGTTTGGGCCATCTTTGGTCGTTAGACCTCTGGTGGAAACTACGAATGGCAGGGAAAAGCATCATCACAGCGAGAAGCAGACCAGATCAGAGCTGGTTAAGTCAATAACTGAACTATAGGTTTTATCCAGCTGGTGTCACAACCGTACAACTTCATAGAGATATTACGGATCTTAACCATAACTCCCTTTTAAGTATGGTGTGAATTTTCTAAATCCTTCCACAGTGGATGTTGCCGTATGGGACAAAATTAAGCCATCAAAGAAAGATGATCTCTTTGAATCTCAAAGTTTTTTTTCAGTCCATCCTCAGTTTATTGTTTACATTAAAACCAGTATCAGTGTAAGAGTAAAGTAGAACATGTCCAGGGTTTATTGGAAGGTAAAAAAAAAAAAATCTTTAGCCGACACCAGCTGTTAATGGCAGAGGAAACTAAGATTAAAATAAAAGTTGAAGCTCACCTGTCCACAGGTTTCTTTCTGCCTCTCGTGCTGAAAGAATAACCAGAATCCTCCATGTTGGCACAGCTTGGCATCCTCGCTGTGGTGTCCCTGAAGGTCGTGTTCCACAAACAACAAAGCAGCCCAACTTTTAGGGAGTCGCTGCAGACGTCCACAGAACAAGCAGGAACATTTAAAACCTGGAAAGAGAAGACGGAAATTAATGGATTCATTTAGATGCCAAATGAACAAAAGCGCATTTTTCTATGAAGATTTAACTCAATTATGGTCAGTTCAAGTCAAATATACAGAGACATTTAAGTCAAATTATACAGATAACACAATCAGTTTAAATTAAATACTATAGCTCACTGTTTATACTGACATATTAGTACTGTTAATTCAGTTAGTACTGCTCCACTTGCCACATTAATACAGATCTGCCACTGCCTTTTCAGCAACCATCTTTTAGCTTGTATGTATATATATATATATATATATATATATATTCTCCTCTATATTTTATTTTCATATTTATTGCGGTTTGCACCAGGGATAAGAAGGAAACGCCATTTCAATTCTCAGTGTGTCCTGTACATATGGCAGCATTGGTAATAAAGTTGACTTGACTAATCCCCATGTAGCTGTAACATGATTACCGTTTATAAAGCTTGAAAAACAACTTTTATTCCAGCTAACTAGCTCTCCATGTTTACATACTCGGACCATAATGCTTTCAGGATAAATAATCTAGTAAAACAAGACTTTAAAAATACTGAAACTAACTAAAAGTAGTGAAAAACAAAAAGATTTGATATATAAAAACAATCTTAGCACCATTTCCGCTAAAGATAACCCCCATGCTTCCACCACGTGGTACGCTGCTAAAGTGCAGTTTTAAATAAAGTTTTTTTAAACAAACTGCCCGTTATCGTCATAGAAACGCGGCTCGATTAAAGAAAAAAAAAAAAGCTAGAGTCCTTTAGAGTTACATTATCTTTACAACAGGAGACATCCACCGCCATCCGCTGCATTTACTCCTCATATCATGTAAATATCACCATCTAACAGCTAAATATAACCTATTTAAAAGGGATAATGTTTTTATTTAAGGTATAAAGACAATATTTAGGCCATATTTACCGTCATTGTCCGACCAGTCTCCGACTCCCCCACTGCTCCTGTTCAACTGACCGAAGGCGCGCTGCTCCGCCTTTTAAATACATCATGGAGGCTTCTAAATCTGGTTTGATGCGGTTTAGCGCCGCCTGCTGGTCCGGAGGCTGAAGTGAAACAGCTACAAGAGGTCGCCTAGCATGCTTTTCTGTGTTTTCTGGCTCGTCTCCAGCGTTAAAAATATAAATTATCACCTTAAATGTCACCAAAAGCTTTAAAAAAAGAGATACACATTTGTTTTAGTATGTTTATACAGAACTAATTTTATCCAATTCAATTCAAAGTCAAATCACAACAGATGTCATCTGTTCAAAGATGCAGTCCAATTCAAGCCACTTATTATCAGATTCTTAGGGATACAATCATAATCCAATCAAGTCAAATTAATTGAATTCCAAATTAGCCCAATTGAAATAATACCAATTTGAAAAAAAGTTGCCTAGCTAAGGAAGCCAACAGATTGAATTGAATCTTCTCTTCGATTCAATCCTGAGTGAAAAAAAACTCCCTTAATTAATTTAGGGTAAAGAATGTAAAGAAAGCTTCACATCTCAAACGGCTGCAGCTTTAAAATGGCCAGAGATAAAGACCCAAAGTTTCTGAAAGTAGTCGATTTAATCACCTAATTTGCATGTGATGACATCACCGATGACATCATTGCGTGGCGGCGTCTTGGATTCCACAACTTCCACCGACTTTCTTGTGGATTTTGAACACATTTACAAAGTTTTCTCTGAATTCATCAACACAACGACGAACAACGATAAACCAAATTATGATCTTTTTCATGTTTTAAAAAAAAATCATTTTACCCACATTAAAAACAACAGAAAATCAGTAAAATATCTTTCAATCGGATCCTGATTTATCAGCGTTTGAGTGGCCAATAACTGGTGTTTGTATCTGTTGGTTTCATTTGTTCTCAGACTCCAGAAATCACGAGTTAGAATAGAATAATTTTTATTGTCACTGTAGAACATTTTGAAACAGCGAGATGAGGTTGGGCAACAAAAGGCGATGACTAAATAAAGATAAACCACGACTGCCAGAAATAAATCTGTTAATGGTTCCTCGGCTGAAGCTGTCAGACAGGCTCAAAGCCTAGCAGAGGATGAGGAGCAGAAATAATCGTTAAATAAAAACTAGGGCTGGGCAACCATTAAAATATTTAATCTAATTAATCTCATGATTTTCCTGATTAATCATGATTAATCGCATTTGTACGCAAAATCCAAAATTGAATCCAAAAGTAGCGTATAGCTTTTAGCATTTAGTTTTATTTTAAATGTGCTGCCATATGAATGAAAGTGCCATAACATTTGTTGTGCAAACACACTTTTAACATCAGCATCTTTCTGTAGTTTTTATGTAGAAGCCTCGCTCCACTGTCTGTTTCCTTGAATGACTTGCTGCTATCAGTTGTGTGTTTTGCCTTTAAGTGATATTTTAGACTGGAACTACTACGCTGAGAAGACAATTCAACTTGGCAGTGTTTACAGATGACTTTGGTTCTGTCGACTCCGCCGTCTGGAAGAACTTTAAAATGAAAATGGCCGAGTAAAAGTTCCGTACCCTTCTCCATGTTTGGTGGATCCGCCGATTACTTTCTTTTCCTGTTCCACAGCAGACAGCAGCAGACTTTTACAAAATAAAAGCCTGTGAGCAGCAGACTTTTACAAAATAAAATAAATAATAAAACTTTATTTGATTTTAAACAGACTTTTACAATAATAAAAGCCTGCGTTAATGCGCGATTAAATATTTATCGCGTTAAATAATCAATGCGTTAACGCGATTATAACGAGTGAACTCGCCCAGCCCTAATAAAAACGATTCAGTCAGTGGCTTATAAACGCTCATGTTCTTATGTTTGATTGTATTACTGATATAATCTTTATCATTATTATTCTAACAAGTTGTCATGATCCCATTTCTACTCTGTAAATTAGATTTCTACTGAATTAATTCGTATCATTCTTGTTTTACTGTTTAACCAAAAGTCTGATTTTCTTTTTTTCTTTTTTTTCCGACTTTTTATTTCTCATTATTACCTCATCAATCCTTCCGGAAACATCTGATTTGTTCACACAAAGTCAAAAGACCCGAGTGTTGTCAGACTCCCAAACGCCACCTCACGACTGACAGATGCATGAACCAATCAGCTCGCTGCCCCCGTCTTGCACCCGATTGGTTGCCGCACGGCTATCTATGACGCTCCACCCTCCCCCCTGTTCTCAGCTCTTCCTGCTCATGGTGCTGCTGGTGCTGCTGCTGCAAGCTGCTGGTGTTGCCGTGACGATGAAATCCTCCCCCCTCCCACATGCTTGCACACACACACACACACACACACACACACAGGAGAGGCAGCAAACAAGACGGTATCATGACGCGATGGCTTCAGGCTGGAAAACAGACACTGATCATCCAGAAAATATGGTGAGTGCAGGCTTTATTTTCTGGGATGAGAGGACAGGAAGATGGGTGGATGGATGGATGGATGGATGGATGGATGGATGGATGGATGGATGGATGGGTGGGTGGGTGGATGGATGATGGACAGATGGAGGAATGTTTGAGGATGACAGCAGCAGCTGTAGCATGCCTGGGAGAGAGGGATGAAGGATAGAGGAGTGGAGGAAATGAGGATGGACAGATTGAATGAATGAACGCAGGCATGAACTGATCCACCTCAGCTTTAGAGCAAAAACAAGTGTCTGTGTGTGTGTGTGTGTGTGTGTGTGTGTGTTTGTGGTTGGGTGGGTGCGTAGGTGGGAGGGTGTGTGTGCTGTCAGGCCTGTATGAACGCGTTAGCATCCCGAGTGCTAACAGTAACAGGAGGTACGTCACTTCTGTGAACAGAAACTGGGCCGATCGTCTCGTTTTCACAGCTCCACTCTGCTCTGTGCACACGTACAGAATCCAGACGGGTCAGAGGCTGGGCCGACAGGGGGGGTTTATGTGTGAGACGACGTTTAAAGTTATTATTTCTGCTTAAAAAGTCAGTCACGTGACCAAAAAGAGAAAAAATGAATCCAAAACAACTATGAACGGATATTAAATCCCAACAGAGACAAGAACTACGATAAAAATGACCACACTGAGATGTACACATGGACATAAAACTATTGTAAATTGTATTGTAAAGTCAGCTAAAAATAGATAATAAGACATCAAATAACTATAACGAGAGAGACACTGAACGACCAGTCAGATCTAAAGTGGTTGTAGCAAAATAGCTGAAAAAGGGCACAAAATGGGCACGAAAAGACACAAGACTGTTAAAAAAAGCCCCAAAATTACTGTTAAGATGCAAAACGATAAAAGGAGAAAACATGAAAATGATGAGCAACAAGACAAGAGAAAGAAAACAGAAATTTACAACAAAAATCTCTAAACAGCAACAAGAAAAGTGGTGAGAAGAATGAAATGATTGTTAAAAAAAAAACATCCAAAACAACTATAAAGATTAAAATGGAAACAACTACAGATGCACCGTCACTGACAAAAAGCACACAAAATAACTCCAAAGAGATTTGAAATGACAACGAAGAAAGATGTTCAAAATGTCTATGGAGACACATTACATACAAAGGAAACCACAAAAAGACATAAAAGACTCAAATCAGAAGCAAAATAAGTACAAAGAGACACAGAAATGCAAAACTACTACAAAGATGCAACATGATGCTGGCAAGATGCACACTGACCACAAAGAGAGCAACAAAATCAATAAAACAATGTAACATTTTATTAAAATGACGTTTAAAACAACTGAGAAGGACACACAAAATACCTTTGAAGAGGACTAATAAAGACAAAAATTATGAACTGGAGCAGAACAACAACAATGAGATTTAAAAAATGCTTCTCAAGAGATGCAACAAATTACAGTACAATTACAGAGTACAAAAACACTCATATGAGAAGCAAAACAACAAAAACCGCAAGAAAATGGCAATAAAGATATCTAAAACTGCTAAAAAAATACACAAAATATCTACAAACTACACCCAAAATGACCAAGAGAAGATATGTCAACCGCAGTAAGATGCAAATCGACCACAAAAAGATACAAAATTACCGCAGTAAGATGCAAATCAACCACAAAAACAGACAAAATTACCGCAGTAAGATGCAAATCAACCACAAAAAGATACAAAATAACCGCAGTAAGATGCAAATCGACCACAAAAACATACAAAATAACCGCAGTAAGATGCAAATCGACCACAAAAAGATACAAAATAACCGCAGTAAGATGCAAATCGACCACAAAAAGACACAAAATAACCGCAGTAAGATGCAAATCGACCACAAAAAGATACAAAATAACCGCAGTAAGATGCAAATCGACCACAAAAAGACACAAAATAACCGCAGTAAGATGCAAATCAACCACAAAAAGATACAAAATTACCGCAGTAAGATGCAAATCGACCACAAAAAGATACAAAATAACCGCAGTAAGATGCAAATCAACCACAAAAAGATACAAAATAACCGCAGTAAGATGCAAATCGACCACAAAAACATACAAAATAACCGCAGTAAGATGCAAATCGACCACAAAAAGATACAAAATAACCGCAGTAAGATGCAAATCGACCACAAAAAGATACAAAATAACCGCAGTAAGATGCAAATCAACCACAAAAAGATACAAAATAACCGCAGTAAGATGCAAATCAACAGCAAAAAGATACAAAATAACCGGAGTAAGATGCAAATCAACAGCAAAACGATACAAAATAACCGCAGTAAGATGCAAATCAACAGCAAAAAGATACAAAATAACCGGAGTAAGATGCAAATCAACAGCAAAACGATACAAAATAACCGCAGTAAGATGCAAATCAACCACAAAAAGATACAAAATAACCGGAGTAAGATGCAAATCAACAGCAAAACGATACAAAATAACCGCAGTAAGATGCAAATCAACCGCAAAAAGATACAAAATAACCGCAGTAAGATGCAAATCAAACACAAAAAGATACAAAATAACCGCAGTAAGATGCAAATCAACCACAAAAAGACACAAAATAACCGCAGTAAGATGCAAATCAACCACAAAAAGATACAAAATAACCAGAGAAAGATGCAAATCAACCACAAAAAGACACAAAATAACCACAGTAAGATGCAAATCGACCACAAAAAGATACAAAGTAACCGCAGTAAGATGCAAATCAACCACAAAAAGATACAAAATAACCGCAGTAAGATGCAAATCAACCACAAAAAGACACAAAATAACCGCAGTAAGATGCAAATCGACCACAAAAAGACACAAAATAACCGCAGTAAGATGCAAATCGACCACAAAAAGATACAAAATAACCGCAGTAAGATGTAAATCGACCACAAAAAGATACAAAATAACCGCAGTAAGATGCAAATCGACCACAAAAAGATACAAAATAACCGCAGTAAGATGCAAATCGACCACAAAAAGATACAAAATAACCGCAGTAAGATGCAAATCGACCACAAAAAGATACAAAATAACCGCAGTAAGATGCAAATCGACCACAAAAAGATACAAAATAACCGCAGTAAGATGCAAATCGACCACAAAAAGATACAAAATAACCGCAGTAAGATGCAAATCGACCACAAAAAGATACAAAATAACCGCAGTAAGATGCAAATCGACCACAAAAAGATACAAAATAACCGCAGTAAGATGCAAATCAACCACAAAAAGATACAAAATAACCGCAGTAAGATGCAAATCAACAGCAAAAAGATACAAAATAACCACAGTAAGATGCAAATCAACCACAAAAAAACGCAAAATAACCGCAGTAAGATGCAAATCAACCACAAAAAGATACAAAATAACCACAGTAAGATGCAAATCAACCACAAAAAGATACAAAATAACCGCAGTAAGATGCAAATCAACAGCAAAACGAAACAAAATAACCGCAGTAAGATGCAAATCAACCGCAAAAAGATACAAAATAACCGCAGTAAGATGCAAATCAAACACAAAAAGATACAAAATAACCGCAGTAAGATGCAAATCAACCACAAAAAGACACAAAATAACCGCAGTAAGATGCAAATCTACCACAAAAAGATACAAAATAACCACAGAAAGATGCAAATCAACCACAAAAAGACACAAAATAACCACAGTAAGATGCAAATCGACCACAAAAAGATACAAAGTAACCGCAGTAAGATGCAAATCAACCACAAAAAGATACAAAATAACCGCAGTAAGATGCAAATCAACCACAAAAAGACACAAAATAACCACAGTAAGATGCAAATCAACCACAAAAAGACACAAAATAACCGCAGTAAGATGCAAATCAACCCTAAAAAGACACAAAATAACCGCAGTAAGATGCAAATCGACCACAAAAAGACACAAAATAACCGCAGTAAGATGCAAATCAACCACAAAAAGATATAAAATAACCGCAATAAGATGCAAATCAACCACAAAAAGACACAAAATAACCGCAGTAAGATGCAAATCAAACACAAAAAGACACAAAATAACCGCAGTAAGATGCAAATCAACCACAAAAAGACACAAAATAACCGCAGTAAGATGCAAATCAACCACAAAAAGATACAAAATAACCACAGAAAGATGCAAATCAACCACAAAAAGACACAAAATAACCACAGTAAGATGCAAATCAACCACAAAAAGATACAAAATAACCACAGAAAGATGTAAATCGACCACAAAAAGATACAAAGGAACCGCAGTAAGATGCAAATCAACCACAAAAAGACACAAAATAACCGCAGTAAGATGCAAATCAACCCCAAAAAGACACACAATAACCGCAGTAAGATGCAAATCAACCCCAAAAAGACACAAAATAACCGCAGTAAGATGCAAATCAACCACAAAAAGATATAAAATAACCGCAATAAGATGCAAATCAACCACAAAAAGACACAAAATAACCGCAGTAAGATGCAAATCAAACACAAAAAGACACAAAATAACCGCAGTAAGATGCAAATCAAACACAAAAAGATACAAAATAACCGCAGTAAGATGCAAATCAACCCTAAAAAGACACAAAATAACCACAGTAAGATGCAAATCAACCACAAAAAGACACAAAATAACCGCAGTAAGATTCAAATCAACCACAAAAAGATACAAAGTAACCGCAGTAAGATGCAAATCAACCACAAAAAGACACAAAATAACCGCAGTAAGATGCAAATCAACCCTAAAAAGACACAAAATAACCGCAGTAAGACTCAAATCAACCACAAAAAGATACAAAATAACCGCAGTAAGATGCAAATCAACCACAAAAAGACACAAAATAACCGCAGTAAGATGCAAATCAACCCTAAAAAGACACAAAATAACCGCAGTAAGACTCAAATCAACCACAAAAAGATACAAAATAACCGCAGTAAGATTCAAATCAACCACAAAAAGACACAAAATAACCGCAGTAAGATGCAAATCAACCACAAAAAGACACAAAATAACCGCAGTAAGATGCAAATACACCACAAAAAGATACAAAATAACCACAGAAAGATGCAAATCAACCACAAAAAGACACAAAATAACCACAGTAAGATGCAAATCAACCACAAAAAGATACAAAATAACCACAGAAAGATGCAAATCGACCACAAAAAGATACAAAGGAACCGCAGTAAGATGCAAATCAACCACAAAAAGACACAAAATAACCGCAGTAAGATGCAAATCAACCCCAAAAAGACACACAATAACCGCAGTAAGATGCAAATCAACCCCAAAAAGACACAAAATAACCGCAGTAAGATGCAAATCAACCACAAAAAGATATAAAATAACCGCAGTAAGATGCAAATCAACCACAAAAAGATACAAAATAACCGCAGTAAGATGCAAATCAAACACAAAAAGACACAAAATAACCACAGTAAGATGCAAATCAACCGCAAAAAGATACAAAATAACCGCAGTAAGATGCAAATCAACCACAAAAAGACACAAAATAACCGCAATAAGATGCAAATCAACCACAAAAAGATACAAAATAACCACAGTAAGATGCAAATCAACCACAAAAAGATACAAAATAACCACAGAAAGATGCAAATCCAACACAAAAAGACACAAAATAACCACAGTAAGATGCAAATCAACCGCAAAAAGATACAAAATAACCGCAGTAAGATGCAAATCAACCACAAAAAGACACAAAATAACCGCAGTAAGATGCAAATCAACCACAAAAAGACACAAAATAACCGCAGTAAGATGCAAATCAACCGCAAAAAGACACAAAATAACCACAGTAAGATGCAAATCAAACACAAAAAGACACAAAATAACCGCAGTAAGACGCAAATCAACCGCAAAAAGATACAAAATAACCGCAGTAAGATGCAAATCAACCACAAAAAGACACAAAATAACCGCAGTAAGATGCAAATCAACCACAAAAAGACACAAAATAACCGCAGTAAGATTCAAATCAACCACAAAAAGACACAAAATAACCGCAGTAAGATGCAAATCAACCACAAAAAGACGCAAAATAACCGCAGTAAGATGCAAATCAACCACAAAAAGATACAAAATAACCGCAGTAAGATGCAAATCAACCGCAAAAAGATACAAAATAACCGCAGTAAGATGCAAATCAAACACAAAAAGACACAAAATAACCGCAGTAAGATGCAAATCAACCGCAAAAAGATACAAAATAACCACAGAAAGATGCAAATCAAACACAAAAGACACAAAATAACCGCAGTAAGATGCAAATCAACCGCAAAAAGATACAAAATAACCGCAATAAGATGCAAATCAAACACAAAAAGACACAAAATAACCACAGTAAGATGCAAATCAACCACAAAAAGACACAAAATAACCACAGTAAGATGCAAATCAACCGCAAAAAGATACAAAATAACCGCAGTAAGATGCAGATCAACCGCAAAAAGATACAAAATAACTGCAGTAAGATGCAAATCAACCACAAAAAGACGCAAAATAACCGCAGTAAGATGCAAATCAACCACAAAAAGATACAAAATAACCGCAGTAAGATGCAAATCAACCGCAAAAAGATACAAAATAACCACAGTAAGATGCAAATCAACCACAAAAAAACGCAAAATAACCGCAGTAAGATGCAAATCAACCACAATAAGACACAAAATAACCGCAGTAAGATGCAAATCAACCCCAAAAAGACACACAATAACCGCAGTAAGATGCAAATCAACCCCAAAAAGACACAAAATAACCGCAGTAAGATGCAAATCAACCACAAAAAGATATAAAATAACCGCAATAAGATGCAAATCAACCACAAAAAGACACAAAATAACCGCAGTAAGATGCAAATCAACCACAAAAAGACACAAAATAACCGCAGTAAGATGCAAATCAAACACAAAAAGACACAAAATAACCGCAGTAAGATGCAAATCAACCACAAAAAGACACAAAATAACCGCAGTAAGATGCAAATCAACCACAAAAAGACACACAATAACCGCAGTAAGATGCAAATCAACCACAAAAAGACACAAAATAACCGCAGTAAGATGCAAATCAAACACAAAAAGACACAAAATAACCGCAGTAAGATGCAAATCAACCGCAAAAAGATACAAAATAACCACAGTAAGATGCAAATCAACCACAAAAAAACGCAAAATAACCACAGTAAGATGCAAATCAACCACAAAAAGATACAAAATAACCGCAGTAAGATGCAAATCAACCACAAAAAGACACAAAATAACCGCAGTAAGATGCAAATCAACCACAAAAAGACACAAAATAACCGCAGTAAGATGCAAATCAAACACAAAAAGACACAAAATAACCGCAGTAAGATGCAAATCAACCACAAAAAGACACAAAATAACCGCAGTAAGATGCAAATCAACCACAAAAAGACACACAATAACCGCAGTAAGATGCAAATCAACCACAAAAAGACAAAATAACCGCAGTAAGATGCAAATCAAACACAAAAAGACACAAAATAACCGCAGTAAGATGCAAATCAACCACAAAAAGACAAAATAACCGCAGTAAGATGCAAATCAAACACAAAAAGACACAAAATAACCACAGTAAGATGCAAATCAACCACAAAAAGACACAAAATAACCACAGTAAGATGCAAATCAACCACAAAAAGACACAAAATAACCACAGTAAGATGCAAATCAACCATAAAAAGATACAAAATAACCACAGAAAGATGCAAATCAACCACAAAAAGATACAAAATAACCGCAGTAAGATGCAAATCAACCACAAAAAGATACAAAATAACCACAGAAAGATGCAAATCAACCACAAAAAGATACAAAATAACCGCAGTAAGATGCAAATCAACCACAAAAAGATACAAAATAACCGCAGTAAGATGCAAAATGGTTGCAATGATGTAAAATAACATGCAGCACTTCATGAATAAACATCAAAATGACCACAATTTATTTAATATGTACAAAAAGCCCACAATGAGCAGAATAAAACGTAGAACCACTTTAAAGAACACATAAAAAATACCATTGAGAGATGCCACAAAACATACAAACCCAAAGAAAATCTACAGAGAAGCAAAGTACCAAAAAGAAAAATGACTCGACCACAGAGACACCAGAAGTATGAAGAGATGCAAAGAGACTGAACAGAGAAATAAACTCTAAATAAAAACCGCTGATGACAGTAACACATTTCATTTCTGACTTGAGGGAAGCGGGCCGTGAACATGAACTTTCCCACGGGAATAAACAGGAGACGGATCAGATTACCAGTGCGAGCGTTTGATTTCAGAAACCGGTCTGACCGTTAACGTCAGCCTGCAGCTGCGACTCGCCTCAAACTCGTTTTTACCGACTCCCACCAACAGCTGATGGAGTCTGCTGAGGCAGGACGATGGAAGCCGCTTCCTAATTAAATGAGAGTGTTCTCAGCAGCCGGCGCGTTGGATCAGGGACATCGTGCTTCTGTTATTCCAAGCAGAGTTAAGCCGACTTCCTAAAATGAAAACTAATCTTTTAGGCTACATTTACACTGTCAGTTAAATGTTACCCAATTCCGATTTTTCTCTCTCATGTGACACAGATCGGATATGTTTTTTGACCATGTAAATAGGAGGAGGACGCATGCATTCGGATATTTTGAGATCGGATACAGGCCTCCTTCATATGTGGAAATGTATCAGATACGAATCGGATATGTGACAATGCGACCGCCGTGTACACAGGCAGATCGGATATTCTTACACATTGCGTTCCGCACGTCATTAAATATGCGAGGATTTAGGTTTTTTTGTCGCACGTGGTAAGCTAGTGCATGCGAGACGCGTAAACATACGAGGAACATGTTGGAGGAGGTCAAAACCAACGAGGCGCAGTGGACAGTTGAGGAAGTGTTGGGCGAACTTCTCATGTACCGCAACACCAACATCACACCTGTGTCAACGTCGTCCATTTGCCTCAGCAGCAGAGTTTGGTAAACACTTAAGCGCGATGTTTCAGGTGATAGGCAAGTGTAATCGCGTGAATCAGATATGAGTCACATTATTAAAGTACGTGTAACCACACGTTAAAAAAAATCGGATTTAGGCAAAAAATCTGATCTGGGCATCAAGACTTGCAGTGTAAATGAAGCCTAAAGGGCCGTGTATACTCTCGCAGCAGTCTGTCGCAGGTATGACGCAGTTATTTTTGATTTATGCCCAATTTTGAAGCGCTGTCTGCGGTATGTTAATTCCACGCCACAACGCAAGAGGGACAATCATGAACAAGCTAGGACTGCTGGTGTGGTGGGTGGCGTGTTTCTCTTCCGGTTACGGAGGTCATTCAACAACAATGGCGACTGGACGAATGCGCACTTTGATTGAGATGCAGCTGATCGATCTAGAAATAGAAGAAATATTGCTACTACTGGAGCTGGCAGAGAGGCGAAAGAAGCGTCACGGTTAGCACGCTTAGCGTCACCATTAGCCGGTTAGCAAACCAGAAATACGCATAGTGTAGAGCGGATGTAGAGTTGACCAATCAGAGGCCTCCTTTCTCTCCTCCCTGCGACGATATCTGTCCAACTGTCTGCGGTCAGTTACAGTTTTGGGGAGGTGCACCAGAGTGTCTGCGAAAGGTGGGGGGGCATGTCTGCGTTAACTGCGACACACACGCAGACGACCTGGTTTCTGACCATAAACAGGCCTTAAGTGTGCGCAGCAGAGGATCGTACATACACGTATTTTGTTTAAAACACGACCACAAACTGTCACTAGTCAGTTCATTCTGACAGGAAGTTCTTTTAGGTTTTTAACTGAGTGAAAATAACCAAGTTCAAACCACATTCCCGTTGAACAGCAACAAAAAGTTGAATCTGTGATTTATTATCAGTTAGTCTGAACATTTATTCAACAGACACAAGTCAAAAGAGATGGTTTTCAGTGCCACTTTATGGAGAAAATAGACACAAATGTCGCCTTTGAATATATTAATCGATTCAATCCTTTTTCTCCAGTAGTTTTAAAGTGATGTCTCAGTTGAGGGCACTGGAGAGGTCTTATTTCCCTAATTTTCTAACCTCCTGAGAGTGGCTGAAACGCGTTTAAATCCTCGGTGGACGATACTACACAAACCTGACTGTGTTTTTATGGGTTTTATCAGCGAGAGCCAGGCGCTGCTGTTGCCACATTGTTAAGAGGGACATCGTACGAATGTGTTGGTCGAGCTGAGTGACTGTTTCAAGTACAAAGAACATTAAAGCATAATGGTCGATCTGGTGACCCCAATGGTTACCCTGGTAATAGGTGTTTGGTAAAACTAAACCAAAGCATGTAAAGCATGGTCTATCCATTTGTATAATGCTGGTGTGGCTTACACTATTCCTTTCTTTAATGAGATTTCAGCTTGAGGAGGATTACACCAGCATTTTGTGAACATCGTACAAAAACCACGACTTATTTCTGCAGAATTAGCTCCAGACTGAGGTCGCTGCCATTCCTGCACTGCTTTGTCATCAGCACTGAAGAGAGACGTTTGCAGGAAACTGCTGAGAGGTGGAGGCCAAAGGCAAAACTGTAGCTCTTTGTTGCATTTGATTTAAAGTCACAAGTCAGAGTTTCCAAATATTAACCGTCAAAGGGAGGTTATCTGACTCTAAAGTCCAAAGACTCTCACCAGCCCTGACCTAAAAAATCCAACTATTTGTAAGAAAGATAAGACTTTACTCCCTGTTATGTAATTAAAGATTAAAAGATCTCAGCTTTAACAATAATGCTGTAACAAACAGACTCTTGTAGGTTAGTCATGAAAACATTTTTCTTGGGAAATTCTCAATCAGCAAAGATTTTAACCAAAACATCTCTTTGTTTGGAACATTTTTATATTCGTTATCTCAAAATTTCACCAGAGCATCTTCGATAGAAAACACTCGATTCGGTTTAATTCAGGGGTATATTTCAAATAATTCATGTCTGTCGTGTACAGGGCCGTAGAACCAAATTTGGGGCCCCAGGAACAACCACTACCATGCATATTTGAACCAACATCGACCCTATGTTAGGCTTTTGGGACACTTGTATAGGCTAATAGTTATTATGAAAATAAATACATTAAGACAAATATGGCTTCTATATCACAATTATGTGGTAGCCAACAAAATTAGAGATTATTTTTTAATTATTTGACTTCGGCTGCTGTCACAGTGGTATGCAACGGAATGGGAATGGGATAATCAGTTACTGTAGGCTGTAATTTTGATATTTGGGCTCACCTTTCTTGGGAAAGAAATCAGTCAGCAGTTGCTTTCCTTCATTTTGTCTCTCTTGCCTTTCTATTCTTTTCTGAAAGCCTGATTTTTTTTTTTTTGGATGACATCTTTCATGTGCCGGCTGCTGCGTTTAATGCCTAATAATAAAGTGAGTGAAATTTATTGCGCATGTACAATCAAAGGTCCGCCAGAAGGCGGACTAAACCAATGCGCACTGATAATGGGGGTGTCTGATATAGATTATAGCCTATTTGCAGGCTGGGATATACATTTCAACAGATGTATTTCCAGAGAACATTGGATTTGCATAAATTACCAACATATATTGACATCATTTAAACAATTATTTTTAAAAAACGAAAGAAGAAGAAAATTTCCCTTAGGGCCCCCCCTGTAGGCTGGACCCTGTGAATCAGTCTGACTTTTCCCCCCTTTTCGACGCCGCTGGTCGTGTAGTGGTGGAGAGTAGAATCAAGATTTCATGTGTTTTGAGGGACTTTCAAGCTGTTTTTCAGTGTGGTTGGTTGTCACAGTTTCAATAACAATGGCACTTAACAATAGTTAACAAGGGAGCCAAAGCAGGGGGGCTAAAACAGGACCAATGTCATCTGTCTTGGTGGTACTCGTCAACACTCTGGCAGCAGTTTTTTTGGATCAACTGAAAGATTTTCAGTGAGCTGTTCTGGCATCCCGCTAAAACTGCATCGTAGCGGTCGAGCCCAGCTGTGATGAAAGCATGAACACATTTATTTAGCTTCACTTTGGGACAGGGTGCTTCTGATTTTGGTTATTTTCGGCAGATGAAATAAGGCTGCTTTAGAGGCCTGTAGGATAAGTGAATGAAAAAGATCCCAAATGGCTTCCAAGGTTCCTCACAGTTGTACTACAAACCAAGGAAATGCTGCCTGGAGTGATGATGTGATCAGATAGAGAATCTCTGATGACCAAAAACTATGACCTCAGTTAAGTCTGAACTCAAAGGTCATCCAGGCCTTGATGTCTTCAACACAAGCCTGAAGCTACAGTAACTGATTAGTTTCCTCAGGCTTCATGGGGAAATAGAGCTGGGCGTCATCAGCATAACGGTGGAGATCTATGTCATATTTCCTAATAAATCATGGAGAAACATGGGTTTACAACACTGAATAGCCATTTCTGACACCCACTGTGGTCCAACCTGAGCTTATCTGGCTGCTGTCTCTACTTCAGACCTGTAGCACCAAACAGTGGACGTCTGTCCAAGTCCTTTCCAGAGCTGACAAGGTCCAAACCTTTTCGACATATAACGTCTTTTTTTTTACGTCTTCGAAAAGAAGGATTTTCAGCCTCCGCTTTTCAGCCAAATCAGGTTGTAGTTTAAACATCTGGCATCTTTTTTGTGGTGGGATGATTGTGATAAGATGAAGTTACACTGAGGGACCTCTACTCTCAACCTTTTTGACCCTCTTTACTCTGCACCAGGTGCTCTGCTGAAGCTCTTTGCCCGTTTTTCTCGTTTGATGTTGCTGCTGTTGGACTTCTACACTGTTTGACCTTTTCCTGAGAGGCCTTCTCTGTAATCGAGCCTCGTGACAGCCGAAAAAACTACAGCTGCTTTGATACTGAGGCCCAAAGTGCCAAAACAAAGGAAATCAGAAACTGTTTGTGCATGCAGATGACATCAAAACGTCTCTTCCATCCAGAGGTGTGAGCAGAATGGCATGTGTGGGTGGGGCAGTTAGCTCATCTGGGGGGGCAGAAAACAATGCCTGAAAAAATCGGTGGAAAACCACTACTACAACTAGACACCAACTGGAAAGCAGTTTTGATGATTGTTCTGCCCCTTAACCCCTTCGCCATGTTGCAAATATGTCCCATTTTGGAGAGGCTTTTAGACCAGGACTTTAGGATGCAATAGCTTTTGTTTAACATGCTCCACATTCTCCATTGAGGGTTTAAATTCAAGTAGATACTTGGGGCAAGACATCCAGCCAACTCCAGCTTTTTATTACCTTCATTAAGGCTACATTTCAGATCATTATATACAACAAAAACATCAGCAAGGGGTTAAGGTTACGGAGGGGGGGAAACACGATAAATAAAGCTATAAACTTTGCTGATATATGCTTAAAATCACCACCTGCATTTATTCTATCAATACAAGACACAAACAGAGATAATAAATCGTGGCCTTTTTTCTGGCCAGTTTTCTTTGGATGGACAGGGCATTTCTCTCCCCCCGTAGCCACGCCCTTGCTTCCATCCAAAGAAAAAACTCCCTTTTATCAGGAAGAAACCTACATCAGAACCAGAACCAGGAAGGGCGGCCATTCCTGGCCAGGAAAGAGGGGACAACAAGCACCAGGCCAGGGATACCTGCTGAGAGAGAGAAACACAAGTTATTAATGTGCACGTACAGTCACAGCGTGAACACACAGTCATCTGAGTGGAAATCTCTCTCCGAGTCACATAACTGCAGATGAATTGTAAATACTGATGAATTTCCTCTTTGTGAACCTAAACGTAAGAAGGGCTTTGATTGTCTCTGACTGGGTGACAGTTACAGACAGTCACCACACTCTACAAACAGAGCCCCATAATCCTTTGCAGCAGAGAACACGCTTGAATGGAAATGTGGGGGAGTGACCGCAGTGTAAAGATGAGCTGAAAGACTTCAGAGAAACCATCCTGCTCTCATGTCCTCTGAGGGGGGAGGATGTGTAAATTTGTATGGAATTCAGATCCATAATCCCTCCTTTCCATGGATTATTCACAAGAATACTCAGCTAATATTTTACACGGGAGCAAAAACATGTTCACGATAAGAACCCAAACATTTACGACTCTTCCTCTGCTCGTCATTTAGCTTAAATGATGCTCTGCAAACAGAAATCTGCATCATTCATGAAGAGAATAACAGAATAAAGACAAAAAAAGCCAGATTAGAATGGTAAAATAAGATGTTTATCTACAATAACATGATTCAGAAAACACTGATATGTGTGTTTATGTGTGGATTCTGATCATTTACTAATCAGCTAACTTTTTCTTCCGTTAATTACAATAATGAATTCAAGCACATCATCTCCGTCTGTTTCTTTTTTTAAGATCTCTCGAGAAATAACCCGAGAGCTCAGAACACACACCGAACTGACAGAAAAATACTGAGGTGGCGGTTTTATGGACAGCTGGAAGGCTGCTGATCCCTCTTAAGTCGTGTGCTGAACAGCCCAAGTTGTTACAGCACAACGCAGAACACAACGGCTGCCGGCAGGTTAAAAAAAAACGAATGAGAACGTGCATCATAATCCTTCGGTCACGTATATGTTTGTTTTTGCAACAACTGTTTACTGTTGCTGTACCGATGGTGCGAGAATGGGGAAACAGAATTTGTGAAAATGTCGTGTTTTCTTCTGTTGGGCTCAAAACAAAGTACTGGTAGAGCATTGATAGCTCATTTATTTCGCAAGTGAAATAAAACTAATGATGAGATCTGACGTTGATATCAAAGCAAAAAGCAAAAGCCAGAAGGATTCGACTTCCCACATCTGAGAAACAGAAAATGCAGCATGGCGTGAGGTTGAACTGCGACAGAGATCCAGAGGAAGAAGCATGCAGTGAATTCAGCTGATCTCACAGAGTCCACCACAGAGTCCACCACAGAGTCCACCACAGAGTCCACCAGAGTCCACCAGAGTCCACCAGAGTCCACCACAGAGTTCACCACAGAGTCCACCAGAGTCCACCACAGAGTCCACCACAGAGTCCACAACAGAGTCCACCACAGAGTCCACCAGAGTCCACCACAGAGTTCACCAGAGTCCACCACAGAGTCCACCACAGAGTTCACCACAGAGTCCACCACAGAGTCCACCACAGAGTTCACCACAGAGTCCACCAGAGTCCACCACAGAGTCCACCACAGAGTCCACCACAGAGTCCACCACAGAGTCCACCAGAGTCCACCAGAGTCCACCACAGAGTTCACCAGAGTCCACCACAGAGTCCACCACAGAGTCCACCACAGAGTCCACCAGAGTCCACCAGAGTCCACCAGAGTCCACCACAGAGTTCACCAGAGTCCACCACAGAGTCCACCACAGAGTCCACCACAGAGTTCACCACAGAGTTCACCACAGAGTCCACCACAGAGTCCACCAGAGTCCACCAGAGTCCACCACAGAGTTCACCAGAGTCCACCACAGAGTCCACCACAGAGTCCACCACAGAGTCCACCACAGAGTCCACCAGAGTCCACCAGAGTCCACCAGAGTCCACCACAGAGTTCACCAGAGTCCACCACAGAGTCCACCACAGAGTCCACCACAGAGTCCACCACAGAGTCCACCAGAGTCCACCACAGAGTCCACCACAGAGTCCACCACAGAGTCCACCACAGAGTCCACCAGAGTCCACCACAGAGTCCACCACAGAGTCCACCAGAGTCCACCAGAGTCCACCACAGAGTTCACCAGAGTCCACCACAGAGTCCACCACAGAGTCCACCACAGAGTCCACCAGAGTCCACCAGAGTCCACCAGAGTCCACCACAGAGTTCACCAGAGTCCACCACAGAGTCCACCACAGAGTCCACCACAGAGTCCACCACAGAGTCCACCAGAGTCCACCACAGAGTCCACCACAGAGTCCACCACAGAGTCCACCACAGAGTCCACCAGAGTCCACCACAGAGTCCACCACAGAGTCCACCAGAGTCCACCAGAGTCCACCACAGAGTTCACCAGAGTCCACCACAGAGTCCACCACAGAGTCCACCACAGAGTCCACCAGAGTCCACCAGAGTCCACCAGAGTCCACCACAGAGTTCACCAGAGTCCACCACAGAGTCCACCACAGAGTCCACCACAGAGTCCACCACAGAGTCCACCACAGAGTCCACCAGAGTCCACCACAGAGTCCACCACAGAGTTCACCACAGAGTCCACCACAGAGTTCACCACAGAGTCCACCACAGAGTCCACCACAGAGTTCACCACAGAGTCCACCACAGAGTTCACCACAGAGTCCACCACAGAGTCCACCACAGAGTTCACCACAGAGTCCACCACAGAGTCCACCACAGTCCACAGCTTACTGGGACAATGAACCAGTGAGCTGTAACATTACTGATTGTTGGAAAAAGTCAGGATCAATGAAAACTCTCTCCTGAAGTTTGGGACACGGTTTGGGTTACGGTTTGGGACACGGTTTGGGACACGGTTTGGGTCACGGTTTGGGTCACGGTTTGGGTCACGGTTTGGGACACGGTTTGGGACACGGTTTGGGACACAGACACAGTTCGGGACACGATTCGGGACACGGACACGGTTTGGGTCGCGGTTCGGGACGCGGTTCGGGACGCGGTTCGGGACTGTAACCAGGCTTTTGGTGTCGATCCGTCACCATCACGTCCGTGTCATTCATACATGTGAACTGAATCATTTCTTCTCTCCACGGCTAAATTTAGGATTTTGGGATTAAAGGCCCAGTGATTTTCTTCACATTTCTATTTCTTAGCTGGTGCCACACCCCACTCTATGCAGTCTATCACCATGGAAACCACTACCTTCCCTCCCCCCGTCTACTTTTCATCACTTTGAAGATATTTCGGTGACCCACATTCCTGCTCCCAGAGGCTCCTTATTAGCATCTCACTTCTTGGTTCACTTCGGCTGCGGGTCCTAAAAGAAACAACCCGTCCTCTTCACTCCCGTCCTCTTCACTCCCGTCCACGGACCATCAGTACCGAGGCGTGCCATGAAGGAAAGAACAAATATGCTTTCTCCTTCTTTCCCAGCAGATATCGCTGCAGTCTGAGGTTTTTATTGCCGTTTCCTTTGTGCTTGAATGCAGGAATTCTGGGACATAAGAATGTAAACATTGGAATGGGACTGCATCACTGTGGCTGTGACAGTCAGAAATCAATAAGTCGGACAAAGGAAAGATGGAGAAAAGTGACACTGCAGTCCCTCTGTGAATCCCGGCAGCATCAGCTAGAGTTACTGCTGTTACTGACGGCTTCATTTGTAACGTCTTTACTCGAAGGGGAAGATAAAAAAAGACTGTTCTTAAGTGCAACTGTGTGCAACGCTGGAGTGTGTAACAACCCTCAAACCTGAGACAAATGTTGGTGAAATCTGACCTCCCTGTCACTGTGTTCCGCTCCTGGAGATTTGTGATGTGCACTCAACGCACTCACCCGTCCAACACCAGGAAAGCTATGACAATAAGAGGTGCAATCAATTCTTCCACCAGAAATGCCATTCCTAAGCGTAACCCAGGGCCAGAGCCGTCCCGTAGCCTCACTCATGAACATCTGCATTAAGCATGTCAGGTTTGTGAGAAGAGGAACAGATGCAACTCAATTCAAATTGACATAACTTCACATGAAAACGAAGTTAAGATCTTCTACATCTGGAGGTTTGCAGCTGGTTGAATGTGTCAGTGGGTCATGTGACTCCCTGTTTGTGCTGATTTAGCTTTGGGTTTGTCCTGTTGCTGCTGTTTGGAGTCATATTCTCTGGGAGATTGCTGTTTTTGAGCACTGAGTTCCAAACCCAGTCCAGTAAGAGTTATGAATATGGGTGTGTTCTCTGTGGTTCAAACTTTAGACTTGATCAGTTCATAAATCTCAGCAGCATGGAGAAAATGCAGGTATTTCTTTCTCTCCTTTTTATGAGTGTAAAGAAAGTGGCTGAGTGCATTAAAGTCTGGCTAAGTTCCATTTTTCTTGAGTTATCAAACCTTCTGGCACCACAGAAATAAATTCGATCTGAAAATAAGTAAAATCACAGATTCAGCTACTGTAAGACTGTGAATGGAAGTAAATCTTTGTCCGGTGAGTTAGAAGCGTCACCTTCAAGAGTTCATGTGAGGTTAAAATAGTTTAAATATGTGAAAAACAGTAGATTAACTGCGAAAGCAAAGCAACATCGAGAGCTAAGAATATTTTCAAAGGATCGAAGATACAGAACACGCACAAAAAAGGTTTTTAATACTTTATCGTTTGATGGAAGTTCTGGAACTTCTTTATGAATAAAAGCAGTTTTGTATGTGACAAAGTTTTAAAGTTTCGCTGAAATGAACAAAAAGGAAAAAAGTTGGACTGAGCAACTGGAAGCACGTCGAGGAGAAGCTGTAACTCTGTGTCTGGCAAACTGAGACCCTCAGTTCCTGCTTCATGCCCAAAAAAGAGGCAAATCAAGCATCCATGTTTATCAGCCAAGTCAACACTATGACACTATGATCATCCACTTTACACTGAACGGTTAACTTTACTGCCATCTGGTGGCCAACAGAGGAACTGCAGAGTGGGTCATCTAGCTTTGTCTGTAAAAGCCTTTTCTTTATCTGCTTTTCTGGTTAATCTTTATCTCTCTCCTCTCTTTCTCCTAGGAACCATCAGATTCTGAACTCGGCTTGAAACGTCTGTGAATTAAAAAAAAACTTTTGCTTTGCCTCATATTATACCTGAGGAGGACTGGACTGGCTTCTCACAAACCGCAGTTCTCTTGTTTTTGGTGTTTCAAGAGGCATATAGCAGTCTGGGACAAGAAAACACAGGAAGCAGAAGGATGTTTAACAAGACAAACCTTTTTACCCAGCTGTAATCTTAGTGTACAGGCTCACTTGAAGGGTATTACCCCCTCTTTTCTGCATGAGGCTTCCAGAAAGGGAAGCCGACGTGGCTGATTGTGCCCTAAAATTGCATCTAAGGTCCAGGCATTCTTTATGGGGCGCTAGACTTCAACAGGCTTTTTCCTGAGATCCATCCTGTGACAAGAGTCACACTGTGAAGGTTTCATCCCGTCTCTCAAATCTACGATGGAGTAAACAAAAAAGACGAGAGGTTTGCTCAAGGAAACAAAACCCAAACAAAGTGGTGAACCTTGAGTCTGAAAAGTAAGCCCCCTCCCCTGGCTGCAGTGTGGACTAAGGGGTGTGTTCGGAGGTTCACCCCCACCAGGCTGCCACTCGTAGATGGAGGCCCACCAACACTCCCCAGATAGCAGCAGTGAGGAGTGCACCGTCCTGGAAGCTCCGCCCGGCAAAAACACCTGCCCGCAGCATGCAGGGAAGGTAAAAAGATGCTCCTTCAACAGAAAGTAACCTCCTTATGACAACTGCTGCATTAAAATGCTGAGGGTCACAAAGACTCGTTGGTTAAACAAAGCTTAAAAACAAGAAAAAGACAATTGTATGGCTTTCATTACGTCCGCTTGTCTATTATCTAAATGCCGTAAACTGTGGAATCTGCACAAGGCTAAAAGTCGGTCTCAAACCCATCTCGTAAGTCCTCACCCAACTGAACCCGACTGGCACCCGAATCTGACCTTTAGGAACCACTTCATGTCCCCAATCTTCTTCACAGACTGGAGGATTCAGCTGTTGGCTTAACTCCTTTGCCATCAGGGATACTAAATCTGGTTACTTGTCATGTAAGGATGGGAACTGAATAGAAATAATTAGAGCTCAGAGCTTTATGCAACAAAACAACCCAAAACTCAGTTCCCCGTCGGGAGCTTTTGGGTTTTGGTTGGGTTGCAGAACCTTCCCTTTTGCTACATAAAGACAATGGGCCTAATGCAAGAACCGTTCGTACGCACAGATTTGTTCTTAAGTCGTCCGTACGAGTGATTTAAGAGAATTTGCGCATTCACCAATCTTTTCGTATTTTACGTTTTCTTTCAGGTACAAACAGAATTTACGAGTGATCCAGATCTGTCATAGGAGTTTCCTAAATTAGTCCGCTGTTATTCAAATCACGTTTGCTTGACTATTGGATTGTATATTTAATTACTTTGAAGAAAACATAGATAAATATACATTATACCCCATAATTATGCTGACATTATTCTGTTTGACTTAAATTGTGCACTAATTGAAGGTTCATTTGAATCTGTATATAACAAGGTCAATAGGAAGCGTAACCAGCGGCTGACTTTCTACTTTCGGATGCCTTAGTGCGTCAGGCTCTTGGAAGAGACCGTGTAGATATCCATGTGGAGACAGACGAATGGCTGACATCGCGATTAAGATTCCAAAGGACTGTGCTGCTACAAATATGCAGCTTGCTAGAGCCACGACTCCAGAGAGAAACACGCCGATCAAACCCAATTCCACCACACGCCCAGGTCCTCACCACCCTTGGATTTTTGGCCACTTGAACCTTTCAGAGGGAGATTGGAGACAGATCGGGGGTGTCCCAGTCCTCTGTGAGTCGTGCGCTCCCCTTGGTCATCAAAAGTCTCATCAGTTTATCACCCATGGTACATCAAATTCCCATTCGCCGCTGTCCAACAAGAACAAATTAAGAGGGACTTTCATCCCGTGGCTGGACTGCCAATCATAATTGGAGCATGAGATACATATATGCATCAGAGCACCCGTACTATCGTGGAGCGCACTGAGCTGAAGGCCAGGTGGGTGTGTCTCGATACCTCGTTCATGGCGCAATATTGCCATGAACGAGGGTCTCCTACTACCTGAACCAGCCCAGGCAGACCAGAAGGTGTGGTGCCAGAAGACCCCCCTCATGGACCGCCCCATCAAAGAGCCATCATGATGAGGCAACAACTGATTGCACGGCTTTAGTTGCAGTCATCGATCTGCTGCCTATGGCGAGACGTTTTTTTTAAGCCATTTTAATATCAAACCATTTATTTTTTTTATTTCGGTGACACGGTATTAACAGCACTCGTAATTGCTTCCCATTTCTTTGCTTTAGCAGTTCCCGTAATTCCACTGCTGACACTGCTAAAATGACAGATTTTCTTTTTTGGATCTCTGAAAGCAGAACTTCAGTCTCAGAGCCCGTAAAGTTGTTCTTTTTGCGCCTTGATGTCATTTTCATGACTCAACACTCAACACTTCCTGGTACAGGACAGAGGAAGCACAGCCTTATATGGTATCATTTTGGGCGTGGAGTATGCAAATCTACTATCCTCGTGCACGTGAACTTAGATACGCACGAGTGGGATTCATCATTTACGCAGGTCGTTTACACACTTTTTCCGAAGTTAAGAGCGCTTGTTGAATCTGACGTGGCGTGTTCGTACGAGACCTTATTACGAAAAGAGAAATTTAGAATAAAAATACGAAAATGTTCTTGCATGAGGCCCAATGAGTACCATTCTTTTATCAGTGATGCTCGAATTCTAATTTGATTGGACTAATTCAAAGGAATCGTTTGATAATTACAGAAAAAAAAAAATGCTTTCTTAAAAAGAGTTAAATGTTCAGATTATTTCTTGCACGCACTGTAAATATTAAGCCAGAGCCAGCAGCTCATTAGCTTAGCTTAGCTTAGCTTAGCTTAGCACAACAACCGAACATGGTGGAAACTAAATTTAGGCAACCAGAGATTGAAGGATCAAATTATCCCTGTATTTCACATCGTTTCGAAATCACACTAAAAATAACTCAACTTGATATGAAGCATCAGCAAAACAGCTCAAAACATGATACTCTGTTGGCTTCAGGTTCAGGAGGTCGGTCAGACATTTCCCTTTGAAACCACAATGAGATTAAATAGACAAATGTTAGATCAGATTCAGTGTCAGTCCACATCATCCGTCCGTCCGTCTCTGGCTGAACACCCCTCCCTCTGCAGGTGGCTGACCTGTACTGTTCGGTGTGTGAATGTGCGCTGTGTGAGGACTGTGTGTTGGAGCACGAAGAGCACCCCAAGGTGCCCCTCAGCCAGGCCCTGGAGCAGCACCGCTGCAGGCTGCAGGAGAGGCTTGGCGCTGTCCAGAACAGGTACGAGTCGAGGTGGGAACCACAAACACCAGACAGCACACACATTTTTTTTTTACCAATGTGTCACTTGTTGTAATTTTACTTTGATAGCAAAGGATGTTATGAGTGTATGCATCCAGTAGGGGGCTCTCTCATCAAACAATTCCCATTCAACAGTCATTCCTTGTCAATACAGTCCTTATGAAGGTGTCTTATCTTAATTTAAATCACTAAACAGCCTTTCCATATCGTCACTGATTAGAGCGTATGTCAGGTCTATAAAAATCGGTACTCAGACCTATGGTAAAATATTAGAATAATTCACTTACATAAGTAGACATATCAGGACACTCAAAGTTAAATGAGAAAACACCCCCATCTGGTGGACATATAGGGAACTGCAGGTTGAGGGATAGAAGATTTATCAGGATGCTAAAGACACAACTATTTACATTTTTCATTTAATGAGTTAAAGAGTGTAATTGGTGTTCTGCAAATTAGGGACAAGTTTGGCCTTACCTTTAAATCTCCTCCCTCCAGACTCCCTCAGATTTCAGATGCACTGTCCTTCGTTAAGGAGATCCTCCAGCAGCTGACCAATCAGAGAGCTTCCATCGAAGAGGACATCCAGTCAAGCTTTGAAGACCTGCACAAGCAGCTCGATGTTCGGAAGAGTGTCCTGCTGATGGAGCTGGAAGTCACATATGGACTCAAACAGAAGGTGCAAACGTGTCAAAATAAGATCAATTAGTTTAGTTCCGAGTATATTACCTTTTATGCTTGTAAAGGTACAACCTAACGCGCTGCTTGGATAAAAGATAAGTTTCCGTCTCTAGGTCCTCCAAGCCCAGATAGACAATCTTGTCCGAGGAGAGGGGGACATCACGTCCACCTGTACCCAGACAGAGGAAGCTCTGGCTGGGGAAGCATGTGTGGCGAGCCTGCAGGTGGAACGTGAGCTGGAGGAGAGGCTGATAGAGCTGGCTCGCTTTCGTTTGTCATGCCAGCCGGAGGAAAATGACCAGCTGGATCTGGTGATGGAGACAGATGGACTAAGAAAGTCCATACACAACCTGGGAACCATCGTCACGACCAGGTGAGACCATTCTGACAGCAAATATTCTGGACAGAGTTCAAAGTAAACCTCTTCTAACCTCTTTTTTTGTGTATATAAAACTTCTTCATCTGCTTCAGCGCGGTGGCAAGCCAGAGCGAAGCCATGGGTGCCGGCCTTGAGCAGTGCATTGTGGGGCATCCTGCTTCTGTTACCATTGTGACAAGAGACAAGTCAGGGGGAGCCTGCAAAAGTGGAAACGCAATCCTGTCCGCTGAGGTTTGTTTTATGGCTGCACTCAAATTAAATGTAGCACATTTCTGTGAACAGGCTTTGGCACCTTAGTTCAACCGTCAGAAATCTGGGAGTGACCTTTGACCTTTGACCTTTGATCTGAGGTTGGACAAACAAATGAATAATGTCGTCAGGACTAGTTTTTTCCAGCTGCGTCTCCTGGCCAAAGTTGAAATGTTTTTAAGTCGTCATGACCTTGAGAAAGCCATCCATGCCCTGATAAGTTGAAGGTCAGACTATTGCAATGCCCTTTATGTGGGCGTCTCCCAGTCTTCTCTCAGCCGCCTTCAGCTGGGGCAGAACGCTGCTGCCCGTCTTTTAACCAACACCAACAGACGTGTGCACATCACTCCTGTTCTTAACTCCCTCCATCGGCTTCCTGTCCTTTAGAGAACTGACTTTAAACTTTTAATGTGTGTTTTTAAAGCTCTTAACGGCCTCGCCCCGTCGTATTTATCTGAGCTTTTAACAGTCCTGGTAGAGCTCTGAGGTCAGCAGATCAGTTTCTGCTGGAAGTGCCCAGGTCAGAATACAAACCCTGGGGTGAGCGAGCCTTTTCCCAAAGCTGCCCCCAGGCTCTGGAATAAGCCCCCCGTCCAGCTGCCTCTTATTTCTGACCTGGGCCTCTTCAGATCTAGGCTAAAAACCTACTTATTTAGGATGGCTTTAATACCCAGTAGTATGATGACAGTTTTATTTTATCTTATATTATTAGATTTTGCTGTATTTTATTGCTTTCACTGTTCTTTTATTGTTTTTATTTGTTTTTACTTCTTCTTCTCTTTATTTATTACCTGCTGTAAAGCACTTAGGTACACCGTAAGGATCGTCTGTAAAGGGCTGTATAAATAAAGTACATTTACATTTCTGTGAACAGGTTCCCTCTGAGATGACTAATCATGACCCACATGTTCATGCAGGTGTTCACCCCAGATGGCAGCATCGTAGACGGTGAGATCGTCGACCACAAGAACGGGACGTACGAGTTTGTGTACACGGTGCCAAAGGAGGGCGACTTCTCACTGGCTCTCCGTCTGTACGACCAACACATTAAAGGAAGTCCCTTCAAACTGACCATCACCAAGGTCTTAGAGGCAGAGGTAGAGGTGGGTGGAGTCCTCTTCTTCTCCTGCTGTTACAACATTTGCATGACAAAGTTGCCAAATTCTTGCCAGCCAAGTCTAAGGTATGCTAGTCAAACCGCTCATCTTCTCTTTCCTGAAAGTGTGTTTAAATGGTCCAAAATGCCCAAATTAGAAGATGAGTTGAAAACACACTTTAAGACAGCCACAATCCCAAGATTCACGTTTCTGCTCTGGGGAACGAGACCTACTCTTAGACCTATTATGATCGAGTCCCATTACGACTATGTCTTCCATGCTAATAGCTCAACATGCTGTTATTAACTTTGGAGAATTAGCCATTTCCTGGAACTTAGCATAGGTTCAGAACTCAACTGCGGCCAAAGTAAAGGTCAGTTTTAAGGACACCTATGAATCCTCTATTTCTCTCAGTGATCTGCATTTAAAGTCGTATGAAAATAAAGAATACTCCCTATCGGTTCTAAATTTTAATGTTTGAGGACGTCATAATGAATCATCGGTCCTCACCGGTGGTCTAACCTAACTTACCCTAACAATGGACATCTTGCTTAATGTTTCTGTGATGCTGGCTATCAACTCTGTAAGTCAACCCAGGTTTTCAGACTCTGGATATGCACGTGTTTACATAAAAAAGGGTCTTATTCTGCCTTAAGGAACACTGGCTGCCATGGTTTAAAATGCTCTTTGAACCAAATGAAAAACGATTCAAAGCAGTTATTGGTCTACTTATAAACATCTTAAGTTCATTTTCAGGCTTACAGACTCTAAAATGTTCATCAAAAAGGGTTTTAGCTGTCCAGGAATTGAAGTTGGTTTTTGAAACATTTTATCAGATGGATATGTGGACATGAATAAAAACAAGGGGAGTTTGGTACACTGTGCACTCACACACTGTAAGAGGAACAGCAAGGAAATCATTTCAAGCTCACAAATCATTTCAATAAATCCAATTTTCGACATCTTGGAATATCAATGGGAACAGGTTTTAGAGTAGGCTGTTTCTGTTTGAGGTTGATTATTCTCTTCTTCTGACATGTTTTTGTTTAATTTTCTTACAGAACTGCTTGGTTGCTTTTACTTGCGTTGATATCTTAGCATGAGTTGTCGTGAACCAGAAGTTATACTGGGTCTATGCTACTTTTTAAATTAATTCATTTATTATCATTAATATTATTATTATTATTATTATTATTATTAGTTAGTAGTAGTATTTGTATTAGAATTGGTATTATTATTGTTGTTGTTAATATACAATCATTGTAAATATTAATAATTTTTTGAGCTACTTGACTAATTTGAATTTCCCCCATTGGGGGATGAATAAAGTATTTTTCTATTCTATTCTATTCTTCTATAAAATGTATTCATTATGAATGATTTGACCCAAGGTCAAAGTAAATGGTGTAGTTCTGTCCAATCTTATGACCGATACTGTACGTTTTTTTTACATTTTAAAGTGTTTTTGGAAACATTTAAACTAGTATCTTGTGTGTTTAGATAAATGTTTTCTAATTATAATGAAACCTAAGAAAAGCCACAACATTTTAGTGAGCCTAATACCACATTTGCTTATTCTGTATGGCAGGGATACCCACATCTGGTCCTCGAGGGCCGCTGTCCTGCAGGTTTAAGATGTTTTCCTGCTTCAACACACTTGATTCAGATCAATGCACCATCAGCAGGCTTGTGCAGAACTTAACAATCCTTTGAAGAGATCCATTTCATTTGAATCAGGTGTGTTGAAGCAGGGAAACATCTAAAACCTGCAGGACCGGATGTGGGTATCCCTGCTGTATGGTCTCCTCAGCCTGTACAAATATTTTCAAAGTAGAACAGCAATTAAACTCTTTAAGTTCATACTTGTATTTACATATCGTCGCTGTGTCATCCTTCTGTTATCGTCTCTCCAGGTATCTCCCTCGACCACAACGGCAACCAACTCAGCCGCAAACGCCACCCCGTCCACAGGCTCCTCTGAAGGGGCAAAGAGACGAGGCAAGTCCCCCGGCCAGAAGAAGAAGGGCTCCAAGAGGGCCAGCAGCGCCTTGGGTACGCCGCGACGCAAAACTCAGAACCCCATCGAAGATGACCTCATCTTCCGGATTGGTGAGACATTCCTCTGTCATTATGCATTTAAATCCCTGAGAATCAGGTGGTGGTTGTACTAAAGGCACTGAAGCCAAAGCTCTTATTAAAGTGACAACACACATTGTTGACTGTTAGACTAATCAGGCATTTTGAAAGGCTGGTTTGCACTCTCTTACATCAAAGACTGTTTCTAAAATGTTCCCTTCATAGTTAACAGTCTACACGGAGGTACAGATTCACCAATCAAATACAGTCAAATATCAAAATAACCTACCTGACCAAAGGGTGTTGTGCCGATGATATTTTTGTTATAGACAAAACAGGTGAAATGTCAAATGTTAAACAGAAAAATGGTGCTTGTTCAGTTTTGTTTGATGTTTTCTTCAGGAACAAAGGGGAGGAATAAAGGAGAGTTCACCAACCTTCAAGGAGTGGCTGCCTCCTCCAGCGGCCGGATACTGATAGCCGATAGCAACAATCAGTGTGTTCAGGTATCCTTCGTTTTTTTGTCCGGTCCTCGGGTCTTCATAGGGTGCATATGACACCTGAAAGTATTTTATCTGCACTCCTCACTTTTAAATTAATTAATTAATGATTATTGGGGTTTTTAAAAAATTGTAAAATTTTAATTATTTTTTATTTTTATTTTTATTTATTTTTTAATTATTATTTTTTATTCATTTATTTTTTTTATTTTTTTATTGTTTTTTAAATGATTTTATTGCCTTCTTGTGATTTTATGTAGCTGTGAAACACTTTGAATTGCCTTGTTTACAAATTGTGCTCTATAAATAAAATTGCCTTGCCTATAACCGACAAACTGGGAAATGTATCACATCTCCAGATTTTCTCCAATGAGGGCGAATTCAAGAGTCGTTTTGGGGTGCGTGGACGGTCGCCGGGCCAGTTGCAGCGGCCGACAGGTGTAGCTGTGCACCCCAGTGGTGACATCATCATCGCCGACTACGACAACAAGTGGGTCAGCATTTTCACCTCTGAGGGCAAGTTTAAGGTAAGAGCTTAAGGGCTGCGGGATCACCGTGAGCCTGGAAGTCTTCTTTTATGTATAAACATAAACTGTTCGACGTCTAATCTCTCGTGTGTTGCTGAGTTTTTCTTCATCCATGCTGGTTGCATTTGCTGTCCACCAGGCAAAACTCGGCTCTGGTAGACTCATGGGGCCAAAGGGCGTGTCCGTGGACCAAAATGGCCACGTGATCGTGGTTGACAACAAAGCGTGTACGGTTTTCATCTTCCAGCTGACTGGCAAACTCATCACCAAGTTTGGTAGTCGAGGCAACGGTGACAAGCAGTTTGCAGGTAATGTTTATTCCAAGAGATAGGAATTCATTAACTCATACTATCAAATAGAACAAGCACTATCATTTAAATAAGACTTTTTGATCATATTTAAACAACTAACACAATTCCTGAGTGGACAATGTGAGTTTTTGAGAAGAAAACAGCGATTATACTTAATTTTTCAAGATGCGATTTGAAAATTAAAGCATCAGAAACTACTACAAGTGACTGATTTTCATCAATGAAAGCAGGTGAGGTATCAGGAGTCAGCTTTGTGAACCTTTGAACTTGATTGGTAACTTAAGAATGGCTGTGACTTGATGAATAACTCTTACTCTACTAATAATGAGTTCTTCGCCATATAGATTAATCTTCTTCTTGGAAAAAAAATAAAATATTTGAGTGGGTAAAGTTGATGTTAGTTGAGGTAAAATGTCAGCAGTAATGTGATACTGTCTCTATGTTCCTGCCCTGAAGGTCCACACTTTGCAGCCGTAAACAATAACAATGAAATCATCATAACGGACTTCCATAACCACTCTGTCAAGGTACATAATATATAGCATTTACTCTGTAGCTCGCCGTAGAATAAAAGAAAAGCTTTAGTCTAATGTTGTTGATATCTTTGTTTGGTCAGGTTTTCACCCCCGAGGGAGAGCTAGTGTTAAAGTTTGGCTCAAATGGGGAAGGAAATGGCCAGTTTAACGCTCCAACTGGTGTAGCGGTTGACATTAATGGGAACATCATAGTAGCTGATTGGGGAAACAGCAGAATACAGGTACAACACTGATCCACAGGGTTTTCAAGCATGTAATGACAAAAAATCCCAATTATATACACATTTCCTCTCCTGGTTCCAACATTTCCAGGTGTTTGACGGCAGCGGCTCTTTCCTGTCCTACATCAACACATCGGCGGACCCGTTGTACGGCCCACAAGGTCTGGCTCTGACCTCAGATGGACACGTGGTGGTGGCTGACTCTGGCAACCACTGCTTCAAAGTCTACCGCTACCTACAATGATAAAGGCACGGATGGAAACACTGAAGTGGAAGCTGGAGACAGGTGGACGAGGGAAGGTTAAAATGGGGGGATACGGCGCACAATGTCATAGTCTTAGTATCACTGCATGAACCTGTACCACGGGATGGATAAAAAAAGAAGAAACTCCACGGAAAAGAGTTGGCTTACATCAGAACTTCACTGCAGGTGTGTACTTTTGATGATCTTTGATCAAGAACGTAACGTAATGAAGATGGAAATATAAGATGATGGCCTGAAGAACTGCCAAAACCCTCCAGGAAATCAGAGAAATATCGCAGAAGGGGATGCAGGAATGATGTAAGTAGAGACAGTTGTGTTAACGTTGGTATCGTCCAATTTGGGGGTCGCTATTTCCCCCTAAGTTTGGCACGGATGGATCAATGGAAGACTAGATGGATGAAAGTTTTCCAAAGAAAAGAGAAAAACCAATTGATGATGAAACCACTGCTTGAATCTACAATATTGTGACTGTTGGATTAAGGGATCAAACAAATATCAAAGGCATGAATACATAAATGTGGATATTTGGAGAGAATGGATTGGAATGTTTCAAGTTTTATAATGTTTTGCCTTGTTGTATGTAATAGACAAAATAATGGCCAATGAGCTAAAAGTGCTCCATGTCTAAGGCAACTTTTTGTTATTCCACGTTATTAAAACTTCCTCGAGAGACTTTGCACCACAGTTTAAACCTAACAATTCTTTGAGGTGGTCAGGGTGCCCTTAAGCAAAGCTGTCAGTTTTGCAGTTGTGCTGGAAAATGTGTGAATGTCTAAATGTTTAAAGGAATTGCTTAAAGGGCAGCAATGTAAGGGCAGCCTCATACAGACAAATCTCCTTTGACTGAATGAGGATGTATAAAGAATTAATAAAGTTATTGAAGTGTCCCTTTAGTACCAAGCACTAGTGGTGAATCTGCCATCCAATTGGCTACCAATGGCAGATTAATAGGGTTAGATGACCACAATGTCTTGATCCCTATATGAAAAGTAAAAGGGGGTACTTTCACTTCTTAAAAACTAAGGGGTGCCCTACCGTAGCCCCAAGGGGAGGAACTAGGAGTGAGCCCAAGACATGGACCCCTTTTAGCCTGTTGTGCATTGTTTGTACATTAGGATCGTTTGAATGTGGAATGTTTATTTTCTTTCCCATATACCTGTATACTTTTTTTGAAATCTTAAACAATAGATTCAACATTAGGAAACAACTGCTTGACTCTGACTGTCTGAATGATTGGCTGGATTGTCACGGTGGCTTTGGCAAGCAGCATCGTATGTGATGGGTCGTCCGTTCATATATTTTTCCTGAGAAAATCGATGCATTGAGAAAAAAAAACCCATCTATAAATCTATCCTATATATTTGTGAGAATACCTTGTAATAATATGTTAAATTCTCAAAATGATCAGCATAATTCCAAACAGCAACATTTTTACACACTTGTTTCTGCTTGTTGTCTTAGTAACGGGAAACCAAGAGGCAGGAGATTGTCATAGCTGAAGGTTCTGGAACCTTTTTCCAGTTCCGTAGGATGCTGCTTGTACAATTCCACGTGTTCTGTCACAAAGAAAAAAAGAATACCTCAGTGTTTTGGAAGCATGCCTCTGCTATCATGTGATTGTCTACAACAAACCTACCAAGTTTCAACTGTACCCTTTTTGGATTCTCCAAACCCGTTATGCGTGCAGACCATTCAGGAAGCAGATACAGACACAGATGTTTTCAGTTTCTGGTACAAGAACAAACGAAATTTAAATTTAAAGGCTAAACCCTGGTTGAACAAAGGGTAAGTGTATGTACAACTTAGTGTCATGGTTAAACATAAAATAGGTACTGTGTTTACGGGCGAAACTAAAGGACATGCACATGACATAATACTCTGATAATGCTCACCGATTGTCAAAAAGGCTGTTTTATTGGCGTAAAAACAGAGAAAACACGTTTAAATTGGTAATTGGCTATTGTGGAATCAGCGTTACCGACAAATTAAGTAAGAAGTCAGAGTTAATTTGATAGGAAGGAAGATAGTGGATCTGCTATGTTAGATATTTAGATAAAAGATTATTTTGAACCATATTTTGACAAACTATTGACTACTACCACTGCTACTTAGCGTCCTTTGTTTATAGTCCGTGTAACTGCAGTATTATTGAAATTAACTGCCTTTGCAATCCTGATCCTGAGATTCATCAGTCAAATGTCATTCCACTGTCATAGATTAAAAAGGTAAAATCGTGCCCCTAAAACATTTTTTCTCAACTTTGCTCACAAAGTATAACGTGGGCTGCACGGTGGACTCCATACCATACCTTAGTTAAACTGTTACTATAAACCTAACCCTAACCTTTGGGTTCACTCACTTGGGCGGCTGTAGCTCAGGAGGAAGAGCAGTCGCCCACCAATCGTAAGGTGTTTCGACTCGAACTTCCCCGGGCCACATGTCGCAGTGTCCTTGGGCAAAACACTGAACCCCACGTTGCCTACCGAGGCATCCATCGGTGCAGGAATGTGCATGAATGTGTGTAAATGAGTAGAAAAGCACGTAGTTATAGACGAAGCCATGCTGTATGAGTGTGAGTGAATGGGTGAATGTGGCATGTAGTGTTGAAGCACTTTGAGTGGTCAGTTAGAGTAGAAAAGCACTCTACAAGTACAGTCCATTTACCATTTACTCACTTATAGAGCACTACATTTACCGATCTTATTTTTCCACTGGGGTCCACTTTAATTTAGCTGACAAATACTGCCTTGAAGTTTGACCAGGTATCTGGCCTTTAAATGCCTTCAGAATTTGCTCGTTGGCTTTTTCTGGCCCAAAATTGAGGCGCATATAAAAATTTCGAACACTGATTTTTAGCCAGGTGCTAATGTCCACGGTCCATAGATTCTTTGGTAAGTTTCGAAGATTCCTGTTGAGACCAAAAGCTTTAAAGATAACAAGCAGCCATGTTGGGTGTTTTTTGCCAGTTAGTGGCATGTCGAGGTGGAACCATGAAGTTGGTGCATTCCCTTTATTTTCGTCATGGCACTCAATTCAATTCAATTCAATTCAATTCATTTTTATTTAGATAGCGCCAAATACAACAAATGTCATCTCAAAGCACTTGGATAATAACTTAGATAATCCTTACCTACACTTTACATATTTTGTATCTAGGAAAGAAATGATCACCCAATGAAAGTAAACAGTCACTTATAACAGAAACTCGAAAAACAATAAAGTTTAGAAAGTAATGGGACAAAGAAGAAAAAAACTCGTCTTTAACTCCATCACCAAAAGCTTCCAGCCTCTTAAAACTGGCGCTCCTTTCGTGACACTTTCCCAAAATGTCATGTGATGGCAGTGTCATGCCAGTTTGAGGCTGTCAAATTGTGGTTAGTTGTGTGTAATGTTAATTGGTTAATCTCTTGAGGATGCAGTAGAAGGAATAAATGTAGCTAAGCAAGTAAAATGCTAATGGTGGAGTAGCTTCATGCAAACCAAGGGTCTAATGAGAAAGAAACTAATTAAATGTTCTACTTTCAGTGTGAAAACGCTGCACACGCATCTGTTTTGATATTCGCAGTGCACACCAAATGGTACATGCTGCCACCAATCCAAATCAGTTGCTTATTCCAGAGGTTTAGTGTTGTGCCGCTGTTTTGTGAATGGACTGCATACATGTTCAGTGTAGCCATGACGCAAGCTCCTGGTTTACAACATTTTCACGAGCCGATTTACAGTGATGCTAGTGCAGAAGGGGAAATGACATATAATTGCAAAGCATTTACATGTTAGTGTAGAAGAAGTGCTGTGTGATAATAATAAGAATTCTACTAAGCATTTACATAAGCTGCTGCTTACAAAAGAAAAACATCTGAGTCATTCAGCACTAGGTATGGACAATTTCAACATGCACTATTATAAAGAAACTATCTTTGTTGGTTAACAAATGCTTCTGCATCATCTTCAGTTTTATGAAAACAGGAATATGGAAACAATAATCAATATAATCCATTTAAACTGTCTGTAAGTTACTACTGGTATTTATTATTTATTAGTTAAGTAATGAGTTAATTTGATCCTGCCATTTGATTGTGTTCCACCACGTGCATTGAAATTCTTAAGTGCCCATATTCTTTTGATGCATTTCATCTTGTGCTCTGAATCAAAATGTGATTGCTGTGACTGTTGTGACTGGACCAATGTGTTTAATTAAGTTATATTATTTTTGTCAAAATAAAGTTGGCATGACGTAGAGGATCAACAACCAAGCTAGCTAATTTGAAAAACAGCTATTTAGCATTGCATTTCATGTTGAAACCAATGGACACGTTTAGCATAAAGCTAGTTTTAACTAGCTAGTTAGTTGTGGCTTAAAATGACACAATAGCTAATAGCACAACAGCTGCTAGTTTTTAAATGCTGGTACTGGTGGTTTTAAAACCATTTAAATGACAATTAGCTTTTGGTTGTTTGTGCCATTGGTTTGAATCTTAAATGCTTGTCGTTTTTACAAAATAGTTCCTAAAACCATAAAGCAAGTGCATGTTCAATAGAAATAATAGATTAAAATCCAAGTTGTCCCAAAGAGTCAATGCTGCTTTTCCATATGTGCTGATTGTGAGTCTTTTCAAAGTTAATTTTCTGACTGTTTAGCCCCCAAAAGTTCTGCTTAACCTCAGCTAGGATTATATTTCATAGATTTGTGCTGTTTTTTTCTAGCTTTTCTTTCTTTTTTTCCAACAAAATCAGACCATGTTTATACTTTGGGCCTTGTTTATGGAATATTCAGCCTTAACTTGAGAAAAACAAAAGAATGTTGTTATGATGGATGGATTGCCTTCTTTCATCTTGATTTGTAATGTATTGCAAACATTAAGCAAGAGTTAGGTAATTACCTTTAGTTAATATTAATCTGTAGTGCTGAAATAAATCTTCCAGGACATCACAAATACGATTGTTTTCACAATGAAAAAGAATAACAGCTTTAATTTAGCTTCTCCTCAGATGTACTGAATATGTGGAGTTTAAGCAGTTCTTAATGTACTTTATACAGTGTCACTTGCCTGCTCTGCCTCTCTTTGTAATTACCGTTTTACTGTCATGTCTGTTCACTGTTAAGGCTCATATCTGAATATTCACATCCACCCAACACTGAAATAAAACATTGATTCCTTAATGGCAGCCACTTGTTTTATTCTGATTTGCAAAAATTCCTCACGATAAAGGTGATGGTTGGGTTCTGTTGTCTCTTTCGATGTTTAGCTTTTTGTTTTTACATGTAAAAGTTTGGTGGAGCTCAAAAAAACCCACAAAGTCCTCATTAAAGAGGGTCATTTAAGCAGTACTTGTTTTAACTTGAATCATCATCGCCTGTAGTACGTGCCTTCGGGATAACAAAGAAACAAAACAAATCATTTACTTTGCATTTTTCATCATCTGTGGCCACATACGTGAATGTGGGACGGGGAAAGTAATGGTTCACTTGTCAGAGTAAAACGATTTTCATATTAATCAATTATACCAGTGTGTTCAGAGATGGACACAACAAAGAGCTTAATGATGATTAATAATGATGTAACATAATGAGTCAGACATTATATAAATGATATACAGATTATACAGATTTTATCATAACATAACTCAACTACATATATAAGGAAAGGTAGGTAGCACCCACCAGGACAAGTTAGGGACCAAACCATGAACAATAAACAGTAAAGGCATGGGCTTTCGTACATGTTAACTCCAAACAATACAAACTCCAGGACCAGTGAAGTTTCTTTTTAACCTTTCTTATATTGATTTGTGCATCCACGAAACACCACTACAGTGTAGAAATAGTTTACTAATTTCAGCCATTACTCTCAAATTCTTTGCATAAATATTAGGGCTGGGCAACGATTAAAATCTTTAATCTAATTAATCACATGATTTCCCTGATTAATCACGATTAATCGCGTTTGTACGCAAAATCCAAACATGAATCCAAAAGTAGTGTATAGCTTTTAGCATTTAGCTTTATTTTAAATGTGCTGCCATATGAATGAAAGTGCCATAACATTTGTTGTGCAAACACACTTTTAACATCAGCATCTTTCTGTAGTTTTTATGTAGAAGCCTCGCTCCACTGTCTGTTTCCTTGAATGACTTGCTGCTATCAGTTGTGTGTTTTGCCTTTAAGTGATATTTTAGACTGGAACTACTACGCTGAGAAGACAATTCAACTTGGCAGTGTTTACAGATGACTTTGGTTCTGTCGACTCCGCCGTCTGGAAGAACTGGAGGATTATGGGAAAAGTTTTTACTGTTACGCTCCCTATGTGTAAGGTAAGTCCTCTGTTCTTTTCCTCTAGTAGATGTAGCTATACGATGAAGGTATATGCCAGTGTTTGTACATGAGCAGACCAGTGACCGGACAAAACGTCTTTTTTCTGTGGATATCCTTTTGCGTTTCAGCTCTGCCTGCAAAGCTCCTCCCTGCAGAGGAGGCTGTTATACATAAATAGGCTGCTGACTCTCTGATTCTTAACCAGAAAAGGGTAGAGTGCCACCTCCAGGTCGGGTCATTGCCACAGGTGGAGGAGTTCAAGTATCTTGTTTGCGAGTGATGGTACGTTAGGGGGATTATACTTCCAATCTGGCCTGGGAAAGTCTCGGGATCTCTCAGGGACCTTTTGTCCCGTACGATCTGACCTTGGATAAGCGGAAGATAATGGATCGGTGTATCGTTACACCCATGCTCTGATGTGTTGGTTTCTAGTAAATTGCATTAGATGCATAGGGAGGAGCGAGAAGAAGCAATTTTTTTTTTTACTGCAGATCTGCAGTCCTCATAGCAAGACTATCAACAAGCCATGAGTGTGAGCTTCGATGCTCTTTGAAGGGTTCCTGTGGTTGCACTTTAAAGGGGTCGCTGGTGCGGGTTTGGGACGGTCCTCGTAGAGAAGCCCAGAGAATGGTCAAAGAAATGCTGTTTTCCAGACATGCTTGTTGTTTGCAACCTGCTCCTTCCATAGCTGGTTCGATCCTACAAGCTATATAGCCAGAATTAGATATTATGCATCCAAATTATCGCACCCAGCCATGAGTCTGCTGGCTGGCTCTTAACATTTATTCCATCTATATTTTAACCTGGTAGCTTTCCTAAAGCCATGCAATCCCTAGCATGGACCTAGCAACAAAAAAAGCCGCCAATGCAACATCGGAGCAACAGACTTAAGTGTCCAAGCCATAACATACACCAATGAAACATGGAAATCCTAATCACCCATCTCACAGACTAAGAAAATATGGAAACAAACTGCAACCATCTTTCCACCCAGTTTGCAACAGTTTAAACAATCACCTATACTGCAAACTGACAAGCTACACGTAGCTTCTATGCAGCCACGAGATTGACTTACACATTCTTTAAATCAGATTGATTTATCCTCTAATGTGTAATTATAAACGTTCACTAAATATATCTTTTTAAAACTCCCCTGTGTCCCCTTTCGGGAACCACCAAAAGTGTTGCTCAGTTTAGGGTCGAAAAGTAAACGATGATGCGGCTTACAGATTTCATAAAACAAAGAACTTTCTTGATTATTTACTTCTTAGACAGATGTTTGTGGTTAAAATGAAAAAAAAAACATGTATGTCCCTACATCTGAAGCGGTGTGACGTATAAATCCTCCACAAGTAGCACATTTATGATGTTGCTTATCTTCTGTCTACAACGAGCCGCCATGCGGAATCCTATTTTAAAGTATCACCAATCCTGGATAGAGCTTTTATTATTTTATTTGTTTTGCTTCTACCCATCCTTGAAAGGACATCCTCGCTCAACTTCATTCAGTGCTCTGTTTGCAGCGAGGCAGTTTTCCTGCCCGGTGCAGATACAGCAGAGGTAACACCCCAGTGCACGGCAGACATAACCAGGGTACAGATGCTATAATCATACATTTGTCTTTTTCGGAGACCAGAAACACATACAGAACATTACAGACCAGTGCCAACCCTAAACTCAGCAACAAAGTACCCGTAATGGTTAAGATTGTGAGGAAAGCCCTCCTCTTGGTTTGGTTAACGGATCCCCCGTCCCTGCCTGGTTCCCCTGGACCTGGACGCCTTAAAGCACAGAGAACTGAAATGCTGCAAAAACAGACAACTAAGAAGGTGAGGAATGACAAACTAAAAACCATAGTAAAGTTCATCAACTCAGTGATTACATCTTTTAAACTAAACCACACGAGTAAGAGCAGCCAAATACAGCAAATGTTGATGTCTCTGATCCTTTTACCCTTCTTACTCTTATGCCCCAGGTATGTCACTGGATGAACAACAGCCAAATAGCGCTCCACACAGGTCAGGGTATGAAACTGTAATTTCATAGCCCAGGTGTTGAAGAACAACACGGTCCCAAAATTGGTCAGCTCTTGGATAGCTTTGTGTCCACCAACAGAATAAAGGATGGATGCCAAGATTTCAATCAGCACCATGGCAACCATGTTGTAGGTGAAGAGGTCAGACTGACTCGTCTTTGCAGTGGTGGATGTGGAACGCCGTTGTCTCCATCGTTGAAATCCGAGGTAGAGGACGACGATGGAGAGAGGGAAGATGAGGAGGGTGTTGATGACACTGAATCCTGTGATGATGTGGCTGCTGGTTCTGAACTTGAGGCATTTGACAAAAAGAGACTGAGTGGAGAGGTTGGAGGAAGAGAAGTCGGTAGGAGGTTGGAGATCGGCGAAGGCAGAGGAGCTGACTGACATGGTCTGATTCATGGAGGTCTGAGAAGGAGAATATGAAGAGAGATCAGGAACAGAGGGGCAATTATGAAACCAAATGAAGACATGGATCATTCAAAGCATGCAAAAGTTTGATAGAAAAAACATTTCATTAAGAGTGGAGGCTGTTTTCACATTTTGTGGCACAAATCAAAAACTGCAACCTCCTAACCTTCAATCCACGATTATTAAAAACATCCTTAAGCCAGGGTTTGGTTTGCCCCATAAGAATTAACTTTTATTATATAAATGTAAGCAGTTTTAGACTATTAATACCTTGTTTTAAGGTAATTAATTTTTTTTTTTAGAAATAATCTTATATTGTAAGCCTGCCATAAGATTAATTCTAAAAAAGAATTCATGCTTTGTGCATTCGCTTGAACGTAAAGTCGTTTTGATGTGAACTTCTCATTTGCACCAGTCTGCAAGGGTCCAGACTGCACCCGGATCAATCTCCACTCAGAAAAGACAAAACCAGACTAAAGCTGGGCATACACTGTGCGATTTCTGGCCCGATTTCGACACGATTTTCACTCGTGCGACTATTTTGGAGATCGGGCCGAGTTTTGGCTCAATCGTGCGTCTCGCATCGTGTAGTATACATGGGGTAACGACAAACGATTAAGCCCTCCCGACCACCTCCCGATCGATCGGATGAAAATCAAACTTGTTTGAAATCGTGGTCGCTCCTCGTGAGGCTCTCGCACAGTTGAAGCAGCTGGACGAGCCGATTTACCTCATCCTGTCACACTACGCATGCGCAAACAAAGGCACGGAAGAGAAAATTGTCAACAGAAGAAGAAGAACACAACAGAACAGCATGGCAGCGACCGGCGACCGAGTCCGACGTGTCGTGCAGTGTGAGCAGCCAGATCGCATCAGACCATCGGATCGTACAGTGTGAGAACAGGAATCGTGAGCTGTGACGTTTTAACCCTTGCGATTCACTCGTACAGTATGAGCAGCAGCTGAATACCGCGATTGAAAAAATCGCAGAGTGTATGCCCAGCTTAAGGACATTGTCACAATGGGTGGGTAGGCAGGACATGGATGCGGACTCGAGAGATGTAAAAAGCAAACTTGGTTTATTTTTAACTTATTATTATTTTACCAAAGCAAAAGCCGGATAACAATACTAAACTGAAGGTCAAAGACATGAATGTAATTGTGACAAAACAAAACAAAAGACTTGACATAACATGGAAAAAGCACTTAGCTTAAGTCGAGTGCCGTAGCGTGGCATTAAGAGGTGAAAATCAAGGAAAAGATCTCACCAAAAGACAGGGGAGCCTGGAAACTAAATAGGGAACTGGGAGTGATAGGTGACTGAGTGCAGCTGGGGACCATGACAAACAGGTGACGTGAGTGAAACGAATGAGCAAACAGAAACTGTGGGGAAGACAATGGTAAACTAAATACAAGACATTAACCCAAAAACCAAGACATAAAACAACCTAAAACATGATAAAACATAAAACTAAAAACATGGGGAAAATCCCATGTCAGACATGAGGAGCAGAAGAGCAACTTGAATGTTTTTAGGGCTGGGCAATAAAACGCTAGCGATAGTTATTGAGGAATAACTTTTCCTCGATAGAGATTTGAAACATGGTTGATATACTTTTCCATGGATTACATTCGTCCATCTTTTGACAGACAACACAAACAGCCAACGACAACGAGAGTTGCCAATCACGTGGCTGGAATGAAGCCATGCCAGCAGCTAGCAGCTAGCAGCTAGCCGTGGCGTGTTTGTTTGTGCTGCTGCAGCCGTATAAAAACAGAAAATGAGTGCTCCCTCTGAGGAAACGACGGGAAACGCAGCCCAAGGCGTAAAGGATGACATCGTTGATGATGTTGTTGATAAGAGAGCCAGAACAGTTCGGTGGTGTGGAGGTATTTTGGTTTTTTGAAGTTTGACACAAAACAGAGTAGCATGCACTGCGAATTATGTCGAGCACATGTTCCGACAAAGACGGGGAATCTGTTTCATCACCTGAAGCAGCGCCCACTGTTTGAGCACAGAGAATGCTAACTTTTACAAACACAGCCTGGAACAAGTGCTAATCTTCCCCCGATAACAGCGCCTGTGCAGCAGCAGCAGAAGGCCACAGAGTCTGATTTATCCAGCGCCGTGTGACACAAAGTCTGAGAGACACCGTGATGTTACAGATGCAGCTTATTGTGTTACAAAAGACATGCTGCCAATAAGCACAGTGGAAAATAAGGGGTTCAACTTAAAAGTTATGGACCCGATAAATATCTATATTGACTGATATAAAAAAATGTCGTGTTATGACTTTTTCCCATATCGCCTAGCCCTAAATGTTTCTGTTGATGGGAGATGTTGCAGGAGAATCGGCATCATCCACACTTCAACGTTGTTCTGTAAACCGTTTTCATGTTCCAAATACATTGGAAGTGGTGCAGCCGGCCCAAAAGATAGTATGAATGATAATCCCAATTAATGCGTGCATGAGCGCACAGAAAGCATAAATTCCCTTTAAAGGGTTAGTTTGCCATTTTGCACATTAAGCCCTGTTTTTAGGTAGTCTGGGGTGGATTATAGATGTTCTGATCACAATTTGGACATTTGGTGCTGAACGGAGCATTTGTATTGTACACAAACAACGCACTATCGCCACCTAGTGGCTGGATGTCTTACTGCTGCTATTCAACGGTGTCCGGAAAAATAGGTCCACCAAATGCTAAAACAACTGTTAAAAGGCACATTTCGCTGTGATTTTTGGGTCAATTTATCGAAATTGACCCGAAATTCGCACCGGACGGCCCTGTGCTGCATGTCTTCCCCCTCTCTCTGCCCCCTGCTTCCTGTCTCTCTCCAATTGTCTTTACATTAGAGGCATAAAAAGCCAAAAAAGAAAAACTAGACTTCAGAGCCTGAGGAAACAAATTATGCTTTGAAACCACTGATAAATGCCTCATTAAGATCGTTTAGTGGCTGTCTCGTTGCTGTCCTTTAAGAAAAAAACTTTTAAATCTCTGCTGTTGGCTAGTTTATTAAGTTTAATTTGTTTCGTTTGGAAACTTTTCTCAAACAAGAAATGAAAACCAAATGAACACATTTGGGGGTGTGCAGTTTCTATCAGACTGGTAGGGTCTGGTTTGGAGTAATCTCTATATTTGCCTCCATGCCAAAATAGTTACAGGGAGTAAAAAGATACACGAGATGATAGTATTTAATAGTTTAATCGTAGCATTTCATCATAAAGTGACTAAATGCTTCCAGGGAGCTCTGTCTGTTGGAGCTGGACCCACAAATATATTCAGCAATGGTAAAAATCTTAGAAAGTGGATGAGTAATTCAGTCATTTCGTTACATTAATGAAAATAAAGCATATCACAGAGTCTGTGCCAGCTTGATTTACAAGATATAACCAATGTGAATATTAACAATTCATAAAATGTCTAAAAGTCATCACATTAAAGAGAGCAACAAAGGTGGAATTTATAGAATAGTAATTCAATTTGGGGCTTTTTTGCTCTAAATCTTGCAGAAAAAGAGAGGAATAGTCTTAAAACATAAACATTAATGACTTACTTTGTTGGATTCTGATCGATCTTCCCTTTAAAGTAGCGTTGCTTCTGGCGGTCCTTCTCCTGAGTCTCCGAACACATTAAATGCTGTTCGCTTGGGTTTGGCTGAATTTGTTTTAATGTCTTAGGAAAGCAGCTGGGAGCAGGACTGCAGGATCTACTTCATGCAAAACCGATGCAGATTTTCAGATACTTTCACGGTAAATTGAAGCAGGCAAATGATCCTTTCCTTCATGCAACACGGGACTTAAAAAGTGGGAAAGTGTTTAACCCCACAGCTTCACAGCTGAAATAAAACACCTTTTTAGATAGCTTTTAGCAGTATTCCATTTCTGTAAAGACTGCACAGCCAGGACAGTAAAATGTAGAAAGTTTTACAGTTTGTTGACAGCGACATCAAAATACACGAGTAGTTTTTCCCTTTACATAATCACACCCTTAGATTTGAATACAGTATTCAAATGTAATGGTTGCTCAGGCTGAACATCACCTGTTTGGTCTGTGTGTGTATGTGTGTGTGTCTACTATCTCTATGGGAACCAACTTAAACAGCACATACTGTAAACCAGTGGTTCTCAAACTTTTTTGGTCATTCCCCACTTTGAACAAGTGGGGATTTCCAAGCCTCACCTGCCCCTGTCGCCCCAACAAAAATATTGATAAATTACATTTCCACTCGATTGAACTGACACTAACATCATATTTTATAATGAATCAAAATAACATCAAACATCAAATAACTCAAAGTTCAAAAAGAGAATATAAAAGCGTTTCATTTGCAATCTGTGCAAAAAACAAAGACAACTAAAATGTATCCCTGCATTAGTGGCTGCAATGAGCCTGTTTTGCACTGCACAACTTCTCAAAACGTGGTTGGAGGCTTGAAACTGCCACTCAAGTCATGCTCAATGTTGGGCTGAGATCTGTGTTTTGTTTTCAGAGATGCCACGGCTGAAAAGCATGTGGTTGCATTGTGGGATTCTGTATGTAACTTTGTATGAGGCCATTTGTGCTTGACTGTTAACTGACGCAGCCTTTACCAGGCGGTGCTCCTGCTGTCGATTTTCTGTTAAAGAAATCCAGTGGCCTGTTAACGTGACGGGTGTGTTATAGTGATGGGATACTCGAGTTTGTATGAGTCACTCACTAAAATGAATCGGGTTTTCTAGTCACTTGAATCAATCACCCAGAGTGTGCGCCACGGAATGTACAAACAAGTTCCAAACCACGTCCCAAATCATTTTGAAAAAGGCTAAAAATCAAGAAGTCTCCAAGGCCAAACATCTAGTTTTCTTTCTTTCTCTCTAAATAAATTCAAGTAACCCAAATAGCCAATAAATTAACATTCAGTGCAAAACAGTGCAAAATTATAATAAAATGTATGAAACTGTGCACAAATAGAACATTTAAATAACCTAAACAATAGTGCAAAAATAATAATATTCTAACATTCAACTGTGCACCATTAGAATAAGATAATTATGTACAGATTGAATGAACTCTCGCTTCCTTCAAAATAAAGCCGGAAGGGAGAGTGAGCTGTGAGCTGTGAGCTGCCTGTGAACTGTGAGTCGGGTATAAATCATGAGTCCTGAACCGTGTGGAGCAGCGAGTTTGTATGAAACGGCGAGTCTTGAATCATGAGTCCTGGCTCCTGAACCATGAGTCCTGAACCATGAGTCCTGAACCATGAGTCCTGAACCATGAGTCCTGAATCATGAGTCCTGAATCATGAGTCCTGACTCCTGAACCATGAGTCCTGAACCATGAGTCCTGAACCATGAGTCCTGAATCATGAGTCCTGAATCATGAGTCCTGACTCCTGAACCATGAGTCCTGAATCATGAGTCCTGACTCCTGAACCATGAGTCCTGACTCCTGAACCATGAGTCCTGAATCATGAATCATGAGTCCTGAATCATGAGTCCTGACCCCTGAACCATGAGTCCTGAACCATGAGTCCTGAATCATGAGTCCTGAACCATGACTTCTGAACCATGAGTCCTGACTCCTGAACCATGAGTCCTGAACCATGACTTCTGAACCATGAGTCCTGAACCATGACTTCTGAACCATGAGTCCTGACTCCTGAACCATGAGTCCTGAACCATGAGTCCTGACTCCTGAACCATGAGTCCTGAACCATGAGTCCTGACTCCTGAACCATGAGTCCTGAACCATGAGTCCTGAGTCCTGAACCATGAGTCCTGACTCCTGAACCGTGTGGAGCAGAGAGCTGGCGAGTTTCTCGGGTATGGGAGGGGCTCTACGAGCTGGGAGGGAGCGCGAGCTGTGAGCTGTGTTAGCTCCGCCTCAGCCACGGAGCATGTCTCCTCTTTACAGTTAGCTAACAGTAGCAGCGGTGAGTCAGTGAACGAGTTAATGGAGACAATGACTCATAACTCCCGAACCACAAATTTATCCATGTTGCTCACAGCTGCAGTACCTGCTACCTTGTTGTCCAGCCTCAATTGAAACCCGACGTCAATCATTGTTTTTGCACCTTAGTTCCAGGTTACGTTTTTCTCCCGGTCTCCCAATGCTCTCTCATAATTTTAGCTATTCATTATTACTTTGTTTGTGTGTGGGTGTTTTTTTTAGTGAATTATCTTTATTGTCAATAAAGAAAAGCATTTAAGATAGGCATAACATTTTAAATTTCCTCCCGTTTGTGGTGCCATGTCTCCGTTCCCCACCAGTGGGGCACGCCCCACACTTTGAGAAGCACTGCTGTAAACCAATCTGAAAAGTACCACTGATCATGTTGATACAAAACAATGCTCTGCCAGGTTAGCTGACATTTACACGGATGTTGCTTAGACATTCCCACCTATCTGAACATTTCTACAGACCGGTCATCCTGCTCAAAGAACACCACAAAAAGAGCCGGAGGTCTTGATCCAGCCTCCTATCATGGATAAATGATCTTGTGTGTGATGTGTAATTACGTCAACATGGTGTTGGTGTTTAGAAATGGCCTATAAAAGAACATGTAAACTTGACTGTGCCTATGAACCATGAGCAATGTGCTTCTTGTTCTGCTAGGGAACTTCGCAGATGTGTAGAGAGAGCATGTGTTATAGCTCATACAGCTTTACTGACCCAAGATGATGACTGGCTAATGAGTTGTTTCAAATTACTGAGAGCTAATCCCTTTGTGCTGAACTTGGCCTGGTTTTGGAAAGGGGACGATGAGAAACCATGCCTCTCCCATCCCCTTACAAGCCTGACTGGTCTGGTATCACTCAGTCATCTCTGAGTCGCGTCACGTCAGCTGTATGGCACGACATCCTTCACATGGGTGAACAAATCCAAATTCCAAATGCAATCAGAGTAATACAAGAGCACCATCGGAGGATGAATTTGCTTAAGTTAACAGGAAGCACATTTGTTCTATCAGTGAGCAAGTCATTAATGAAATGCAAATGTGTTTTGCAAATCTTTTGACATGTCTGCCAGGGTCAACTCATGTCATACTGCAGAACAGAAGTGTTGGGAGCAGGCTGCAAGCTGGGATGTTTACCGACTCAATGACTGTCCCAGCTCAGGCTCGGTTGGTGGGGAAGCGAACCATAGGGCAATGAAACACCGCTGGCAATTTTTTTAATAGCACCAATGGTGTGCTATTCTTCAGTCCACGAATAGTGTTGCTTTGCATTGGCATGCAGAGTGCTGCATGATGAGGCCCACAGACGTGGCATAGAAGCAGCTGTGGAGAGGCAAACCAGACCTTGTCATAACATTAATGCCATGGATATTATTCATCACAGTGATACAAAGGGAGAGAAAATAGTGCCAAGCGATTGTGAGGTCTGACTTTTTCCTGGAGAACGATTTTGGGATGCAAATGTATTACTCTGTTGAACGCATATTGTTTTGAGAAGCAAAACGCTTTATTTTTTAAATCCCAGCCAACTAGCCGGACTACCTTCATCAACACCAAAACGAGGCTGGAACTCTGCTCACAGGACGCAGCAGGGGGTAAGAAGATGTTCATAAATGATGTTGCTAATATGGGATGTCATACAGCTTCATGTCGAAAGAGGCGAACTTTCCCTTTAAGGCTTGTAAGTCCCACAGCATTGTCAGTGGGCATTTGTATGTTGTTTTCAGCACCGTTTTCTGTATGCGTTCCGGGACCTTGTGATTTACAAATTAAGCACTGCCACGGGCACACTCTGGCACCTCGTGGTCGGATGAACCACAGAGTAAAGTAGTTTTCCTGGCTTCCACCTCTGTGATCAGCACTTCAACCCAATTCTCCGTGGAGTTCTTGAACCATACTGTTGGACCCCCTACTGAAGACGTGTTGTTACTTGAGTATCTTTTTTCCCCATTTGCTTAACTCCATCTACGAGTCACTAAATGACTGATTAAGTTCCCATAGTAAGGTCCCTGGTGTGTTTTGTGCCCAACAAAGTCCCTAATCTTGTCAGTTTCAGAGTTTTCTGATACTAAGTTTCACAAGGAAAATGTTCGTTACCACAAAGCTTCACAAACAAATTAATAAACCACCTCCAATTTATATGTCTTCTTTTTATTATATGTGTTGTATTTATAAACAACTCTGCAGAGAATAAACCAAAAAAAATCACACAAATATTACATTTAAATATATCATTAGATTTGAATACATATTCAAATGAACCTTTATTCATCCCGAACATCACGTGTTGTCACTTCTCAGAGGAACGGTGTGAGGACACGCATGCAACATAAAGATATTTGGTTCGTCTCACCATTGAAAACAGTTTGAGCATTACAATGTAAAGGTACTGAGCAACTACCACATCAAATACAGAATAAAACCAAGGAAACATATCCAATATCATAGAAATGATTTAGAAACCATAGTGAAACACCAACTAGCCCCCAAACATCAAATAAATAATTAAAACATAATTTTTTACACACTCATCAGCTTAAAAATGTTTTAAATAAAGAAAAACTTATTACTAGGAGAGTTCAGCTCTTCTGAGAGTTCCCTGCTGATGCTTACACTCATCAGCTGAGACGTTGCTAAGCTACAAAAGTGATTTTTTTGTTGTTGTCTATCTTTAACAATCGCACACATTTGATAATAATCTATTCTGGAGCCATATAACTTCCCCTCAGGGTTCATTGAAACAATATTGGACCGAGTTAACCTACAACATGGCAGTGCGTCATTCTTGTGTCAAACCTATGATGATTTTTAAACAGTCAAAGGGCTCCAGGGCTGCAAAGTGTTGAAAAGACATCTACTGGCCTCTGCAACATGACAGCTTCCTTGCTTTGTACAGATAAAGGATAGGGGACACCAAAGAGCTCGGCGGGAAAAACCAGCTCAGAGATGCCATCGCTATACATTTGACAGCGTTGCTCACCAATGGTGACCGGTTCAGGGCTGCGGAAATGATGAGGACTATAAACCACAGCCACAGCACACATGATATGGCTGTAATGGTGAGGAAAGCTCTCCGTTTTGATTGGTCAACCCTTTCCTTTCCCCCTCCCCCTTCCCCTGGCCCTGGGCGAATCAGAACACGGAGGACAGAGATGCTACAGAAAGAAATGACTATTATGATGAAAGCCAAAAGGCCGAATATCATGTTCACTGATGATGTAAATGTTACGGAGCGCTCGATATTCATTGTTACAAAGCTCAGCAGCCAAACACAGCCAATGCTGATGTTTCTGATCCTGGCCCCACGCTCTTTTCTCAGCCCCATGTAGGTAACGGGGTGAACGACAGCCAGGTACCGTTCTAAACAGGTCAGCACGTGGAAAAACATCTCCCCGTAGTAACCAATTAAACAAAAACACATTCCAACTGTAAATATCACTGAGCGATTCGCATAAATGCCATCTAAGAACAAGAGGCAACCCAAGACGCAGATCAGCTCCATGAGAGCCAGGTGGTAGGTGAAGAGGTCGGAGTGGCTCGCCGTTTTAAAGGAGCGCTGCTGCTTCCACTGCTGGTGAGCCAGGTAGAGCACGAAGGTGCAGAGGGGCAGCAGGACGATGACTCTCGTGACAAACATGCCGGTAGTGATGAAGATGCTAACCTTTGAAACCAAGCAGTGGTATGGCTGATAATCATCGGTTGAGGAATTAGCAGACATGTCTACTGCGTACGTTGTCGGCCTGAGAAGAAAAAGAAACGAGGATAAATAATGAGACAATGTCACACCCTAATGTTGCAGCAGCATTTGTTGCAGGTCGTGTGATCAAAGAAAACCCCAATCCAGGTGTGTCTCACTGCCATTGCTACAGGAAAGATGAGGTTTCCCATTTTAAGGGCAGGAATCGGTCGGTCACCAGTAGAGATTGAAATCACAACACGATTTAGTGGCATCAACGCCGTAAAAGAAGACCATTAAATATGAGGCGTAGTAAGCTGATAAACAAACAAAAAAAGACTTGTCAGCCAAATAACTTCAACATGTCTGAACTTCAAACATTTTCATCCCGTTAGAACTGATCATTACTGATAAGATTCAGAATTAGGGCTGTCAAAATCAACGCGCTCATAACCAGTTAACCAACATTTCTCTTAACTGTTTCCACACAAGATTAACCCGTTAAAAACCCGTTCTGTGAATGTGACCACCAGTCTGTCCCTAGGGTGAGAAGAAGGACGGGTGTAGCCTAATGTTGTGGATTGAAGCTAAAACCGATCAAGGAAAGGGTGTTTTGGAGGTTAAATTCATCTTTAAAACCCAACCAGATGGTTCTCCTGACAAGGAGAAAGTTATCCGGTGTTACTTTGGGTGTAAAAATGCCCAGACTCGCTCCTGCTAAAGGCAGACTGCAGTTACAGTGTGAAAGATTATTATCTAAACGTGAGAAAGAGTGTTTCATTTGGGTCAATGTGCCCTGCTGTTGTTGAGCTTATTGAACGCTGAACAATGTTCTGGACGGCATTTGTCAGGGTGATCTTTTTGGGTTGGTGAAAGATTGAATATTAGCATATAGCGAACATATTGATCTGATCCTATGCTGATCAGGGTATTATCCATTTGGCAATCATTTAGTTTAATCGAATGACAACCCTATTAACACAATTTAAATCAAAACTTTGTGGAAAAAATAAACACATTTTACTATCTAAATGACACAGCAGTTAGATTGGAGTCCTTTACAGACATTTAGTAACATCAGTTTTACGAAGAAAAAGGTCTAAGCAGGAATTTAATAGAAAGTTAAACACCTACCTCGTCAGACGTATCTGTTTGTGGCTGCACTTAATCCCACATCTCTGAGCTTGCTGTTCACCTCTCAGTATGAACAGAGAGGAAAGCTTCTGCCCCTCTTAGCGCTGCGATGTTCATCCATCACAGTCAGAACTTTGCATGATGCAAAGCACATAAATCTTACTGTAAACACCAGGGCTAATTTTCTTGTCAAATATATGTGACAGTTCAGAGTGATGGATTATGAAGGCCAGTGTCACAGAAGGGTCAATGATTTAGAAGAATTCCAAGTGAAGAGATGAGTTCAGGACCTACAGAGCAGGATCCAACCGGGGGCCAAAAGTCAGAATTCAAATGGATTAGTCAGAATTCAAACCAGGTGAGAGTTGCATCAGAAGGGAGAGAACACACATGTGGGAGTGAAAGATGGGGAACCAGATGGATGATTCAAAAACCTCCTGGGACTAGGCCGTGATGCTGCAGCAGGGGTTGGAGAGGAAGGAAGCTGAAGGTGAGCAGGCACCAAGGCGAGTGGGAGAGAGAATTAGTCCAAACGGTGATCGGGTTACTGGGCAGATCTGTGGATCCTGACTTGAGAACAGGTTATGACAGGGGAGATATAGAGGAAGACAGGGGGCTCCGAATCCTATTTCCTTCAGAAAGAATCAGAAAGTCAGGAGAGGGAGATGTATAGATCCAAACAATAGCCGTTAGAGAACTCCCAATACCCCGATCAGGTCCAGGATCCCAACAAGGTTGATCCACTGAACATCCAAAGGTAGACAGGTGACCAAAGAACACTTTAAACATCCAGAGATCCAAGAATAGTATCGTAGAATAGTTGAAGAGGGTCAAGTTTTCATGAATTCTCAGAAAAAGGGAACCCAGAAGCAGGGATCAGGGCAGGACAGGAACGAAGAACTGAAGCCAGGAATCATGTGCAGGTGCAGGTGCATGTATAGGTGCAGGTGCATGTATAGGTGCAGGTGCAGGTGCATGTATAGATGTAGGTGCAGGTGCAGGTTCAGGTGCATGTATAGGTGCAGGTGCATGCATGGGTGCAGGTGCATGTATAGGTACAGGTGCATGTATAGGTACAGGTGCATGTATAGGTGCAGGTGCATGTATAGGTGCAGGTGCATGTATAGGTACAGGTGCATGTATAGGTACAGGTGCATGTATAGGTGCAGGTGCAGGTGCATGTATAGGTACAGGTGCATGTATAGGTGCAGGTGCAGGTGCATGTATAGATGTAGGTGCAGGTGCAGGTTCAGGTGCATGTAGAGGTGCAGGTGCATGTATAGGTGCAGGTGCATGTATAGGTACAGGTGCATGTATAGGTGCAGGTGCATGTATAGATGTAGGTGCAGGTGCAGGTACAGGTGCATGTAGAGGTGCAGGTGCATGTATAGGTGCAGGTGCAGGTGCATGTATAGATGTAGGTGCAGGTGCAGGTTCAGGTGCATGTAGAGGTGCAGGTGCAGGTGCATGTAGAGGTACAGGTGCATGTATAGGTGCAGGTGCATGTATAGATGTAGGTGCAGGTGCAGGTTCAGGTGCATGTAGAGGTGCAGGTGCATGTAGAGGTGCAGGTGCATGTATAGGTGCAGGTGCATGTATAGGTACAGGTGCATGTATAGGTGCAGGTGCATGTATAGGTGCAGGTGCATGTATAGGTGCAGGTGCATGTATAGGTACAGGTGCATGTATAGGTGCAGGTGCAGGTGCATGTATAGGTGTAGGTGCAGGTGCATGTATAGATGTAGGTGCAGGTGCATGTATAGGTACAGGTGCATGTATAGGTGCAGGTGCAGGTGCATGTATAGGTGTAGGTGCAGGTGCATGTATAGATGTAGGTGCAGGTGCAGGTACAGGTGCATGTAGAGGTGCAGGTGCATGTATAGGTGTAGGTGCAGGTGCATGTATAGATGTAGGTGCAGGTGCAGGTGCAGGTGCATGTAGAGGTGCAGGTGCATGTAGAGGTGCAGGTGCATGTAGAGGTGTAGGTGCATGTATAGGTGCAGGTGCAGGTGCATGTATAGGTGCAGGTGCATGTATAGGTGCAGGTGCAGGTGCAGGTACAGGTGCATGTAGAGGTGCAGGTGCAGGTGCATGTATAGGTGCAGGTACAGGTGCATGTAGAGGTGCAGGTGCATGTATAGGTGCAGGTACAGGTGCATGTAGAGGTGCAGGTGCATGTGTAGGTGCAGGTGCAGGTGCATGTATAGGTGTAGGTGCAGGTGCATGTATAGATGTAGGTGCAGGTGCAGGTGCAGGTGCATGTATAGATGTAGGTGCAGGTGCATGTGTAGGTGCAGGTGAAGGTGCATGTAGAGGTGCAGGTACAGGTGCATGTATAGATATAGGTGCAGGTGCAGGTGCATGTATAGGTGCAGGTGCATGTATAGGTGCAGGTGCATGTATAGGTGCAGGTGCATGTATAGGTGCAGGTACAGGTACAGGTGCATGTAGAGGTGCAGGTGCAGGGGCAGGTGCATGTAGAGGTACAGGTGCAGGTGCAGGTGCATGTAGAGGTACAGGTGCAGGTGCAGGTGCATGTAGAGGTGCAGGTGCATGTATAGGTGCAGGTGCAGGTGCATGTAGAGGTACAGGTGCAGGTGCAGGTGTATGTATAGGTGCAGGTGCAGGTGCAGGCTACTGACTGAGGTCAGAATCATAGACAACCCGGCAACACACTATGGTAAATCTGCTTAAGAAGGGAGAGGAACAGGTGAGACTGATCGGGTAATTAGTGACTGATGCAGGGAGCAGGAAACGAACGGAGTGAGAGCAGAAAAATGACCAAAACAAAAAGATAGGTTGGTTATTGTAACAATCTCATCTCTGCAGAGGTTCAGTTTCACTCAAACACGATATATATCACACCCTGAAACTTCAGGCCTGATTCAGAGCATTGTTCTCTGTGTAGTTTTAAAGGAGATTTAAGGCAAATTATTCTGAAAAAAATTGCCTGTAGTACGTTCAAAGATAACATAATTATACTATAATAATTCACCTTAAAGAGGAAGTTTTTAAACCTGGACCTTATTTCTGGCATAAAATATGTCCATCTATTCACAGAGTAGAAACTCGGCGTCCTTCGGAAGATATTTAGATCACTGGAGATCGGCGTATATTCATATAACGGGAGAGAACAGGGCAGAGACAATACAGCCTCTAAATAAGGCATTATCTGTCTTTATTTCACCAATACTTTAAGACCAATGAATGAATGAACGCGTACTATTGCACTGTTAGCTCAGAGCTGCTGTGTTGTTGATATCCGGGGCTATCAGGGGGCTTATAGGAAGCTTTCTACACCTGCATCTAGTGGGATGATGTCATGGACGCGCCGCTGCAGTACAGCTCATTCACTCCGGTAAGGACATCAAAGTTGTCGTCCACATCGTCAAACTCTGATAATATCCTGCCATGTTGCACAAAACTAGCAGCAGCAAACTAGCAGTGGTGACGTCATCCCACTGGACGCGTGTGTTGAAAGCCCCCGATAAACAACAACACGGCACTAAGAACACTAAGAAATTAAGATTTGTGTTCGGCATGTTACATATTTGGATAGAACCACTGTTGTTTAAAAATATGAAAAAACATAAAGGAGAGGTTGATTAGCCTTTCCCAACGCGATGTTTCTGTTAGCATATAATGAAGAAAAACTCTGCTACGGCGCTCCTTTTGGTCTGAACTACGAATTAAGGTTATATTTAATTTGACCTGTTTCAAACATACGATTTAGCAAATCGATTACAAACTATAATCACCAATGCAATATATACAGCCTTTAAATTAAAAGTACCAAGTCAAAGCACATTAAAGTACTAAAAACAGGAGCAGACTTCCAGTTATACCATCACCCTTCGAGTTTTCTTAAAATCAGTTTAAAACTCCTTTATAGGACCCAACTACACAGTTTCACATCCTGTTGTAGCATGTTCAAAGTCAAAGATTAGTTTTCCATAAATAAGTGTATTATTGAGTGTATACCAAATGTTATGAATTGACTTTTGAAATGGTAAAAAAAACAAAACAATTAAAGAATAAATTAGGAGTCTAGAAATAAGCATTTAAGCATTTTTAACTGTCTCGACTGTTCAAGTGTCAGGCGTTTGGCCTATTTTTATAAACGAAGCATAAAATTACATATCGACTGTAATCACTGTTGTTCTAACCGTTGTCTGTATTTCGAATTTTGGTTTTAAGAAAGTTGGCCAACGCATATAAAGTCTGGTTTTGTTGAACTTGGTTTTCACAGTTCACCCCTTTAACCTTTGACCACATTTGAAGTGGCTACATGACAGTTTTCCAGCTTTATGTAGATACAGGAGAGGTGACACCAAACAGCAGGGCAGGTTAAAAAAGCTAAAAATGGCCTTCAACGGACAAGCAATCTCTTCGCTGAGCAGGGAAGTCTTATATATAACAGCGCCACCAAACAGGCCTATAAGCCAAAACCACAGCACGCTTGATATGGCTGTGATGGTGTGGAAAGCTCTCAACTTTGATTGGTCTACTCGCCCATCTTGCCCACCCCCTTCCCCAGGCCCTGGACGAATCAGAGCAAAGAGAACCGAGAGGCTGCAGAAAGAAATTACTATTATGGAGCAAACCAAAAAGCATAATATTGTGTTGATGACCCAGTCTGCAGTTAAATCTGCGTTTGCACCGAGGACTCCAAAGCACAGCAGCCAAACACACCCGATGCTGATGTTTCTGATCCTGACCCCACGAGAGGTTCTTAGTCCCAGGTAGGTGATGGGGTGAACGACAGCCAGGTACCGTTCTACACAGGTCAGGACATGGAAGAACAGCTCTCCGTAGAAAACCAATGAAAAAGAAAAGGATCCCACAAGCACCATAGCTGAACTGTGACAGTATATGCCACAAAGGTAGCAAACCGATCCAAAGACCCAGATCAGCTCCATGGCACACAGGTGGTAGGTGAAGAGGTCAGAGTGGCTCGCTGTATTAAAGGAGCCATGCTGCATCCAATGTTGGAGACCCAGGTAGAGGATGTAGGTGCAGAGAGGGAGCAGGAGGATGGTTTTAACTACAGATATGCTAATTTGAATGAGTAATGTAGCTTTTGAGTTGGAGCAGTGTGAGACCAGAGAATCATTAGAGGTGGATGAGGAGTTAATGGACATATTGACTGTATACTGCAGCCCTGAGGAGAAAGACAAACAAGAAGGGCCGATAAGGAAACAGGAGGTTAAGAGACAAGTAAAGGGGAGAAAAAGATGATAACACATTGATGAAAAAGAAACATTTTGTCTTTCTGGGGTTATCAAGAATTAGTTTACATTTAATGTCCAATGTACATTTTGATGTCGAAAAAAACCACCAAAACAAATGGATTTCTGATAAAAGCTGAGATTCTTTTTTGTTCAGGTTGGATGAAGGTCAGTCCCAAACACCCCAGAAAAATACAGAAACACAAATGTCGTCTCTAATTTTTCTCAAAATCACAAACAATTTGCCAAACAGATGTGAAAATAGAATATTTTTTTCCCCCTTTAATCAACAATGGTTTTAGCTGACAAGAATTTTCAACAGAAAAATATGAATATCTGATTTCTATGAATTATTAAAGCGTCTCTTCTTCAGAAGTCCATTTATCTGTTTGACTGTTTTAGTTACTGATTAGAAGATACATTTTACATAAAATAAAACAATGTAGAAGAAAACAAGAGGTATGGATGAAACCTCAGTTTTCTCTTCTCTAAATGATGTTGAAATCCTAAACATTAAAGCCATGGGGGAATTACCTACCAATTACAGCCACTCTTCAAAAGTTCTTTACGGATTTACAACAGAATAAGAGCGTCCCTGACACCATTGAGCAATAAATTTCTCAAGAATTTTGACAAATCAAAATCAGTTCCTTAGCTGAACCCATCTGGTTGGGTTTATAGACACAGAAGTAGCAACAGCAGAGCTGAGAATAACTTAAACCATGAAGGCAGCTTCTTGACTTTGATCAAAAACATATTGTTACAGTAACACAGGTGATGTGGAAGCAACCTCAACAGTATTCCATGGAGCTCTCAGAAGGAATGAACAGGAGTAGAAAATCTCTTAAATGAAACCAACCTTGTTCGTGGTGTTTTTTCATTTATTTTTCCCCGACTGTCCCTGATCCCTTTGTGTCCAGACTCACTGACTGATAGATAGGCTTCCTTCTGTCTGGGTGAGTGTGTTGCCAATGCTCATATGTCACAGCCAGGGCGGGCTGCTTTGCATGGTACAAAGAAAATGAATCTATCAATAGAAACTGACATAGAGTTTATGAAGTTTCTATACAACATGAATAATGTTTTCATGATTTAGACTGCAGCATATGAAGTTCTGAAGCACAGGACATGAAGGGTTGGGAGAATTTTATCTGTGAAAAGATAAGCTTCAGATTTGATTCACCAAAACATTGACCAAACAAACAAATCAATAAATGAGACACATTATTTACACAATTCCTACGGCTTCATATGAGCAATCCCTTCCACCTGACAGAATTCAAATGAACTGCAACCAGCGACAGATGTTTATTTATTCAAATGAAACAGACAAATGATGTGTCACACCGTGGTGAGGTCAAGGGGGATTTTTGTCCTGTCTCCATGTCTTGTCTTGTCATTTCCTGTTTTGTTAGCCTAGTCCTCAAACGCCTTCTCGACAACCATCTGTTAGTCAAAGCAGAGAAGAGAGACTTTCAAGTCAGGACCATCTCCTTCCTGGGATTCATCATAGCCCCAGAAAGGGTGCAGATGGATCCAGCTAAAATAAGCGTTGTGGGCAGAGTGGCCGACGCCTGAAAGTCACAAGAAAGTACAACAATTCTTGGCATTTGCTCATTTTTACAGGCGATTCATCAGAGACTTCAGCGCCATTGCTGCTGCCCTCCACGCTCTAACATCCTCCCAAGTTCGATTCCACTGGGGCCCAAAGGAGGAAGAAGCTTTCCAGAATCTCAAGCGCCGCTTCACATCCGTACCCATCCGCACCCATCCTCACTCTGCCAGATCCACAGCGTCAATTCGTCGTGGAGGTCGACGCATCCAATGAGGGAATCGGGTGGGGGGTCTTTTCTCAGCGTTCAGAGGTGGATGGCAAGATGCAACCCTGCGCCTTTCTGTCTCGATGTCTGAGTTCCGCGGAAAGGAACCACGACGTTGGCAACCGTGAGCTGCTGGCGGTCAAGGTCGCCCTGGAGGAGTGGAGACACTGGCTGGAGGGGGCACAGCATCGATTCATTGTGTGGACAGACCACAAAAAAATGGAATATATTAAAACCAAGAATGGCAGCTCAGCAGGCAGAAGCAACTCTTAGACATGCAGAGATTGTGGGTAATGTGCAAATAGGCCGGAAAGTTGGAAGATGGAAAGTTAGGATCTGTTCAGTGGAAGTAGGATGTAGAGGATTTGTTGCAAAGTCTGTTGTCTCATTGTTGAGGGAGCTGGGTGTAAGTGGACAGAGTGTGAGGAAAATAGTGAAGGAAGTGTCAGATGAGGCAGTAAAGTCCAGTCAGTGGATTTGGATTAGAAGAAGCAATAGTGGCTGGGGGCCCAGGAGGGGGAGCACTTAGGGAAAACAGACTCTTTGAAGAAGCAAATAAGAAATTTCAGGATAGTTAAGTGGAGGGTGTGGCCCATGTGAGCCTTTTGAAACCAGGCGGCCATTTTAGGTTAGTTGGCCTGTATGGCTTTGTTTTTGCTGGCATTCTTAGTGATTGTAGGACTGTTTAGGTGAGTTTGTCTGCTGAATCTGCTAGTGTGTCTTGTCCTGCCTCCACCTCTGGCACCCTCTATACTTTCATTACCCCCTACCTGAACCAGTGTTTGTATCCCCATCCCACTATGACTGGTGTGCAGTTGGCGAGAGGCGGGGGTAGCTTGTGGTTGTTTAAAAAAAAAAAAGAAATAAAAAAAGATGGTTGTTGTGGTGTGAGGAGCAGTGATGACTGGCATTAGGGGGGTGACTCTGGGACGCCAGTGATCAATGTCTAGCCTCCTGGAGGTGTCGAGGCGACCCTGAACCTGTTGCCAAGGAACCAGAACCCATTCTTCCACTGAACCGTGTGGTTGGAGTGGTTACCTGGCAGATAGAACAAGAGGTGAAGCAAGCAAATGGTGAGACCCCTCCACCTAGTGGGTGCCCAGAGCATCGTTTGTTTGTACCTGTTATTCTGCGCCCACAGGTGATTCATTGGGCCCACACCTCGCTGCTCACTTGTCACCCGGGAGTTCGGAGAACCATGTTCGCCATCTCTCAGTACTCGCCCGTCAAGGGGACAGAGTTAAAAAGCAGCCGACCGAAAACGGCGTCCTGCACCCGAGTATCGACCCGGGCAGAGAGTGTGGCTCTCAGCCAGAGATGTTCACCTCAAGGTCCCCTCTAAGAAGCTGGCGCCACAGTTCGTTGGTCCTTTCCATATCCCCAAGGTCATCAGCCCAGCTGCCATCCGCCTCCATCTGCCCCGATCCCTCCGTGTCCGCCCCACATTCCACGTCAGCCAAGTTAAGTCCACTAAAGAGAGCCCCACGGTTCCGACCACCAAGCCCCCGGCACCACTGGAAGCAGCCGACGGAGGATCGTTTTATAGTAAAGAAACTCTTGGCTGTACGCAACCAGGGGCGTAGCACCAAATTTGGGGCCCCAGGAACAACTACTACCATGCATATTTGAACCAATATCGACCCAATGTTAGGCTTTTGGGACACTTGTATAGGCTAATAGTTATTATGAAAATAAATACATTTAAGACAAATATGGCTTCTATTTCACAATTATGTGGTAGCCAACAAAATGAGAGATTATTTTTTAATTATTTGACTTCGGCTGCTATCAGGGCCGTAGCCAGTATTTAGGAATAGGCAAGGTCCGAAATTTTTACTATATATATATATATATATTTTTTTTTTAAATTATATATTTTTTAATATATAGCAGTGTTGCACATTGAGGCTAGTAGCAAAATAAACCATTATAATATAACAAGAACCCATAGCTAAAAAGAACCTGACTATTTCCCAATGCAAGCCTATACAAATGTTTGGTACAAGCAAAGGCCATTTGGCCAGCCATAGAGTAAGGCTAACTAACCAATATAAAAAATAGAGTTAAATATAGATGGATAGATGCATTTTGTAGGCTATAGCTGTTGCTAAACAACCTATAAAGATTTATGGGCTATATTGAATTCATTACTAAATTAGATGTGAAAAATTGTCTCCAGCCTACATAAATGTGCATTGCTATAACAAGGTGCTGTCTTCTTTATTCACAAACCATACATGACATCGATATAACAATCATATCATTCTAAAGAGCTCGAGTTGAGCTTTCGGTCAGTGTATAGCAATCGCCGCTGCACTGCAGAGTGGCCGAGGAAATCGTTCGTCACATTCGTCTAATTTTTCTATTACTGATTACTGGTATGCAGCTACTATGTTGACGGTACTTTTCTCACCGACTACGGAGCGCACACACGTGTTATACACACCGTTGGAAAGGGCAGAAACAGATCTTTCAAATGGTACCACGCAGTCACACATTCACGAAAGTGATGTAAACACAAACGTCAATTGAAACGTGTATGCGAAAACCGAGATTAAAAAAATAAATAAATAAAAAATCCCTGAAAATTGCCGAGGTCCAGACCTCGCTTTCCTCATAGCTGGCTACGGCTATGGCTGGTATCACAGTGGTATGCAACGGAATGTGAATGGGATAATCAGTTAGCCTACTGTAGGCTGTTTGACATTTGGGCTCACCTTTCTTGGGAAAGAAATCAGTCAGCAATTGCTTTCCTTCATTTTGTTTCCTCTGTCTCTCTTGCCTTTCTTTTCTTTTCTGAAAGCCTGATTTTTTTTTTGGATGACATCTTTCATGTGCCGGCTGATGCGTTTAATGCCTAATAATGAAGTGAGTGAAATTTATTGCGCATCTACAATCAAAAGTCCGCCAGAGGGCGGACTAAACCAATGCGCACTGATAATGGGGGTGTCTGATATAGATTATAGCCTATTTGCAGGCTGGGATTTACATTTCAACAGATGTATTTCCAGAGAACATTGGATTTTTATAAATTACCAACATATATTGATATTATTTAAAAAATTATTTTTAAAAAAACGAAAGAAGAAGAAAATTTCCCTTAGGGCCCCCCCTGTAGGCTGGACCCTGTGAATCAGTCTGACTTTTCCCCCCTGTTCGACGCCGCTGTACGCAACTGAAGGAGGGGAAAGTTTTTTTGGTAGACTGGGAGGGATACGAGCATGAGGAGAGACAGTGGGTTCCGCAGAGCTACATAGCCGACCCTTCCCTTATTCAAGACTTTTATAGAGACCATCCTGAGTTGCCTGGACCATCAGGTGTCGGTCCTAGAAGGGGGGGTTCTGTCACACCGCTGTGAGGTCCAGGGGTTTTTTGTCCTGTTTCCATGTCTTGTCTTGTAATTTCCTGTTTTATTTTGAAAAATTAACTCTCCTCTCGTTTCAGGTCACTTGCCCCTCCTCATGTGTCTCGGTCTGATTGTCAGATGAATGTTTCCACCTGTTCTCTGTTAACCCTGTGTATAAGAGTTTGCGTCTCCCCATGTCTTGTGCCAGAGTGTTGTACTCGTCGGTTTCTACGTGCGTTCGCTCTAGTCTTCCCAAGTCTTGTCACATCCTTGATCAAAGCAACCTTCGTGGTTTGTCTATTTCTCTTAGAGACAGTTTTTGTTTTTTAGTAATTTTTATATCATAGACTGGTTAAACCATAGTTTACGTTTCATAGCTTTTTTATTTCCTCCGAGTGGAGGGATTCTTTGTTTTCTTAATATTTTTCATAACCTAGTATATCAGCTTTTCAGTTAATTCAGTGTTTTTCAGTTAATTACTTACCATAGTCTTCTTAGTCTGTCCTTCGTAGCGGAAGGGATTTTGCGTTAATTATAACCTTTGATAGTCTTTTGTGTTTTTTATCCTTATAGTGCAGCGATTATTATTTTGATAACTTTGATAGCTTGAACGTCCCCCTAAAATACGTGACTTTTAAAGTGGTACTGGCCAGCTAAAGCTGTCCAAAATGTTTGCCCATCCGCCCCAACAGTTATATTTTAATAGATTGTTAGAATGGAGAATTGGAAAAATAAATCCTAACATGTGACATGTAAGTAAAAAGGGTGAAGGAAAAAAAGCTGGCTTCTTTTATTACAAACAAATGATAGACCACTACATCACTGTGACTATGACAGCTGATTTTATTATCAAATTAGTCTTTGACACACAGATCAGTCAGCAGTATAGACAGCATTACTGCACGGCTTCCTTTGAGCAATCCCTTCCACCCGACAGAATTCAAATAAACTGCAACCAGCGACAGATGTTTATTTATTCAAATGAAACAGACACGTGGTGAGCAGAGCAGTTTGGTGAAAACTGATTTATGTGCTTCATTATTTCTGTATTTATGACTCCAGCTTTTATTATCACACTATTTTTTACAATGCTTCCATTTATAAAGTTCTAAAATTCAGTAACAGGAAATCGACCCCAGAGTGGTGTAAGTGTGAACAGGAGCCAGAAAGATGAGGGGTATGGGGATCTAGAAGACCGGGGGAGAGGGCAGCCAGAGACTGTCCACAATAGGCATCCCCATTTCCTGGGACCTGCCACAGGGCAGGAGGGCCTGATGTCCACCAGGTGAAGGTACTGCTTACCCAGAAGGAACCCACCCACCCCACCCCAGAAGATCCCTACAAATAAAGAAGAGAACAAAATAAACAACTAAAAAAAACCAAAAAAACCACGCTGTCACTAAAGTCGCATCACCCCTAGCCTGAGACCCACCCAAGCTGACTCCAACAGGGTAAAAGCACCACCACACCCCACCAAACGGCAAAACACCCTAAAAAAGAAAAACCTGCAGACATATATCCCGGATCAATCAGCCCGACACTAGGATCTGCACATACCCATCTACTTTGTGGCGTGCCTAGGGCAACCCAGATCCCCAGCCACAGGAAGGGCACCTCCGGGGTGCAAGGCAGTGCCCATACACCAGGGCCCAGGCCAAGCACTACCACCATGCCAGAGTGGCGCGGCCACCCAACTCAGTGCCAGCGGCCACCACCCCAGGGCCCCAAAGTGACCCCACCCCACGCAGCAAGACAACTCCACCACAAGGAGAGAACTTAAGTACATAAAGTACATACTAGTTCATGGTTTGAAAGCCTTTTTCTCAGAGATGTTTGAAAAACCTCTGTTACAGCTCTCTTTCTGTTCTGTACTATGGATGAAGATTTTATTTATTTTTTAATTATGGGTGACAAAGCCGAAGGTATTAGACACACATATTAAAAATGTTGCCAGACTTAATTTCCAGTTTCCGTCAGGAACTTCGGCGTGCTACTAGTCTAGCACAGATGGTCCGACTGGCATAAAAAGCACACCGCTGTGTGCGCAACAACCTTGATCGGTGTGCAATGACGTTTGGCTCTCATTAGTCTGAAGGAATTCCGGCAAAATGGGAAAAAGTGGGAAAATTGTCATTGGCAAAATGAAAATAAAATTTACATTGAAAATAAAAAAATAGGGCAGTTTTAAACTGCCAAAAACTATGTTAAAAATCTGATCTGCTTTTCTCCTTTAAACTGATAGAGGGGAATTTTGAAAATATCCAAAATGTAATAGGAAAATCGATTTAAAAGCACTTAACGAGGCCATTTTGAAAATGCCGTGAAAGATGTCTATTAAACAGGACCTTGATAAAAATGACATAAATGTCTTCAGGAGACCAGTCATCCTCTGCGAGGCCAAAAATGCAACAGGAAAATGGATTTAAAAGCAGTTAATGCGCAACAAATGCCAAAAAATGCCCTAATTTGGAGGCCTTATAACTCAGCCATACAGCATCACAGAGACCTCATTCCAATTTTATATGTGACAGGAGACTCTCAACTTCAACTGAACTAAAGGGTTTGTTGATACTGCGAGCAGTAGATTGGCACCCATCAAAATTTCTTCCGAAATTTTCTAGTTTAACATTTATTATTTTTAGACAGGGAGTCTCACTCTTTCGAGAGACCAGTTTCAATGAACAATTTAGCTAATTGGTTACAAACAAACAGAATATAATAAATTCTGATTACATAGAATAAATGTGTTTAAATTGAAAACACCAACTATCTTTATTTTGAATTTTGGTTTTAAGAAAGTTAACCCTAACCCTAACCCTAACCCAGCACATATGAGGTCTGGTTAAACTTTAACCACATTTGAAGTGGCTACATGACAGTTTTCCAGCTTTATGGAGATACAGGAAAGGTGACACCAAATAGCACGGCACGTTTAAAAAGCCAAAACTGGCAATCAATGGACAAGAAATCTCTTTGCTGACCAGGGAAGTCTTATATATAACAGTGGTAACAAGCAGGCCTATAAACCACAACCACAGCACGCTTGATATGGCTATGACGGTGTGAAAAGCTCTCTGCTTTGATTGGTCTACTCGCCCATCTTCCCCACCCCCTTCCCCAGGCCCTGGACGAATCAGAGCACAGAGAACCGAGAGGCTGCAGAAAGAAATTACTATTATGGAGCAAACCAAACAGCATAATATTGTGATAACATACCAGTTGGAAGTCAAATCTGATTTTACACCAAGGATTACAAAGCACAGCAGCCAAACACACCCGATGCTGATGTTTCTGATCCTGACCCCACGAGAGGTTCTTAGTCCCAGGTAGGTGATGGGGTGAACGACAGCCAGGTACCGTTCTACACAGGTCAGGACATGGAAGAACAGCTCTCCATAGAAAACCAGTGCAAAAGAAAAGGATCCCACAAGCACCACAGCCGAGCTGTGACAGTATATGCCACTAACGTAGCAAACCGATCCAAAGACCCAGATCAGCTCCATGGCACACAGGTGGTAGGTGAAGAGGTCAGAGTGGCTCACTGTATTAAAGGAGCCATGCTGCTTCCAATGTTGCAGACCCTGGTAGAGGATGTAGGTGCAGAGAGGAAGCAGGAGGATGGTTTTAACTGCAGAAAAGCTAATTGTAATGAGTGATGTAGCTTTTGAGTTGGAGCAGGTTGTGACCAGAGAATCATTAGAGGTGGATGAGGATTTAACGGACATATTGACTGTATACTGTAGCCCTGAGGAGAAAGACAAACAAGAAGGGCCGATAAGGAAACAGGAGGTTAAGAGAAAAGCAAAGGGGAGACAAAGATGATAACACATTGATGAAAAATAATCATTGTGTCTTTCTTAGGTTATCAAAAATAAGTTTACATTTAATCTGATGTCCAAAAGAACCGCAAAATAAAGGGATTTCTGATAAAAGCAGAAGAGATTCATTTTAGCTCTGGTTGATCTGACTGGTCAAAAGTGATGGAGAGCAGGAAGCTACTTCTCATATGGATACCAAAATAGCCACAAGACAGGCACAAGCCAAAGGGATTTAGGATGATTTAGACAGAGTTCACTTCACTAGAACTAGTTCAAAGTTCAGCTCGAACAGTTCTTCTTTTCAAATCTAGAACTAAAATCACAGTCCCAAAATAAAGTAGCTCATGTTCTGACCTTTGAATTGTCTGAATTGCCCTACCTAACTGGAGCATAGGAACCCAATTCCCTTGAGCAGATGAAAATATATGCATTTATATCTTCAATGGTAAACTACCAGATACTCAAAGTCTATGTGTAAAAAAGCTGTTTTTAGTAGATGGCCTACTTCATTCAGTGAGTTCCACAGACTGCATTTGAGACCTGATTCACATGCAGCAACCTACCCTCAGAGTTAACATTCGTTTATACAATTCATAATACTATTCTTATCACATAATTCCAAAGGTTAATTACTCTAAATGGTCATAAACTGCAGGGCTCAGATCAGATACATTTACCTCATAGATAACATAATCCTTCATAATGGTAATGTTGTGCAGAAATCATTGCAAGGTCTGGAGGATTTTCTCTCATAACGTTGGAAGGCAGGTAGTGTACAGCTACCCAATCTGAGCTGAAACAGAGTTTTGGGGTTTTTCACATGTGCACGGCAGTCGACAACTCTCAGCTCTAACTCAATAAAAAGGAGAACAGGTCGACTTTTGGTTCTACTGAGCCTTGCAGATGTGTCTCGCTGTTCCAAGGAACAACCTGGTATCATTAGCTCTTCAAAATAAGTGTTAAATATTTTGAGAATGAGTGGTTCCCCCTTCACTTAGTCAGCTAAACAAGATATAATAATATCAAAGTAATCCGTCTTTTCCTTATTTCATCAATCACACATTTGATTAAGAGAGACTGTATAACCAAGGCAGTCACACAAAGAGACAATACAACCAACGCCACACGGCTTTCTTCTGTTATCTTAGATGTAACATACATCAACTAATTGGGATAAGCAATGAACAGGAGTAGAGAATATCCTAAAGAAAAACCAACCTTGTTCGTGGTGTTTTTTAATTTGTTTTTCCCCCGGACTGTCCCTGATCCCTTTGTGTCCAGACTCACTGACTGATGGATATGCTTCCTTCTACCTGTGTGACTGTGTTGCCAATGCTCATATGTCACAGCCAGGACGGGCTGCTTTGCATGGTACAAAGAAAATGAATCTATCAATAGAAACTGACATAGAGTTAATAAAGCTACTATAAAACATGAATAAGGTTTTCATGCTATAGACTGCAGCAAATGAAGTTCAGAAGCACAGGACATGAAGGGTTGGGAGAATTTTATCTGTGAAAACATAAATTTCTGATGGATTCACCCAAAAATTGACCAAACAAACAAATCAATAAATGAGACACATTATTTACATAATTCCTACAGCTTCATTTGAGCAATCCCTTCCACCTGACAGAATTCAAATAAACTGCAACCAGCGACAGATGTTTATTTATTCAAATGAAACAGACAAATGGTGAGCCGAGCAGTTTGGTGACAACAGATTTATGTATTTCATTATTACTGTATTTATGACTCCAGCTTTTATTATCACACTACTTTTACAATTCTTCCATTTCTAATGTTCTAAAATTCAGTAACAGGCAATCAACCCCAGAATGGTGTAACTGTCACAAGTATTTTAACACAGTAGAATAAAACTGGCACTAAAACTTATTCATATTCATCAAAACTAGATTTATATTCTGAGAAATAATCATTTGACTTCTTTCATGTTAATAGATACATAAATAAGTGCACAGAGGAACACATTGTAGAGAAATTTGTCTAAATTGTTGCAGACAAGAATGGATAGTACAGTTGATATATTTTTTTGGTAAGCATGTTATTCATGTGTTGGGACTCAAGCAGGGGTGGGATTAGTTATCAATAGATATCAATAAGTGTCTAATGACAGTCAATAATACCGTAAATCCTCTAATATAGGCCGGGCCTTCATTCACTCACGTGCATCTTGGTCCCGGCCATTATTGGAAGGAGGCCAGAATTAGAGACAGGCCTCTATTTCTATTTGAGCAAAACAGACTACCAGTGGAATGAATAAAAACGAGATTTTGTGTCTATTTGAACCTATAAAATAGACAAATACCGGCAATTCAGGCTAAATTCCAGTGTAGTACCGGTAATATGGTAACAGAAACGTAGCAAACATACCGGTACCAGTAGACTGCGGTCAAGTGAGCCGCCACTCGTTCATCCGCTGCTCACTTGACCGCAGTTACCAGTAGTGCATTGTCACTTATCCATGGTGATAATTAGGCTACCGGTATTTCATCTCCTCTTCATCTCTCCCCGTAATCTCCTCATCACTCGCGCCAGTCTCTACGACAAGTTCATTATTGTACAGTTCTTCTTCGTCTTCCTCAAGTTCTGCTGCCTGTCTGTTCTCTCCCTCGCGCAGACGGGCAGCAGCGCAGGGCTGTAATAAACGATATCGGTAGTTTGGCCGTTATTGCAAGTCACAGTGGACAGGCTCACTCACGATCGTGATCGCATTCGAATGCGATAGTGATAGAAGTGAATGCTAATTTCAACATACCATAAATCCTACTTATTTATTTTTCATTTTACTTAATTTTGCTTTAACTTTGTTGTTACCGGTAATCTGACTGTAAAGCGCATTGAGCTTCAAGTCTTGTCTGTTACGATCACAAGTACCGGTATAATATTGAGGCTGCCCAGAGGAATCGTTGGTTCTAATTATAGACCCGGCCTGTATAAGAGTCCGGCCAGTATTTACCTCCTCCGACAGCGAGACCGGCCAATATTAGAATCCCGGCCAGTAATGGAATACAGGCCAATATTAGAGGATTTACGGTATTCAATAACAGCATTAATGAAACGCATTAACCTTGGGGCACCACTGACCAAAGTCAGAAACTAATAACTAAACCCCAGTGTCAGTCACAAAATATGTTGGTTTATATCTGTCAATCTGGGACAAATATGACACAAAGATTACAGATATGAAGGTTACAAATTTATGCACTGACCTTTACAACCAGCAATTATCACAGTAAATCTACACAATGACCACAAGTAACTTCACATTTAAAACACTACAATAGACTTTATTGAAGTTGGCACAATGATTAAATCAATGGAATTTCCATCAATAAACTCCATTGGCTACTCTGCTACTGCAGTATGTACAAAATAAACATGTAATGAAAGACAAACTATTAGTCCGTGTGTGTTTATGATATATGAGTGATGGAGTTATGTTATATTGGGAAAAGAAGGATCTTTCCAAGAACTGTAATTGCAGATAGTTTAAAAAAGTAATGAACAAGTAGGTAATTGAGAAGGAGAGATGGGGAATTCTTAAAGAGCACAAATAATTTCAAAGCATTCAGCTCAAGTACACACTGAAATGTGTACTAGAAAATTTCTGAAGAAATTTTGATGGGTGCTAATCTACTGTCCGCCCAATCAATAAACCCTTTAGTTCAGTTAAAGTTGACAGTCTCCTGTCACATATAAACGTTCAATGAGGTCTCTGTGATGTCGGATGGCTGAGTTATGACAACTCCAACATAAGGCAGTTTCTGGCGTTTGAGGCAAAAGTGCCTTCTTTTTTTCTCCTTATGACCATGAGTTTTAATCTTGATTCATATGCCTGGAACAAACCCTATAAAGTTGACAGTCTCCTGTCTCCTGAGGTATCGCCTCTGCGAGGTCCAAAATTCCAAAGACAGGTCTGCTGTAGACACCCATGTCATTTTTATCAAGGTCCTGTTTAAATTACAGCTTTTATGGCATTGTCACAATGCATTTTGGGGCTCGTTAAGTGCTTTTCAATCAATTTTCCTATTGAAATTTGGGCCTCTGCGAGACCCAAAATTCCAAAGACAGGTCTGCTGTAGACAGCCATGTCATTTTTATAAAGGTCCTGTTAAAAAAAACAGTTTTTGTTAGCATTCTAAAAGGCATTTTGGGGCTAGTTAACTACTTTTCAATCGATTTTCCCATTGAATTTTTGGCCTCTGCGAGACCCAAAATTCATAAGACAGGTTTGATGAAGACAGTTATGTCATTTTTTTTTTCAAGATCCTGTTTAAAATACAGCTTTAATGGCATTTTCAAAATGGCCTCATTTTGTGCTTTTCAATCGATTTTCCCATTCCATTTTGCGTCTCTGCCAGTCCCTAAATGGAGGAGACATTTATGTAATTTTTATCAAGGTCCTGTGTAAAATACATCTTTTATGCCATTTTAAATATGCCTAAGTGCTTAATATTAAGTGCTTTTCAATGCTTATCCCATTGAATTGTGGGTATTTGGATAAGGAAGACAAGGCAAGGCCCGATATGGCTCCATCTTGGCTTTGCCGTCTGTGGTGGATGCTCTTACCAAAACCACATCGTGTTAGGATTTATATATTCTATATTTGCATTTTATATCATTTGAATGATTTACTTACGCTTGTTCTTTTGCTTTGAGGTGCTGCAAATTAAGATCAGCTGGAGGAGGAAGCCTGGAACATACCACTCTTTCTAAAAGACTGGGGGCAGAAGCAGAGCAGCGAAGATGGAAAGTTAGGATCTGTTCAGTGGAAGTAGGATGTAGAGAATTTGTTGCAAAGTCTGTTGTCTCATTGTTGAGGGAGCTGGGTGTAAGTGGACAGAGTGTGAGGAAAATAGTGAAGGAAGTGTCAGATGAGGCAGTAAAGTCCAGTCAGTGGATTTGAATTAGAATAAGCAATAGTAGCTGGGGGCCCAGCAGGGGGAGCACTTAGGGAAAACAGACTCTTTGAAGAAGCAAAGAAGAAATTTCAGGATAGTTAAGTGGAGGGTGTGGCCCGTGTGAGCCTTTTGAAACCAGGTGGCCATTTTAGATTAGTTGGCTTGTATGGCTTTGTTTTTGCTGGCATTCTTAGTGATTGTAGGACTGTTTAGGTAAGTTTGTCTGCTGAATCTGCTAGTGTGTCTTGTCCTGCCTCCACCTCTGGCACCCTCTATGCTGTCATTACCCCCTACCTGAACCAGGGTTTGTATCCCCATCCCACTATGACTGGTGTGCAGTTGGTGAGAGGCTGGGGTAGCTTGTGGCTGTTAAAAAAAAAAAAAAAGATGGTTGTTGTGGTGTGTGGAGCAGTAATGGCTGGCATTAGGGGGGTGACTCTGGGACGCCAGTGATCATTGTCTAGCCTCCTGGAGGTGTTGAGGCGACCCTGAACCTGTTGCCAAGGAACCAGAACCCATTCTTCCACTGAACCGTGTGGTTGGAGTGGTTACCTGGCAGATAGAACAAGAGGTGAAGCAAGCAAATGGTGAGACCCCTCCACCTAGTGGGTGCCCAGAGCATCGTTTGTTTGTACCTGTTATTCTGCGCCCACAGGTGATTCATTGGGCCCACACCTCGCTGCTCACTTGTCATCCGGGAGTTCGGAGAACCATGTTCGCCATCTCTCAGTACTCACCCGTCAAGGGGACAGAGTTAAAAAGCAGCCGACCGAAAACGGCGTACTGCACCCGAGTATTGACCCGGGCTGAGAGTGTGGCTCTCTGCCAGAGATGTTCACCTCAAGGTCCCCTCTAAGAAGCTGGCGCCACGGTTCGTTGGTCCTTTCCATATCCCCAAGGTCATCAGCCCAGCTGCCATCCGCCTCCATCTGCCCCGATCCCTCCGTGTCCGCCCCACATTCCACGTCAGCCAAGTTAAGTCCACTAAAGAGAGCCTTATGAGGGAAGAGCCAAGATGGATGCCCTATGATAACAGCTTAATGTTATAAATCTGATCTGCTTTTCTCCTTTAAACTGATAGAGGGGATTTTGAAAATACCAAAAATGTAATGGGAAGATTTAAAAGCACTTAACGAAGCCATTTTGAAAATGCCATAAAAAATGTATATTAAACAGGACCTTGATAAAAATGACATAAATGTCTTCAGAAGACCAGTCTTCCTCTGCGAGGCCCAAAATGCAATAGGAAAATGGATTTAAAAGCAGTTAATGCGCAAAAAATGCCAAAAACTGGACTAATTTGGAGGGCTTATAACTCAGCCATACAGCATCACAGAGACCTCATTCAAATTTTATATTTGACAGGAGACTCTGAACTTCAACTGAACTAAAGGGTTTGTTGATACTGCGGGCAGTAGATTGGCACCCATCAAAATTTCTTCCGAAATTTTCTAGTTTAACATTTATTATTTTTAGACAGGGAGTCTCACTCTTTCGAGAGACCAGTTTCAATGAACAATTTAGCTAATTGGTTACAAACAAACAGAATATAATAAATTCTGATTACATAGAATAAGTGTGTTTAAATTTAAAACACCAACTATCTTTATTTTGAATTTTGGTTTTAAGAAAGTTTGCCAGCACATATGAAGTCTGGTTAAACTTTAACCACATTTGAAGTGGCTACATGACAGTTTTCCAGCTTTATGGAGATACAGGAAAGGTGACAACAAATAGCACGGCACGTTAAACAAGCCAAAACTGGAAATCAATGGACAAGAAATCTCTTTGCTGACCAGGGAAGTCTTATATATAGCAGTGGTAACAAGCAGGCCTATAAACCACAACCACAGCACGCTTGATATGGCTATGACGGTGTGAAAAGCTCTCTGCTTTGATTGGTCTACTCGCCCATCTTCCCCACCCCCTTCCCCAGGCCCTGGACGAATCAGAGCACAGAGAACCGAGAGGCTGCAGAAAGAAATTACTATTATGGAGCAAACCAAACAGCATAATATTGTGATAACATACCAGTTGGAAGTCAAATCTGATTTTACACCAAGGATTACAAAGCACAGCAGCCAAACACACCCGATGCTGATGTTTCTGATCCTGACCCCACGAGAGGTTCTTAGTCCCAGGTAGGTGATGGGGTGAACAACAGCCAGGTACCGTTCTACACAGGTCAGGACATGGAAGAACAGCTCTCCATAGAAAACCAGTGCAAAAGAAAAGGATCCCACAAGCACCACAGCCGAGCTGTGACAGTATATGCCACTAACGTAGCAAACCGATCCAAAGACCCAGATCAGCTCCATGGCACACAGGTGGTAGGTGAAGAGGTCAGAGTGGCTCGCTGTATTAAAGGAGCCATGCTGCTTCCAATGTTGGAGACCCTGGTAGAGGATGTAGGTGCAGAGAGGAAGCAGGAGGATGGTTTTAACTGCAGAAAAGCTAATTGTAATGAGTGATGAAGCTTTTGAGTTGGAGCAGGTTGTGACCAGAGAATCATGAGAGGTGGATGAGGAGTTAACGGACATATTGACTGTATACTGTAGCCCTGAGGAGAAAGACAAACAAGAAGGGCCGATAAGGAAACAGGAGGTTAAGAGAAAAGCAAAGGGGAGACACAGATGATAACACATTGATCAAAAATAATCATTTTGTCTTTCTTAGGTTATAAAGAATACATTTACATTTAATCTGATGTCCAAAAGAACCCCACAAAATAAATGGATTTCTGATAAAAGCAGAAGAGATTCATTTTAGCTCTGGTTGACCTGACTGGTCAAAAGTGATGGAGAGCAGGAAGCTACTTCTCATATGGATACCAAAATGGCCACAAGACAGGCACAAGCCAAAGGGATTTAGGATGATTTAGACGGATTTCACTTCACTAGAACTAGTTCAAAGTTCAGCTCGAACAGTTCTTCTTTTCAAATCTAGAACTAAAATCACAGTCCCAAAATAAAGTAGCTCATGTTCTGACCTTTGAATTGTCTGAATTGCCCTACCTAACTGGAGCATAGGAACCCAATTCCCTTGAGCAGATGAAAATATATGCATTTATATCTTTAACGGTGAACTACCAGATACTCAAAGTCTATGTGTAAAAAAGCTGTTTTTAGTAGATGGCCTACTTCATTCAGTGAGTTCCACAGACTGCATTTGAGACCTGATTCACATGCAGCAACCTACCCTCAGAGTTAACATTCGTTTATACAATTCATAATACTATTCTTATCACATAATTCCAAAGGTTAATTACTCTAAATGATCATAAACTGCAGGGCTCAGATCAGATACATTTACCTCATAGATAACATAATCCTTCATAATGGTAATGTTGTGCAGAAATCATTGCAAGGTCTGGAGGATTTTCTCTCATAACGTTGGAAGGCAGGCAGTGTACAGCTACCCAATCTGAGCTGAAACAGAGTTTTAGGGTTTTTCACATGTGCACGGCAGTCGACAACTCTCAGCTCTAACTCAATAAAAAGGAGAACAGGTCGACTTTTGGTTCTACTGAGCCTTGCAGATGTGTCTCGCTGTTCCAAGGAACAACCTGGTATCATTAGCTCTTCAAAATAAGTGTTAAATATTTTGAGAATGAGTGGTTCCCCCTTCACTTAGTCAGCTAAACAAGATATAATAATATCAAAGTAATCCGTCTTTTCCTTATTTCATCAATCACACATTTGATTAAGAGAGACTGTATAACCAAGGCAGTCACACAAAGAGACAATACAACCAACGCCACACGGCTTTCTTCTGTTATCTTAGATGTAACATACATCAACTAATTGGGATAAACAATGAACAGGAGTAGAGAATATCCTAAAGAAAAACCAACCTTGTTCGTGGTGTTTTTTCATTTATTTTTCCCCGGACTGTCCCTGATCCCTTTGTGTCCAGACTCACTGACTGATGGATATGCTTCCTTCTACCTGTATGACTGTGTTGCCAATGCTCATATGTCACAGCCAGGACGGGCTGCTTTGCATGGTACAAAGAAAATTAATCCATCAATAGAAACTGACATAGAGTTAATAAAGCTACTAAAAAACATGAATAAGGTTTTCATGATTTCGACTGCAGCAAATGAAGTTCAGAAGCACGGGACATGAAGGGTTGGGAGAATTTTATCTGTGAAAACATAAACTTCTGATGAATTCACCCAACAATTGACCAAACAAACAAATCAATAAATGAGACACATTATTTACATAATTCCTACAGCTTCATTTGAGCAATCCCTTCCACCTGACAGAATTCAAATGAACTGCAACCAGCGACAGATGTTTATTTATTCAAATGAAACAGACACATGGTGAGCAGAGAAGTTTGGTGACAATTTATTCATGTGCTTCATTATTACTGTATTTATGACTCCAGCTTTTATTATCACACTACTTTTACAATTCTTCCATTTCTAATGTTCTAAAATTCAGTAACAGGCAATCAACCCCAGAGTGGTGTAACTGTCACAAGTATTTTAACACAGTAGAGAAAAACTGGCACTAAAACTTATTCATATTCATCAAAACTAGATTTATATTCTGAGAAATAATCATTTGACTTCTTTCATGTTAATAGATACATAAATAAGTGCACAGAGGAACACATTGTAGAGAAATTGGTCTAAATTGTTGCAGACAAGAATGGATAGTACAGTTGATATATTTTTTTGGTAAGCATGTTATTCATGTGTTGGGATAGCCTGATAAACCAGCCTAAATGGATTGGATGTCTAATTTAGTCTGGCTCCGATCAATGGATACAACGGAACATTGTTGATGAGCACAACCCTTTGTCTTTCAAACCGTGTCTGTGCCTATAGGGCAACGCTCTGACCAATCAGCGCAACTGACTGTGATGTAGTAAGCGCTACAGAAAGCTTTGGTGGGAGGGGACTCTTCCAAAACTGATGCCAAGGCTGAATCAAACGAGCGCTGTTCCATTGCCGCCGCCATCTTTCTTGTTGTGCTTTCGCTGTCTATGTTCGCTTCCACTGCCCAACGTCGCACTGCTCTGTCGTCACTCCCTCAAAACCCCGCACCAGAACCCTCTGCCCCGCCCGCGTTGATTCAAAACACATCTCTGTGTTGTGATTGGTTTAGTTGCCATCTGCCAGATTCAGGGCAGTATTTTCAAAATGAAAAGTGGTTTGAGGCCAGACCCAACCGCAGGCAAAACATTTTGCCGTCCAGCAGTTGGTGCTGGTTTTCCAGGCTAGTGTTGGGACTCAAGCAAGAGTGGGATTAGTTATCAACAGATATCAATAAGTGTCTATTGGCTACTCTGCTACTGCAGTATCTTTAAAATAAACATGTAATGAAAGACAAACTATTAATCTGTGTGTTTATGGTAGATGAGTGATGGAGTGATGTTATATTGGGAAAAGAAGGATCTTTCCAAGAACTGTAATTGCAGATAGTTTAAAAAAGTAATGAACAAGTAGGTAATTGAGAAGGTGGGTGGTGAATTCTTAAAGAGCACAAATAATTTCAAAGCATTCAGCTCAAGTACACACTGAAATATGTACTAGAAAATTTCTGAAGAAATTTTGATGGGTGCCAATCTACTGTCCGCCCAATGAATAAACCTTTTAGTTCAGTTAAAGTTGACAGTCTCCTGTCACATATAAACGTTCAATGAGGTCTCTTTGATGTCGGATGGCTGAGTTATGACAACTCCAACATAAGGCAGTTTCTGGCGTTTGAGGCAAAAGTTCCTTCTTTTTCTCTCCTTATGACCATGAGTTTTAATCTTAATGCATATGCCTGGAACAAACCTTATGAAGTTGACAGTCTCCTGTCTCCTGAGTTATCACCTCTGCAAGGTCCAAAATTCCAAAGACAGGTCTGCTGTAGACAGCCATGTCATTTTTATCAAGGTCCTGTTAAAAAAACAGTTTTTTTTAGCATTTTAAAAGGCATTTTGGGGCTCGTTAAGTGCTTTTCAATCGATTTTCCCATTGAAATTATGGCCTCTGCGAGACCCAAAATTCCTAAGACAGGTTTGATGAAGACAGTTATGTCATTTTTATCAAGATCCTGTTTAAAATACAGCTTTAATGGCATTTTCAAAATGGCCTCATTTTGTGCTTTTCAATTGATTTTCCCATTCCATTTTGCGCCTCTGCCAGTCCCTAAATGGAGGAGACATTTATGTAATTTTTATCAAGGTCCTGTGTAAAATACATCTTTTATGCCGTTTTAAATATGCCTAAGTGCTTAATATTAAGTGCTTTTCAATGCATTTTCCCATTGAATTATGGGTATTTGGATAAGGCATCTGGAAGGCCCAATATGGCTCCAATATGGCTCCATCTTGGCTTTGCCCTCTGTGGTGGATGCTCTTACCACCACCACATCGTGTTAGTATTTATTTATTCTATATTTGCATTTTATATAATTTGAATGATTCACTTACACTTGTTCTTTTGCTTTGAGGTGCTGAAAATTAAGATCAGCTGGAGGTGGAAGCCTGGAACATACCACTCTTTCTAAAAGACTGGGGAGGGGAACTTTATTTAAATTTGGCCTTGGTTCCTTAATTTTTTCACTTTAACATTCACTTATTATTTGTGCTAAGTTAAAGTTAGTTTTGCTTTATTTGTTTTATATTTTGCTCTAGGTAATTTTGTAACTTTTCCCGTTTATTATGTTCCCTCATGTGGCAGATTTGGGTTACTCCGTCCCTATTTAAGCAGCCTTTGGTTCTTTGTTTGTTAATGTTATATTAGTTGACGTCATTTTAGTTGGGCCCAAATTTGTTTTTGTATGATTTAATTGTTATTCATATTTTGAATTATTAAATTTAAATTGTTCCTAATTTTTTGAATACCTTTGTCCTTAATTAAGCATGGTCCCTCACACCCTCATAAGCAGTCTCAGTGTCAGCCCAGAGCAGGCTGTTAAGCTTGTTGCTAGGAGACAGCTCGTCAGCATGCGAGCAGCTGTACCAACTGACACAGACTTATGCTGTTTAAAATGGACTATTTTGGACTTTCGCCTACTTTCTCCAACAAACGGTCACAGCTCGAAAAGTAAATGTCGTATCCGAATAATTTTTGTACCGTGAGCACCCCAAGGGACGGTAGAAGCCAGCGGTGTAATTTTCATTCGGCTACCATATAAGGCTAGTTTTTTTATGGCAGTTTTAAATAATTTTTACACATTGATTTTATCAGTTTAGCCATTTATAATGGAGGGAATGTCAGTTGGAGGGACGACTCTCTGCGCTCAGAGGTAATTTGTGATAAATCTGCGTGGCAGAGATCAATGAGTGTGACATTGTGTGAAAGAGGACAAAAATGCCTACGTTTTGTGATAACATTTGTCCAGATCGGCGAGCTATTTCGGACATGAGAGAGATTTGTTTGACGAATCGTTGCAGAATGAAATTTAGAGTGAGCAGTAGAGTGGGAGAGACGCAGGACCTGACACTTTGTCTCCCTAAAACGTAAACTCCCGTTGTGTCAAAGCTGTATAAGATATATACAAACCCTTCAATTCAGTTAAAGCCGAGAGTCTCGTGTCACATACAAACTTTGTATGAGGTCTGTGCTATGTTGTATGGCTGAGTTATAAGGCCTGTGAAAAGGCCATTTCAAGCTCGTTTAGGCCCAAAATCCCCTATTTTTGAATATTCAAAGCTTTTTCCCATCCGCATTTTTCCAACTTTTTCCCATTTTGCCAGAATTCCTTTGGACTAATGAGAGCCAAACGACAAAGCACACCGTTCCCGATCGATACGCATGCATCGGTGTGCTTTTTATGTCGGTCGGAATATCGCTGCCAGACTAGTACCATGCCGAACTTTAGGGAAACGGAAAAATAATAGTCTGGCACAGGAGTAATATGTGTGTCTAATGCCTTCGGCATTGGCACCCATAAATATGTTGCAGACAAGAATTGAACGTCCCACTGAAATATGTGACTTTTAAAGTGGTACTGGCCAGCTAAAGCAGCCCAAAATGCGTGCCAATCCGCCCCAACAGTTAAATTTTTCTAGATTATTAGAATGGAGAATTGAAAATATAAATCCTAAGCTTTGACATGTAAGTAAAAAAGGTGAAGAAGAAAAGCTGGCTTCTTTTACTACAAACAACTGATAGACCACTTCATCACTGTGACTATGACAGCTGATTTTATTATCAAATTAGTCTTTGACACACAGATCAGTCAGCAGTATAGACAGCATTACTGCACTGCACACAACCACTTCCTCATCATTTTTGAAGACTTTATGGAGGTGAAATTGAACATTTCAGACCTGTTCTACTGAGAGATTTCCTTCAGATTTTGTAGGTTCTTGTGTTTGTTAACAATGGGGGAGAGATAACAGAAAAGTACGCAGAGAGGGGGAGGTGACATACAGTAAATGGACCCAGGCTGGGCCTTCAGCACAGACCTGGTGTGATGAGGGCTTCATTCCTAATTCCCAACAAGGCCACATACACCACAGTTTGTTCTATCTCTCACTAAGTGTTTCAGAAGCAGAGAACATAGTTTTCCCAGTCGTGTAATTCAAATTTAGTCAATCAAGCACTTGTATTTTTGTTGTATTTATCTTATAACTCAAAACTCCTGTTGTCATGTTACGTTGTTTAAGTAGGACCCAGACACAGGAACACACAGGGTGCAGCCAGATGAAGAAGTGAACTAACAAACTGTAAGTTTACACTCCAAAAGTTGTGTGTTTAAACAAGTTTTTAAAAAAAAAAAAGCATGTACACCTGATAAATGAGCCGAGTAAAGCCTTTCCCATCACATGTTGTGGCATGTTTAGTATCAGCTATGACAACATGAAGGGATGGCATTACACTGTATCCTATGTGTTTCTGAAAATTATGAAATTTGTCTTGATGAGAGGTGAAAGAAACAAGAAATAATCAATCAGTTTCACCTCTTCCTGCTGTCAGTTTCAAAGACTAAATGTGTGTTTCTAGAGAGAAAATGTGAGCTGTGTACATTTTAGGTTACCCAACCAAATCATTCTCAATGAAAATGAGTGTGTCTACCCGATTGTTGTGTTCCCATTGATAGTGAGCTGAGATGCAGCTTTATATAAAGATCACTGGGAAAAAAAAGTAATTGGCCACTTGAACCAGATTCAGTAGCCACCACCCCAGGGCCCCCAAGTGACCCCGCCCCATGCCGCAAGACAGCTCGACCACAAGGAGAGAACTTAAGTACATAAAGTACATACTAGTTTATGGTTTGAAACCCTATTTCTCTGCGATGTTTGAAAAACCTCTGTAACAGCACTCTTTCTGGTCTGTACTATGCATGAAGGTTTTATTTATTTTTTAATCATGGGTGTCAAAGCCGAAGGCATTAGACACACATATTAAAAATGTTGCCAGACTCTTACAATTTTCCCGTTTCCGTCATGAATTTCGGCGCACCATTAGTCTAGCACCGATTGTCCGACCAGCTTAAAAAGCACACCGCTGTGTGCGCAACGACCTTGATCGGTGTGCAATGACGTTTTGCTCTCATTAGTCGAAAGGAATTCCAGCAAAATGGGAAAAAGTGGGAAAATTGTCATTGGGGAAATGCATTGAAAATCAAAAAATAGGTGATCTGCTTTTCTCCTTTAAACTGATAATGAGGGGAATTTTGAAAATACCCAAAATGCAATGGGAAAATCGATTTAAAAGCACTTAACAAGGCCATTTTGAAAATGCCATAAAAGCCGTATATCAAACAGGACCTTGATAAAAATGACATAAATGTCTTCAGCAGACCAGTCTTCCTCTGCGAGGCCAAAAATGCAATGGGAATATTGATTTAAAATTACTTAACGAGCCAAAAATGTCAAAAACTGCCCTATGTTGGAGGCCTCATAGCTAAGCTATACAGCATTACAGAGACATCATTCAAAGTGTATATGTGACAGGGAAAACTCAGCTTTAACTGAACCAAATGGTTTGTTGATACTGCTGGCAGTAGATTGGCACCCATCAAAATTTCTTCAGAAATCTTCTCGTTTAGTATTTATTGTTTATAGACAGGGAGTCTCACTCTTTCGACGGACCAGTTTCAATGACCAATTTAGCTAATGGTTACAAACAAACATAATAGAATACATTCTGATTACATTGAATAAATGTGTTTAAATTGAAAACACAACTTGTCTTTATTTCGATTATTAGATTATTATTATATTTTGATTTTAAGAACATTGGCGAACGTATAAAGTCTGGTTAAACTTTAACCACATTTGAAGTGGCTACATGACAGTTTTCCAGCTTTATGTAGATACAGGAGAGGTGACACCAAACAGCACGGCAGGTTAAAAAAGCCAAAACTGATTGTCAACGGACAAACAATCTCTTCGCTTAGGACAGGAGACTTAACTATAGCAGTAGAAACAAGCAGGCCTATAAACCACAACCACAGCACGCTTGATATGGCTGTGACGGTGTGGAAAGCTCTCTGCTTTGATTGGTCTACTCGCCCATCTTGCCCACCCCCTTCCCCAGGCCCTGGACGAATCAGAGCACAGAGAACCGAGAGGCTGCAGAAAGAAATTACTATTATGGAGCAAGCACAAAAGCATAACATTGTGTTGATATACCAATTTGCAGTTAAATCTGCGTTTGTACCAAGGACTCCAAAGCACAGCAGCCAAACACACCCGATGCTGATGTTTCTGATCCTGACCCCACGAGAGGTTCTTAGTCCCAGGTAGGTGATGGGGTGAACGACAGCCAGGTACCGTTCTACACAGGTCAGGACATGGAAGAACATCTCTCCGTAGAAAACGAATGAAAAAGCACAGGATCCCACAAGCATCATAGCCCAGCTGTGAAAGTATATGCCACAAATGTACCAAACCAATCCAAAGACCCAGATCAGCTCCATGGCACACAGGTGGTAGGTGAAGAGGTCAGAGTGGCTCACTGTTTCAAAGGAGCCATGCTGCTTCCAATGTTGGAGACCCAGGTAGAGGATGAAGGTGCAGAGAGGAAGCAGGAGGATGGTTTTAACTGCAGATAAGCTAATTGTAATGAGTGATGTAGCTTTTGAGTTGGAGCAGTATGGGACCAGAGAATCATTAGAGGTGGATGAGGAGTTAACGGACATATTGACTGTATACTGCAGCCCTGAGGAGAAAGACAAACAAGAAGGGCCGATAAGGAAACAGGAGGTTAAGAGAAAAGCAAAGGGGAGACACAGATGATAACACATTGATGAAAAAGAATCATTGTGTCTTTCTGGGGTTATCAAGAATAAGTCTACATTTAATCTCATGTCCAAAAAAACACCAAAACAAATGGATTTCTGATAAAAGCTGAGATTCTTTTTCACTCAGGTTGGTTGAAGGTCAGTCCCAAACGCCCCAGAAAAAATACAGAAACACAAAGGTCGTCTCTAATTTTTCTCAAAATCACAAACAATTTGCCAAACAGATGTGAAAATAGAATATTTTTTTCCCTCTTTAATCAACAATGGTTTTAGCTGACAAGAAATTCCAAAAGAAAAATATGAATATCTGATTTCTATGAATTATGAAAGCGTCTCTTCTTCAGAAGTCCATTTATCTGTTTGACTGCTTTAGTCACTGATTAGAAGAGACATTTTACATAAAATAAAACAATCTAGATGAAAACAAGAGGTATGGATGAAACCTCGGTTTTCTCTTCTCTAAATGATGTTGAAATCCTAAACATTAAAGCAATGGGGGATTTACCTACCAATTAAAGCCACTCTTCAAAAGTTCTTTATGGATTTACAACATTTCAATGGATAAGGGTTGAGAAAGCAACTTAGGTCTCTTACACCTATCATTTTAAAATAAAAAGGGAAACTTTGGGGGTTAGATCTGTCAAAGCTACAGAAACCCTCAGAATAAGAGCGTACCTGACAACAATGAGCAATGACTTTCTCAAGAATTTTACAAATCAAAATCAGTTCCTTAGCTGAACCCATCTGGTTGGGTTTATAGACACAGAAGTAGCAGTAGCAGAGCTGACAAGAACTTAAACCATGCAGGCAGCTTCTTGACTTTGATCGAAAACATATTGTTACAGTAACACAGGTGATGTGGAAGCAACTTTAACAGTATTCCATGGAGTTCTCAGAAGGAATGAACAGGAGTAGAAAATCTCTTAAATGAAACCAACCTTGTTCGTGGTGTTTTTTCATTTATTTTTTCCCGGACTGTCCCTGATGCCTTTGTGTCCAGACTCACTGACTGATGGATATGCTTCCTTCTGCCTGTGTGAGTGTGCTGTCAATGCTCATATGTCACAGCCAGGATGGGCTGCTTTGCATGGTACAAAGAAAATTAATCTATCAATAGAAACTGACATAGAGTTAATAAAGCTACTATAAAACAAGAATAATGTTTTTATGATTTAGACTGCAGCATAAGAAGTTCAGAAGCATGGGACATGAAGGGTTGGGAGAATTTTTTCTGTGAAAACAAAACCTTCTGATTGAATTCACCCAAAAATTGACCAAACAAACAAATCAATAAATGAGACACATTATTTACATAATTCCTACAGCTTCATTTGAGCAATCCCTTCCACCTGACAGAATTCAAATGAACTGCAACCAGTGACAGATGTTTATTTATTCAAATGAAACAGACAAATGGTGAGCCGAGCAGTTTGGTGACAACTGATTTATGTATTTCATTATTACTGTATTTATGACTCCAGCTTTTATTATCACACTACTTTTACAATTCTTCCATTTCTAATGTTCTAAAATTCAGTAACAGGCATTCAGCCCCAGAGTGGTGTAACTCCTCCCAAGCCCGAGTTTTTGCCTCAGCAACCGCCGAGGCCGCGTTCCGCTTGGCCTGTCGGTACTCATCAGCTGCTTCCAGAGTCCCACTGGCCAAAAAGGCCCGATAGGACTCCTTCTTCAGCTTGACGGCTTCCCTCACCACTGGTGTCCACCAGCGGGTTCGGGGATTGCCGCCACGACAGGCGCCGACCACCTTACGGCCACAGCTCCGGTCGGCCGCCTAAACAATGGAGGCTCAATGTCCCCCACCTCCCTCGGGACATGGTTGAAGCTCTGCCGGAGGTGGGAGTTGAAACTCCTCCTTACAGGGGATTCCGCCAGCCGTTCCCAACAGACCCTCACAATACATTTGGGCCTGCCAGGTCTGACCGGCTTCCTCCCCCACCAGCAGAGCCAACTCACCACCAGATGGTGATCAGTTGACAGCTCCGCCCCTCTCTTCACACGAGTGTCCAGGACATACGGCCGCAAGTCCGATAATACGACCACAAAGTCAATCATCGAGCTGAGGCCTAGGGTGTCCTGGTGCCAAGTGCACATATGGACACCCTTATGCCTGAACAAGGTGTTCGTTATGGACAATCCGTGACGAGCACAGAAGTCCAACAACAAAGCACCACTCTGATTCAGATCGGGGGGGCCGTTCCTCCCAATCACGCCCCTCCAGGTCTCACTGTCTTTGCCCACGTGAGCATTGAAGTCCCCCAGCAGGACGAGGGAGTCTCCCGGAGGAGCACTCTCCAGTGCCTCCTCCAGGGACTCCAAAAAGGGTGGGTACTCTGAACTCCTGTTCGGTGCATAAGCACAAACAACAGTCAGGACCCGTCCCCCCACCCTAAGGCGGAGGGAGGCTACCCTCTCGTCTAATGGGGTAAACCCCAATGTACAGATGCACAGCCGGGGGGCAATAAGTATGCCCACACCTGCTCTACGCCTCTCACCTCAGGCAACTCCAGAGTGGAAGAGAGTCCAACCCCTCTCGAGGAGGCTGGTTTCGGAGCCCAAGCCATGCGTCAAGGTGAGTCCGACTATTTCTAGTCGGAACCGCTCAGCCTCGCGCACCAGCTCAGGCTCCTTCCCCAGCAGAGAGGTGACGTTCCACGTCCCAAGAGCCAGCTTCAGTAGCCGAGGATCAGACCGCCAAGGTCCCTGCCTTCGGCTGCCGCCCAGCTCACACTGCACCCGACCCCCATGGCCCCTCCCCCGGGTGGTGAGCCCGTCAGAAGGGGGACCCGTGTAGATTCTTCGGGCAGTGCTCGACCAAGCCCCACCAGGCGCTCGCCGGCGGGCCCCACCCCTGGGCCTGGCTCCAGGGGGAGGCCCCAGTAACTCATGTCCGGGCAAGGGTACACGGTGTCCAAAAATATTCATCATCATAGGGGTTTTATAAGCAGTTCTTTATCTTGTCCCTCAACTAGGATCTGTTTGCCATGGGTGACCCTACCAGGGGTTTAAATTCTAGAGACATTGGTCTAAATTGATGCAGACAAGAATGGATAGTACAGTTGATATATATTTTTGTTAAGCATGTTATTCATGTGTTGGGACTCAAGCAGGAGTGGGATTAGTTGTCAATAGATATCAATAAGTGTCTAATGATAGTCAATAATATTCAATAACAGCATTAATGAAACGCATTAACCTTGGGGCTCCACTGACCAAAGTCAGAAACTAATAACTAAACCCCAGTGTCAGTCACAAAATATGTTGGTTTATATCTGTCAATCTAGCACAAATATGACACAAAGATTACAGATATGAAGGTTACAAATTTACGCACTGACCTTTACAACCAACAATTATCACAGTAAATGTACACAATGACCACAAGTAACTTCTCTTTTAAAACACTACAATAGACTTTATTGAACTTGGCACAATGATTAAATCAATGGAATTTCCATCAATAAACTCCATTGGCTACTCTGCTACTGCAGTATGTACAAAGTAAACATGCAATGAAAGACAAACTATTAGTCTGTGTGTGTTTATGGTAGATGAGTGACAGAGTGATGCTATATTATATATGTGACAGGGAACACTCAGCTTTAACTGAACCAAAGGGTTTGTTGATACATTATACAGCTTTGACACAACGGTAGTTTATGTTTTAGGAAGACTAAAACTCGGCTGAGGTGGATCTCCCACTCAAATCCTCACTCAAAATTTATTAACAAAAAATTCCTCAAACAAATGTCTCATTTCCAAAATATCTACCCGATCTGGACAAATTGTACCTCGAAACTTAGGTATTTTTGTCCTCTTTCACCCAAAGTCACACTCATTGAGCTGTGCCACACAAATGTCTCACAAATTGGCTCTGAGCACAGAGGTCGGCACTCAGTTTCCATTATAAATGCCTGAAATCATAAAATCAATGTGAAAAATTATTTTAAAACCTCCATAACAAACGAGTCACACTTAAGCCCTTTTTCCATCAGATTCTGTAGCGAATTAAAAGTTATATCGCATTACTTTGTTGCGATATAAGATGCATTCGGTTGGTTTTCCATCAAACAGGACGATTCTAGCGAAATAAAATGACATCACACACACTTTTGGGACACAAATTTGGGACACATTTGGAAGAATACAGGCACACACTTACCGGTACCGCTGTCAACCGTGGCTCCCTTCGCGGCGGTGACCACGGGCCGACTGCCCAAAATTGAGTCGATTTCCTCAAAATATTCATAATCTATTTTCCCCTCGGCTCCACTCTTCCCACTAGCCCTCTTCTCTGCCAGGTATTTCCCCTTCATGCTCTTCCATTTGTTTCGTAGGGCCTCCCAATTCCTCTCAACGCCTCTCTTGTACAAAACGGCGGACAGTTTTTTGAAGACATCTGCGTTTCTCTGCCTCTTCCCATCCAGGGCCGAAACAACGTCGACCTCCTGAATTGTGTTTAAAAAAAGCAGAGTCTCTGCTCTCGTCCAGTTGTTTCTTTTATCATCGGACATTGTTGTTACTAGTTGTTGCTGCTGTTTTGATACCGACAGGATAGGTGAAATGGGGCGGCTGAGCGGCTCAACAACAACATTCGAATCCTCGCGCTTTACCAATACCATCTGCGCATGCGTGGCTAGTCTGAATCGCATTAACCTTTTCCATCACTTCTGTAGCGATACAACTTAGCCCTGAACCACCTATTTCGAGCGAATTGATTTAATGCGACAAAACAGACGTTCTAGCAATTTAACCGTTTTTCCATCACATGTATCTCACTAACTTCTTGATGCGCATCAAATTAAAGCGAATCATGTCGTTGATGGAAAAAGGGCTATAGTACCAGAATAAAAATTACAGCACAGGCTTCTGCCGTCTCTTGGGGCGCTGACGGTTCAAAAATTATTCGGATACGACTTTTTATTTTTCGAACAGCGACCGTTTGTTCGAGACAGTGCCGTCAAAAAGAAAAACCTCCAAGGTTAAAAACCCATAGTCTGTGTACTAATGTCAGTTGGAACTCAGACGAGCCGCAGCTGGTGCCGTATCCGTGGTAACGCATTAGGAGCCTGCTCAGTTCTAAGACTGCTTATGAGGGCAGAGCCAAGATGGCTGCCCTGTGATAAGAGCTTAATGTTATAAATCTGATCTGCTTTTCTCCTTTAAACTGATAATGAGGGGAATTTTGAAAATACCCAAAATGCAATGGGAAAATCGATTTCAAAGCACTTAACAAGGCCATTTTGAAAATGTCATAAAAGCTGTATTTTAAACAGGACCTTGATAAAAATGACATAAATGTCTTCAAATGACCAGTCTTCCTCTGCAAGGCCTTAAATGCAATGGGAATATAACTTAACGAGTCAAAAACTGCCCTATTTTGGAGGCCTCTTAACTAAGCTTTACAGCATTACAGAGACATCATTCAAATTTTATATGTGACAGGAGACTCTCAACTTTAACTGAACTAAAGGGTTTGTTGATAGGGCGGGCAGTAGAATAGCACCCATCAAAATTTCTTCAGAAATCTTCTCGTTTGGTATTTATTATCTATAGACAGGGAGTCTCATTCTTTTGAGAGACCAATTTCAATGAACAATTTAGATAATTGGTTACAAACAAACTGAATAGAATACATTCTTATCACATAAAATAAATGTGTTTAAATTGAAAACACAAGTTATCTTTATTTTGAATTTTGATAAGAAAGTTGGCGAGTCTGGTTAAACTTTAACCACATTTGAAGTGGCTACATGACAGTTTTCCAGCTTTATGTAGATACAGGAGAGGTGACACCAAACAGCAGGGCAGGTTAAATAAGCCAAAACTGGCCGTAAACGGACAAGCAATTGCTTTGCTTAACAGAGGAGACTTAGCTATAGCAGTGGAAACAAGCAGGCCTATAAGCCACAACCACAGCACGCTTGATATGGCTGTGATGGTGTGGAAAGCTCTCTGCTTTGATTGGTCTACTCGCCCATCTTGCCCACCCCCTTCCCCAGGCCCTGGACGAATCAGAGCACAGAGAACCGAGAGGCTGCAGAAAGAAATTACTATTATGGAGCAAGCACAAAAGCATAATATTGTGTTGATGACCCAGTCTGCAGTTAAATCTGCGTTTGCACCGAGGACTCCAAAGCACAGCAGCCAAACACACCCGATGCTGATGTTTCTGATCCTGACCCCACGAGAGGTTCTTAGTCCCAGGTAGGTGATGGGGTGAACGACAGCCAGGTACCGTTCTACACAGGTCAGGACATGGAAGAACATCTCTCCGTAGAAAACCAGTGCAAAAGCACAGGATCCCAGAAACACCATAGCCGAGCTGTGACAGTATATGCCACTAACGTAGCAAACCGATCCAAAGACCCAGATCAGCTCCATAGCACACAGATGGTAGGTGAAGAGGTCAGAGTGGCTCGCTGTATTAAAGGAGCCATGCTGCTTCCAATGTTGCAGACCCAGGTAGAGGATGAAGGTGCAGAGAGGAAGCAGGAGGATGGTTTTAACTGCAGAAAAGCTAATTGTAATGAGTAATGAAGCTTTTGAGTTGGAGCAGTATGAGACCAGAGAATCATGAGAGCTGGATGAGGAGTTAACGGACATATTGACTGTATACTGCAGCCCTGAGGAGAAAACGAAACAAGAAGGGCCGATAAGGAAACAGGAGGTTAAGAGAAAAGCAAAGGGGAGACACAGATGATAACACATTGATGAAAAATAATCATTGTGTCTTTCTGAAGTTATCAATAATAAGTTTACCTTTAATCTGATGTCCAAAAGAACCCCCCAAAACAAATGGATATTTGATAACACCTTTTTTCAACTTTCAACCAGCTCTGGTTGGTTGAAGGCCACTCCTTAAGGCCCCAGAAAAATACAGAAACAACATACAGTTGTTTCACAAAGGTCGTCTAAATTTTTCTTAAAATTCCAAACAAATTGCCAAATAGATGTGAAGATAGAAAAATAGAATACATAAAATACAATAATGTAGAAGAAAACAGGAGTTATCAACGAAACCTCCGTTTTCTCTTAATAGGTTAAAACTAAATCTAAATGATATGGAAATCCTAAACATTAAAGACACGGGGAATTACCTACCAAGTGTAGCGAACTCAAGTATGGAATTAATACAAATATACAGTGTTGTGCGTGAACAAGTTCAAAAGAACGTGTTCATTGAACACGCTCATTTTTTCACGAACGTTGAACTGAACTGGTGAGTTTTCGAATACGTTCAGGCTCCCCCCTTTGCGATTCCGCGTGGAGAAGAAACGAGAAGATGAACAAGAACTGCAAGCAGTGATATCGGCCCTCGCAGCCAAGCGCAGCTCCGGCCTTGCGACCGCCTGACCGCCGGCACCGCCGCCCCGACATGATCATCGACACCGTCACGCGTCTCCCGCGCCCGTCCACCGGGCGGAGCGTGCGACAAATCTCCCAAATCGCCTTCAGTCCACGTCAGTACGACACCAGTGGCACGTGTTCAAAGTTGGACCGATATCTCACCTTCCAGACAGGAGTTACCATCACTTCCTGTTTTGTGGAGGCGGGGCTTAGCGACGGCAGCAATATACCACGCCAACGTGTCAAGCGCTGCTCCGTAATGATGCACAAAAAATATGGTGCAGATCGGATGATATCTCAAGGAGATATAGCTGTTTAAATGATATAGGGGGCGCACTGGAGTCACACTTCAATATTATCCTATTGGGCTCTTTAGATGTGAACAAAGGTCATTCATATCTAATTTTGTGCAAATCGGATGATGCCTGTTAGATTTAGAGCCGAACGTATGCAAACGGCGAGGGTTTGGAATGTGCCATTCTGCCACGACCACACTATTTTGTAGGTCCTGAAAAGACGCACAGGTGTGCTGAGTTTCATGATTGTCGGTGAAAGCATGGTTTGCGGCTGATGTTTTTAGATGTTCTAGGGGGCGCTGTGGAGGCATTAGGCCACGCCCATCAAATATTGGACTGCACACCTGTTGGGGGGCAGATTAGGATCAATCCCAGTGAGTTTGGTGCATCTCGGCTCAAAACTGTAGAATTTAGAGCCAAACGTATGGTAACGGCGTGATGTCTGACTTCGCCAAGCCGCCATAGCCACGCCTTCACCTGAAAACTGTTGGTGCTTTAAAACAAGTGAGACCAACTTGTTTTCTGTATTCTGACACAAGATCATGTTGATTAGGTGAAGGGGGCCAGAGATGGAAGGTTCCAAGTAAAAAAAGTGACTTCCTGTTCTGGGGGGGCGGGGCTTAGATGACGTCAGCATATGACCACATAGGATTGACATGCATCCAACATGGATGAGTCATACCAAGTTTGGTGCAGATTTAACTCTTTACGTGAAAGTTATAGGGTTTCGTTTACACTGGCGAGTACGCCAAGTTCACCGCTTGGCCAAGCCCCCTAAACATGCTCAAAAACTCAAGATTTCTGATAACTTTTGTGCCCCCATCCCTTAACTGCATACCGACCAAACATGAAGTCCGTAGCTCAAAATCCCTGTGGCGTGGAAAATTTTCCTACGAGGTGTGTAAATATGAAAAATGGCCAAAATTTGCCCTTTGACCCAAAATGGCCGCCTCCTTGTACGTTTTAGAGCATACCTCCAAGAGACTTTTGTTCTTGATTTGAGGCGATCTACATACTTACCGAGTTTCAGATCTCTACGATGTACGGTTCGGGCTATCTCACGTTAGCTGGCGCTGTAGAGCAGTTTGGCCACGCCCACTTTCAAGTACATTAAAATCATGCAGTTTCACGCGGGGGACAATTTTGGGTAAAGTTTGGGGAGTTTTCGAATACGTTTAGGTCCCCCCATTTGCGATTCCAGGCGGAAAAGAAACGGAAGAAACTGAAGTATAATAGTGAAATCCTACAGATACAATAGTCCTTCGCAGCGCTTAGCTGCTCGGGCCTAAAAAGACCCCCTGCCAACCCCAAACGCAAATGACACTGCCAACTGGTCTACCTTGTCTGAACTGCTGCAAGTTTCATCACCTGGTAAGAAACCCACAATTGCAGTGTCATGAGCAAATGTCTACAATGAGCAGTTTCAAAGAACGCATAGTGATTTCTAGCTCGTAGTATGAAAAAAAGTATTTATTTGAATATCTCACGAAAAAAGTAAAATGAACTGAACTTGAACTAGTTCAGCATTAAAATTGGGAACTTTGAACGTGAACTGTTCACTTTGAGCATGTATGAACTGAACTTTGAACTAGTTCAGCATTAAAATTGTGAACTTTGAACGTGAACTGTTCACTTTGAGCATGTATGAACTGAACTTGAACTAGTTCAGCATTAAAATTGTGAACTTTGAACGTGAACTGTTCACTTTGAGCATGTATGAACTGAACTTTGAACTAGTTCAGCATTAAAATTGTGAACTTTGAACGTGAACTGTTCACTTTGAGCATGTATGAACCGAACTTTGAACTAGTTCAGAATTAAAATTGTGAACTTTGAACGTGAACTGTTCACTTTGAGCATGTATGAACTGAACTTGAACTAGTTCAGAAAAGCTGTGAACTGGCACAACACTGCAAATATACCTGTTCCATAAACCTATGTGGGATTCATTAACAACTTAGTGCTAAATAAGCTGAACAAACAAATTCAATTCAATTAATTTTTTTAAGGACCCTCTTAGGATAATATTGGAGAAAACCCAGACTAACCCACTCCCTACTTTATCTGGACAGAGTAAATCAAAGGTGACATCTACCCTCATCAGCCAGATGAGAAACAGACACCAAAATGGAACTCTGAAAATGACCTTACTCAGATTACCTTTCCAGATCCCGCAATCCAAAATTCAGATTTGGAACGACAACGAGAATGTAGAAAGGGTCAGAGGAAGATGGAAAGACTAGGACAGATAGAAAGATGACGAGCAAGAAGAAGATCTGAGCAAAGAAAGCAACAGAAAGAAGTAGTAAAAAGATTTACGTTTTTGTATTTTGTGAATTTAAGTTCACCTCATCAGAGTTGGTCAGCAACCAAACAAACTCTGACCCTTGGACGATTTTGTTATTCTTTGCGGTGGAGGCCTCGACACCATTCAGTTCCGTCTCCTTGGTGACTAGAACTAGAAGCTCCGGTGTAGAGAAGCGACCTGCCCAGGCCACTTGAAAGTCCACGAAAGTCACCCACAACTAAGGAAGACCGTGAGACGCGGAACCGAGAGAAACCCACTTGGACCCCGCTGGCTATCACTTGGTGTGTTCAGAGCTGACTAACTGGGCTAAAGTGTCAACGAAGAAGTAAGGTCTACCCTCTTTTACCTTTAAGACGGACACGATGGGTGTCGATGAGAATTCAATGTTAAAATGATAAATGACTCCTAGATGTCAACCTTTAACTGCAAATAGTAAACAAACCTAGACTATTTGAGTAGATCTGGTATCTCCCCATTCCCCATAGTTTTTTCAATTCACTAAGTATTTTTTTTTGTATATAATCACCCATATTCAATGCATTTCTCCATTTTGTTTTAAGGTTCATATCTTTGGTTATATCATTTTAATAAATAATTCATATATGTATATATATATATATAAAAAAAAAAATATATATATATATATATAAAAATATATATATATATATATATATATATATAGTTAACAGGCTGTGTTGTATGCTTTCTTTACGTAATGTCTGTAAAACCAAACGAGAATTGACGAAAGTAGCGCGATATGAGACTAGTTATTAATTTTAACATTAATTTTAACACAGCAGAATTGTAAGAATCTGTCTTTTTACTTATTTGAAGGTGGTGCCCTAAATACAACATTAAATAAGATGTATTTATATTTTATCAAGTTACGCTACACAACTTACAGCCACTTTTCATTACATTTACATTACAGTCATTTTGCAGACGCTTTTATCCAAAGCGAACTCTTTTAAAAAGTAAAAAAAGAACTCTTTTCAAAAGTTCTTTACGGATTTACAACATTTCAAGGATTAAGGGTTGAGAAAGCAACTTAGGTCTCTTATACCTATCATTCTAAATAAAAAAGTCAAAGTTTGGGAGTTGGATCTATCAAATTAGCGAATCCCTCAGAATAAGAGCGTACCTGACAACAATGGGCAATAAATTTTTCAAGAACATTGACAAATCAAAATCAGTTTCTAAGCTGAACCCATCTGGTTGGGTTTATAGACACAGAAGCAGCAGTAGCAGAGCTGAGAAGAACTTAAACCATGCAGGCAGCTTCTTGACTTTGATCGAAAACATATTGTTACAGTAACAAAGGTGATGTGGAAGCAACTTTAACAGTATTCCATGGAGTTCTCAGAAGGAATGAACAGGAGTAGAAAATCTCTTAAATGAAACCAACCTTGTTCGTGGTGTTTTTTCATTTATTTTTCCCCGGACTGTCCCTGATGCCTTTGTGTTCAGACTCACTGACTGATGGATATGCTTCCTTCTGCCTGTGTGAGTGTGTTGCTAAAGCCCATATTCAGTCAGAGTCAGGCTGCTTTGCATGGTACAAAGAAAACAAATCAATTGATAGAAACTGACAGTTAATAAAGTTTATATAAAACATGAATCGTACTTTCATGATTTAGACAGCAGCATAAGAAGTTCTGAAGGGTTGGGAAGGGTTGAAGGGACATGAAGGGTTGGGAGAATTTTATCTGTGAAAACATGACCTTCAGATTGGATTCACCAAAAAATTGACCAAACAAACAAATCAATAAATGAGAAACATTATTTACATAATTTCTACGGCTTCATTTGAGCAATCCCTTCCACCTGACAGAATTCAAATGAACTGCAACCAGCGACAGATGTTTATTTATTCAAATGAAACAGACACATGGTGAGCAGAGAAGTTTGGTGACAATTTATTCATGTGCTTCATTATTACTGTATTTATGACAACAGCTCTTATTATCACACTATTTTTTACAGTTCTTCCATTTCTAATGTTCTAAAATTCAGTTACAGGCATTCAGCCCCAGAGTGGTGTAACTGTCACAAGTATTTTAACACAGTAGAGAAAAACTGGCACTAAAACTTATTCATATTCATAAAAACTAGATTTATATTCTGAGAAATAATCACTTGCCTTCTTTCATGTTACTAGATACAGAAATAGGTGCATGGAGGAACACATTCTAAAGAAATTTGGCTAGATTATTAGTTTCAAAACATTTAGCTTAAGCATACATAGCAATATGTTTTATGTTCAGACAAAAATGGAAAGTACAGTTGATATATTTTTTGGTAAGTATGTTATTCATGTGTTGGGACTCAAGCAGGGGTGGGATTAGTTATCAACAGATATCAATAAGTGTCTAATGACAGTCAATAATATTAAACAACAGTATTAATTAAACTCATTAACCTTGGGGCACCACTGACAAAAGTCAGAAACTAATAACTAAACCCCAGTGTCAGTCACAAAATATGTTGGTCGATATGTGTCAATCTAGGACAAATATGACACAAAGATTACAGATATGAAGGTTACAGATTTACGCACTGACCTTTACAACCAACAATTATCACAGTAAATGTACACGATCACCACAAGTAACTTCTCTTTTAAAACACTACAATAGACTTTATTGAAGTTGGCACAATGATTAAATCAATGGAACTTCCATCAATAAACACCATTGGCTACTCTGCTACTGCAGTATGTACAAAATAAACATGCAATGAAAGACAAACTATTAGTCTGTGTGTGTTAATGGTAGATGAGTGATGGAGTGGTGTTATATTGGGCAAAGAAAGATCTTCCCAAGAACTGTAATAGCAGATAGTTTAAAAAAGTGATGAACGAGTAGGTAATTGAAAAGGAGAGATGGGGAATCATAAAGATCACAACTAATTTTAAAGCATTGAGCTAAAGTACACGCGGTAATATGTAATATGTTGCAGACGAGAATTGAACATCACACTGAAATACGTGACTGTTAAAGTGCTACTGGCCAGCTAAAGCAGCCCAAAAATATGTACCTCTCCCGCCCCAGGAAGCAACCAGGCAACAGGAGTGTGATAGACCCCTCCCCTCGCCCCTCTGGCTCTTCAATATTTTGTTATAGTGAGCATTCAAAATTGAGGGGCAGGCAACCTTGTGGAACCGGGAGCGCGACCCTCCGGGCAGCCTACATGACACATCAGAGCCCCGCCAACCAGATACCACACAGTGCTACCACCCCCCAAGACCTAATGTGTGTGTGTCTGATAAGTAGTAATGTCTGAGGTGTAATTAAAACTAGGGCAGGGGGCTGCAGAATGCAGCAAAGGGGACCACCTACGTCAGGGCTACCCAAATCCGGTCCTCGAGGGCCGACGTCCTGCAGGTTTCAGATGTTTCCCTGCTTCAACACAGCTGATTCAGATGAAATGGAGCTCTTCAAAAGGTTGTTAAACCAGCTGATGAAGCATCGATCTGAATCAGGTGTGATGGAGCAGGGAAACATCCAAAACCTGCAGGACGTCGGCCCTCGAGGACCGGATTTGGGTAGTCCTGACCTACGTAATCCCATCCACTACAACCCGCAAAACACACGCCCTAGGCACCCCCATTAGGCACTCCCATTTCCTGGGACCTTCCACAGGGCAGGAGGGCCTGATGTCTACCAGGTCCGGGGCCTGGAGCGACCGTACTCTGGGAGGCACTGCTTACCCAGAAGGAACCCACCCACCCAACCCCAGAGGGCCCCTACAAATAAAGAAAAGAACAAAACAAACCACAACAAAAAACAAACAAACCACGCAGTCACCACAGTCGCAGTAGCCTGTACCTGAGACCCACCATAAACCAGGCCCACCCAAGCTACCCCCAACAGGGTAAAAGCACCACAACACCCTTAAAACCCTAGGAAAGAAAAAGAATCGGAGATCCCAGAGCAACCAGCCCGACACCAGGACCCGCACTAACCCATCTACACCGTTCCATACCCAGACCCCTAAGCACAGGCAGGGCACCCCTTGGGCGTAAGGCAGTGCCCATACAGCAGAGTGGCACGGCTACCTGAACCAGAGCAAGTGGCCACCACCCCAGGGCCCCCAAGTGACCCCACCCCACGCAGCAAGACAACTACACCACAAGGAGAGAACTTAAGTACATAAAGTACATACTAGTTTATGGTTTGAAAGCCTTTTTCTCTGCGATGTTTGAAAAACCTCTGTTACAGCACTCTTTCTGGTCTGTACTGTGGATGAAGGTTTTATTTATTTTTTAATTTAACATTTATGTTTTATAGAGAGGGAGTCTAAATTTTTTGAGTGACCAGTTTCAATGAACAATTTAGATAATTGGTTACAAACAAACAGAATAGGAAACATTCTGATCACATAGAATAAATGTGTTTAAATTGAAAACACCAATTATCTTTATTTTGAATTTTTGTTTTAAGAAAGTTGACCAACACATATGAAGTCTAGTTAAACTTTAACCACATTTGAAGTGGCTACATGACAGTTTTCCAGCTTTATATAGATACAGGAGAGGTGACACCAAACAGCAGGGCACGTTAAAAAAGCCAAAACTGGCCGTCAACAGACAAGACATCTCTTTGCTGACCAGGGAAGTCTTACATATAACAGTGGTAACAAGCAGGCCTATAAACCACAACCACAGCACGCTTGATATGGCTGTGATGGTGTGGAAAGCTCTCTGCTTTGATTGGTCTACTCGCCCATCTTGCCCACCCCCTTCCCCAGGCCCTGGACGAATCAGAGCACAGAGAACCGAGAGGCTGCAGAAAGAAATTACTATTATGGAGCAAACCAAAAAGCATAACATTGTGCTGATGACCCAGTTTGAAGTTAAATCTGCTTTCGCACCAAGGACTCCAAAGCACAGCAGCCAAACACACCCGATGCTGATGTTTCTGATCCTGACCCCACGAGAGGTTCTTAGTCCCAGGTAGGTGATGGGGTGAACGACAGCCAGGTACCGTTCTACACAGGTCAGGACATGGAAGAACATCTCTCCGTAGAAAGCTAATGAAAAAGCACAGGATCCCACAAGCATCATAGCCCAGCTGTGAAAGTATATGCCACAAAAGTACCAAACCAATCCAAAGACCCAGATCAGCTCCATGGCACACAGGTGGTAGGTGAAGAGGTCAGAGTGGCTCGCTGTATTAAAGGAGCCATGCTGCTTCCAATGTTGGAGACCCAGGTAGAGGATGACGGTGCAGAGAGGGAGCAGGAGGATGGTTTTAACTGCAGAAAAGCTAATTGTAATGAGTAATGAAGCTTTTGAGTTGGAGCAGTGTGAGACCAGAGAATCATTAGAGGTGGATGAGGAGTTAACGGACATATTGACTGTATACTGCAGCCCTGAGGAGAAAGACAAACAAGAAGGGCCGATAAGGAAACAGGAGGTTAAGAGAAAAGCAAAGGGGAGACACAGATGATAACACATTGATGAAAAAGAATCATTGTGTCTTTCTGAAGTTATGAAGAATAAGTTTACATTTGATCTGATGTCCAAAAGAACCCCCCAAAACAAATGGATTTTCTGATAACACCTTTTTTCAACTTTCAACCAGCTCTGGTTGGTTGAAGGCCACTCCTTAAAGGGGAACTCCGGGGCATTTGAAGCGTGTTTCCATTGCTAGAGGTTGTCAAATACTGCTAGTAGGACACAGAGAGGTCCAGATCTGTGCTCCCTGTGTGGAGATTGCTCTGTCCGCACAGCATGTCATGCGAGGCTAATACGTGGTGGCTAAGGGGCAAGCGCTAACCCTTCCACGTAAAACAACAACTTGCACACTGCAGAAACGTCACACCACTTTATAACCCATCCGACAATAAAGTCACAAGCCTTACCATCAAAACCATATGCATGGTTCTCACATTACTGGCATGGGGACGTTACAAAACAACTTTATAAACAGCATGTAACTCACCGGCTGGTTGTAGGCTCGCGCATGTGAAAGCCCAAAAGAGTCGATGGAGAATAATCCCATATACAAAACAATTATATTCTCTAGAAAAACTGCGTTCAAGTATTTAAAACATTACAAGAATATTACTGGGCATGTATTGTTGTAATGTTTTAAATACTTGAACGCAGTTTTTCTAGAGAATATAATTGTTTTGTATATGGGATTATTCTCCATCGACTCTTTTGGGCTTTCACATGCGCGAGCCTACAACCAGCCGGTGAGTGACATGCTGTTTATAAAGTTGTTTTGTAACGTCCCCATGCCAGTAATGTGAGAACCATGCACATGGTTTTGATGGTAAGGCTTGTGACTTTATTGTCGGATGGTTTATAAAGTGGTGTGACGTTTCTGCTGTGTGCAAGTTGTTGTTTTACGTGGAAGGTTTAGCGCTTGCCCCTTAGCCACCAGGTATTAGCCTCGCATGACACGCTGTGCGGACAGAGCGATCTCCACACAGGGAGCGCAGATACGCATCTCTCTGTGTCCTACTGGCAGTATTTGACAACCTCTAGCAATGGAAACACGCTTCAAATGCCCCGGAGTTCCGCTTTAAGGCCCCAGAAAAATACAGAAACAACATACAATTGTTTCACAAAGATCGTCTAAATTTTTCTTAAAATTCCAAACAAATTGCCAAATAGATATGAAGATAGAAAAATAGAATACATGAAATACAATAATGTAGAAGAAAACAAGAGGTATCGATGAAACTTCCATTTTCTCTTCACAGGTTAAAACTACATCTAAATGATATGGAAATCCTAAACAATAAAGACACGGGGGAATTACCTACCAAGTGTAGGGAACTCAAGTATGGAATTAATAGAAATATACCTGTTCCATAAACCTTTGTGGGATTCATTAACAACTTAGTGCTAACTAAGCTGAACAAACAAATTAAATTCAATTCAATTAATTTCTTTAAGGACCCTCTTAGGAGAATATTGGAGAAAACCCAGACTAACCCACTCCCTACCTTATCTGGACAGAGTAAATCAAAGGTGACATCTACCCTCATCAGCCAGATGAGAAACAGACACCAAAATGGAACTCTGAAAATGACCTTACTCAGATTCACTTTCAGTGGAATCCTAAAACTGTATTAAATGTGTTTTATATCTTTGTAGAAGTTATTTCAGGTTCTTAGTGAAATCACGAATTGTATTTTAAGACCCTTTTCAAGATCGTACTTGGAAGAATGATGAAGAAAACAGCATTCGGAAAAATCACTAACCTGCTTATGGAACCACATTGCCCCCTAGTGGTCTGTAGTATTAAATAGTTAAACCCAAATGAAGTCAGTAAACTGGACATTTATATGAAATAATGCAACTGTTAACCGATGTTTCTTTTTGTATTACATGGTTAACACAGGAAAATAACATTGTTTGGTTCGTTATTCACGTCAACTTGACAGACATCCATCTGAACATTGTCCAGTATAGCGATGGTTTAAAGCGCCTCTGGTTTTCCGTCAGCTTAGCCTTTAGCTTAGCCCCAGCCTTGCAGCCTCTGTACCTCCTATGCAACTCTTCTGGGATGTTGTGCCTTTGTCCATGTGTGCTAATTCTGAGAGCCAACAACTCCTCTCTAGAATAAACGAGAGAGCTGGCTCTTGTGCAAAAGTCCGCTGTATCCAAGGGATACATGTGCAAAATGGAGAATGGAGAAATAGAGTTTCTTTGGTTTGTCCAAAATGTCTAACATTAAAATTAGATAGTCTTACAAACAATTCCAGGCAGACGTCACAACAGTTTCACCCACATCATTGGCTGAAAGTATTGAGAATGAGGAGTCACGTGACTCTGGTCGGCCGGCCGGCCATGTTGGCAGGAGACGCTATTGGTTGCCAGGGGCAACGCCATCAGAACTTAACGGAGGCGCGCCTATATATTCCAGATATCTTCCCGCATTTGTCATTTCGGCAGGACAGAGACGAATACAAAAAAAAAGAAAGAAAGCAAAGCAATGCAGAAAGGTAAGGCGAAAGAAAAGGGACCTTACAGGGACAAGCTTATTACAAGCGCAAAGCAGCGGTATTTGGAGAAACTGTCCAGCATCCAAAATATTGATCCTTACGAGCTCCCTGCAGCAGAATGGCACAGAGACCTGGACCAGTTACCTCCGTGCACATATATGGACATAGTAAATTATCTTGTCTTTGGTGTAAGTTACTACTTACAAGTTAAGACTTGTTTCGACTTGTTTCGTAAACACTAGATTAACGAGATGTTCAATGTACACAAACGTTTCCAATGTTTTGATGTATGCTAAAGCTTATGTTTAGGTATTCAGTTGTCATTTGATTTTAGCCCAACGACACATTTAATTCTCAACGTCTGTACCTCTCGGGAGCTGAAAAAGCAGCTAATTGAATTACTTATTATATGTACCACACACAGCGCTTTTTGTCCGCTCATTGAACAAACAAATAATTGAATTAGCTTAAATATGTTTTTTGTTTTTTTTAAATGCTTCCTCACGCGGAGTTCAAAGTTAAGTTTACGCCAAATAAAATCTGGTGTTTAGTACAATCCGGCGTCTCCTCGTCAGGTCAGACGCCTGCTCTCCCTGATGCTGCATCCATTTAGGAAACCGAAAAAAATGTATTTCGTTGTTCCTATGTTTCCCAAACGTATTATGTGAGGTACTGGAACAGTTCTTTACACAGCAGTGTGAATATTACTGGGCATGTATTGTTGTAATGTTTTAAATACTTGAACACAGTTTTTCTAGAGAAGATAATTGTTTTGTATATGGGATTATCGTCCATTGACTCTTTTGGGCTTTCACATGCGCGCGCATACCAACAACCGGTGAGTGACATGCTGTTTATAAAGTTGTTTTGTAACGTCCCCATGCCAGTAATGTGAGAACCATGCATATGGTTTTGATGGTAAGGCTTGTGACTTTATTGTCGGATGGGTTATAAAGTGGTGTGACGTTTCTGCAGTGTGCAAGTTGTTGTTTTACGTGGAACGGTTAGCTCTTGCCCCTAGCCACCACGTATTAGCCTCGCATGACAAGCTGAGCGAACAGCGCGATCTCCACACAGGGAGCGCAGATGTGCACCTCTCTGTGTCCTACTATCAGTATTTGACAACCTCTAGCAACGGAAATGCGCTTCAAATGCCCCGGAGTTCCCCTTTAACAGGGAACATTTTCATTCATCATATGTATTTTCATACATATTTTCATCAGATCATATGTGATGCGTAAATGCAATTAACCAACATTGTGGCGAGGTGGCCTGGTTCAACGCACGATTCATACATTCTGAGTAACAGCATCGTTGGGAACAGACTTACAGGGTGGCACTGTGCAGGATGGCTGGCTTCTTGGTGAGTAACTTCATTCTTGTAGCTAATTGTCCTAATATTATTCCCCGTGACGCGCATTGAGTATGTGCGCCCCCAGTTTCTATCCCGTCTTCACAGCATCATTATTATATTATATATATTAGTCGGTGGTCAAAGTTAGTTTCTTGCTGTTTTTGCTGGTTAAACTTCAGTTTAAGATGTTTCTAACAAGCCCCTGATCCTCTCTGTGGGTAAATGTTAATAACCCTGTGTGTAAAGTGTGAAATGCCTCAATCAGCCTCACTTTTTCCCCGGCGCACTTCTGCACGTTACTGTATGAACACGCTGTTGTGAGCTACACAAAAACATCGGTATTTAGCTTGGGGGTAATCAGAGTCACCCACATGAGCTCCCACCACCCCATGAGAGAGCAGCGACACCCATTGTTGCCCCGACTCTCTGTTCAAACAGAGTTGGTCACCCCCCCCCACCCGCCTGTTTTGGCCACACTGCAGCGGTGGGCAGCCAGTCTCCGTTTCACATCCACCTTAATGTCGGACCACTTCTTCTTCACCTCTGCTTGGGAGGCTTCTTAGACCCCACAGCATTGACAGCCTCAGGCTCCCCCCCCACTCTTCTTGTGTTTGCCGGAGGACAGCGTGCCAAAAAACACATTTTTGAGGGCCTTCACATCAGAAAGTAGCGCCGACATCTCGCTTTCCGTGAAGTTTTTCATTTTTCCCCGTCTTATTAATTCTTTTTTCTTTATTTACTGACGGTACGCAGAGGGGAATCGCAGGTGCAGGGCTCATTTAAATAGGATTTGTGTATTTAAGTAGAGGCGTGGACAGGGAGGAGTCGGGTGCTCCGACATGTGCGCTCAATTCCAAGTTGATTGGGATGTACAAACGAGATGTGCTTGGATTAATGCGTGCGCACAGATTCGTACATCCGACGTTGGAGGGCATTTGGGTTTGAGCGTACGCCATGTTTCAGTAGGAAATCCACGCAAGTCTTTGTACATGAGGCCCCAGGTGTGTTCAGAGCTGACTAACAGGGTTAAAGTGTCAACGAAGAAGTAAGGTCTACCCTCTTTTACCTTTAAGACGGATACGATGGGTGTCGATGAGAATTCAATGTTAAAATGATAAATGACTCCTAGATGTCAACCTTTAACTGCAAATAGTAAACAAACCTAGACTATTTGAGTAAATCTGGTATCTCATGATACCCCATATCCCATTCCCCATAGTTTTTTCAATTCACTAAGTGTTTTTTTTTGTGTATATAATCACCCATATTCAATGCATTTCTCCTTTTTGTTTTAAGGTTCATATATTTGGTTATATCATTTTAATAAATAAATGTATATATATATATATATATATATATATATATATATATATATATATATATAGTTAACAGGCTGTGTTGTATTCTTTCTTTACGTAATGTCTGTAAAACCAAACGAGAATTGACGAAAGTAGCGCGATATGAGACTAGTTATTAATTTTAACAGTAATTTTAACACAGCAGAAACATAAAAATCTGTCTTTTTATTTATTTGAAGGTGGTGCCCTACATACAACATTAAATAAGATGTATTTATATTTATCAAGTTACGCTACACAACTTACAGCCACTTTTCATTACATTTACATTACATTACAGTCATTTTGCAGACGCTTTTATCCAAAGCGAACTCTATTTAAAAGTAAAAAAAGAACTCTTTTCAAAAGTTCTTTACGGATTTACAACATTTCCAGGGTTAAGGGTTGAGAAAGCAACTTAGGTCTCTTATACCTATCATTCTAAAATAAAAAAGTCAAAGTTTGGGAGTTGGATCTGTCAAATTAGCGAATCCCTCAGAATAAGAGCGTACCTGACAACAATGGGCAATAAATTTCTCAAGAACATTGACAAATCAAAATCAGTTTCTTAGCTGAACCCATCTGGTTGGGTTTATAGACACAGAAGCAGCAGTAGCAGAGCTGAGAAGAACTTAAACCATGCAGGCAGCTTCTTGACTTTGATCGAAAACATATTGTTACAGTAACACAGGTGATGTGGAAGCAACTTTAACAGTATTCCATGGAGCTCTCAGAAGGAATGAACAGGAGTAGAAAATCTCTTAAATGAAACCAACCTTGTTCGTGGTGTTTTTTCATTTATTTTTCCCCGGACTGTCCCTGATCCCTTTGTGTCCAGACTCACTGACTGATGGATATGCTTCCTTCTGCCTGTGTGAGTGTGTTGCTAAAGCCCATATTCAGTCAGTCAGGCTGCTTTGCATGGTACAAAGAAAACAAATCAATTGATAGAAACTGACATAGAGTTAATAAAGTTTATATAAAACATGAATCGTACTTTCATGATTTAGACAGCAGCATAAGAAGTTCTGAAGGGTTGGGAAGGGTTGAAGGGACATGAAGGGTTGGGAGAATTTTATCTGTGAAAACATGACCTTCAGATTGGATTCACCAAAAAATTGACCAAACAAACAAATCAATAAATGAGACACATTATTTACATAATTTCTACGGCTTCATTTGAGCAATCCCTTCCACCTGACAGAATTCAAATGAACTGCAACCAGCGACAGATGTTTATTTATTCAAATGAAACAGACACATGGTGAGCAGAGAAGTTTGGTGACAATTTATTCATGTGCTTCATTATTACTGTATTTATGACAACAGCTCTTATTATCACACTATTTTTTACAGTTCTTCCATTTCTAATGTTCTAAAATTCAGTTACAGGCATTCAGCCCCAGAGTGGTGTAACTGTCACAAAGAAATAGGTGCATGGAGGAACACATTCTAAAGAAATTTGGCTAGATTATTAGTTTCAAAACATTTAGCTTAAGCATACATAGCAATATGTTTTATGTTCAGACAAAAATGGAAAGTACAGTTGATATATTTTTTGGTAAGTATGTTATTCATGTGTTGGGACTCAAGCAGGGGTGGGATTAGTTATCAACAGATATCAATAAGTGTCTAATGACAGTCAATAATATTCAACAACAGTATTAATTAAACTCATTAACCTTGGGGCACCACTGACAAAAGTCAGAAACTAATAACTAAACCCCAGTGTCAGTCACAAAATATGTTGGTCGATATGTGTCAATCTAGGATAAATATGACACAAAGATTACAGATATGAAGGTTACAGATTTACGCACTGACCTTTACAACCAACAATTATCACAGTAAATGTACACGATCACCACAAGTAACTTCTCTTTTAAAACACTACAATAGACTTTATTGAAGTTGGCACAATGATTAAATCAATGGAACTTCCATCAATAAACACCATTGGCTACTCTGCTACTGCAGTATGTACAAAATAAACATGCAATGAAAGACAAACTATTAGTCTGTGTGTGTTAATGGTAGATGAGTGATGGAGTGGTGTTATATTGGGCAAAGAAAGATCTTCCCAAGAACTGTAATAGCAGATAGTTTAAAAAAGTGATGAACGAGTAGGTAATTGAGAAGGAGAGATGGGGAATCATAAAGATCACAACTAATTTTAAAGCATTGAGCTAAAGTACACGCGGTAATATGTAATATGTTGCAGACAAGAATTGAACATCACACTGAAATACGTGACTGTTAAAGTGCTACTGGCCAGCTAAAGCAGCCCAAAAATATGTACCTCTCCCGCCCCAGGAAGCAACCAGGCAACAGGAGTGTGATAGACCCCTCCCCTCGCCCCTCTGGCTCTTCAATATTTTGTTATAGTGAGCATTCAAAATTGAGGGGCAGGCAACCTTGTGGAACCGGGAGCGCAGCCCTCCGGGCAGCCTACATGCCCAAAGAGCCCCGCCAACCAGATACCACACAGTGCTACCACCCCCCAAGACCTAATGTGTGTGTGTCTGATAAGTAGTAATGTCTGAGGTGTAATTAAAACTAGGGCAGGGGGCTGCAGATTGCAGCAAAGGGGACCACCTACGTCAGGGCTACCCAAATCCGGTCCTCGAGGGCCGACGTCCTGCAGGTTTCAGATGTTTCCCTGCTTCAACACAGCTGATTCAGATGAAATGGAGCTCTTCAAAAGGTTGTTAAACCAGCTGATGAAGCATCGATCTGAATCAGGTGTGATGGAGCAGGGAAACATCCAAAACCTGCAGGACGTCGGCCCTCGAGGACCGGATTTGGGTAGTCCTGACCTACGTAATCCCATCCTCTACATCCCGCAAAACACACGCCCTAGGCACCCCCATTAGGCACTCCCATTTCCTGGGACCTTCCACAGGGCAGGAGGGCCTGATGTCTACCAGGTCCGGGGCCTGGAGCGACCGTATTCTGGGAGGCACTGCTTACCCAGAAGGAACCCATCCACCCAACCCCAGAGGGCCCCTACAAATAAAGAAAAGAACAAAACAAACCACAACAAAAAACAAACAAACCACGCAGTCACCACAGTCGCAGTAGCCTGTACCTGAGACCCACCATAAACCAGGCCCACCCAAGCTACCCCCAACAGGGTAAAAGCACCACAACACCCTTAAAACCCTAGAAAAGAAAAAGAATCGGAGATCCCAGAGCAACCAGCCCGACACCAGGACCCGCACTAACCCATCTACACCGTTCCATACCCAGACCCCTAAGCACAGGCAGGGCACCCCTTGGGCGTAAGGCAGTGCCCATACAGCAGAGTGGCACGGCTACCTGAACCAGAGCCAGTGGCCACCACCCCAGGGGGCCCAAGTGACCCCACCCCACGCAGCAAGACAACTCCACCACAAGGAGAGAACTTAAGTACATAAAGTACATACTAGTTTATGGTTTGAAAGCCTTTTTCTCTGCGATGTTTGAAAAACCTCTGTTACAGCACTCTTTCTGGTCTGTACTGTGGATGAAGGTTTTATTTATTTTTTAATTTAACATTTATGTTTTATAGAGAGGGAGTCTCACTCTTTCGAGAGACCAGTTTCAATGAACAATTTAGATAATTGGTTACAAACAAACAGAATAGGAAACATTCTGATCACATAGAATAAATGTGTTTAAATTGAAAACACCAATTATCTTTATTTTGAATTTTTGTTTTAAGAAAGTTGACCAACACATATGAAGTCTAGTTAAACTTTAACCACATTTGAAGTGGCTACATGACAGTTTTCCAGCTTTATATAGATACAGGAGAGGTGACACCAAACAGCAGGGCACGTTAAAAAAGCCAAAACTGGCCGTCAACAGACAAGAAATCTCTTTGCTGACCAGGGAAGTCTTACATATAACAGTGGTAACAAGCAGGCCTATAAACCACAACCACAGCACGCTTGATATGGCTGTGATGGTGTGGAAAGCTCTCTGCTTTGATTGGTCTACTCGCCCATCTTGCCCACCCCCTTCCCCAGGCCCTGGACGAATCAGAGCACAGAGAACCGAGAGGCTGCAGAAAGAAATTACTATTATGGAGCAAACCAAAAAGCATAACATTGTGCTGATGACCCAGTTTGAAGTTAAATCTGCTTTCGCACCAAGGACTCCAAAGCACAGCAGCCAAACACACCCGATGCTGATGTTTCTGATCCTGACCCCACGAGAGGTTCTTAGTCCCAGGTAGGTGATGGGGTGAACGACAGCCAGGTACCGTTCTACACAGGTCAGGACATGGAAGAACATCTCTCCGTAGAAAACCAGTGCAAAAGCACAGGATCCCAGAAACACCATAGCCGAGCTGTGACAGTATATGCCACTAACGTAGCAAACCGATCCAAAGACCCAGATCAGCTCCATAGCAGACAGGTGGTAGGTGAAGAGGTCAGAGTGGCTCGCTGTATTAAAGGAGCCATGCTGCTTCCAATGTTGCAGACCCAGGTAGAGGATGAAGGTGCAGAGAGGAAGCAGGAGGATGGTTTTAACTGCAGAAAAGCTAATTGTAATGAGTAATGAAGCTTTTGAGTTGGAGCAGTATGAGACCAGAGAACCATGAGAGCTGGATGAGGAGTTAACGGACATATTGACTGTATACTGTAGCCCTGAGGAAAAAACGAAACAAGAAGGGCCGATAAGGAAACAGGAGGTTAAGAGAAAAGCAAAGGGGAGACACAGATGATAACACATTGATGAAAAAGAATCATTGTGTCTTTCTGAAGTTATCAATAATAAGTTTACATTTAATCTGATGTCCAAAAGAACCCCCCAAAACAAATGGATTTTCTGATAACACCTTTTTTCAACTTTCAACCAGCTCTGGTTGGTTGAAGGCCACTCCTTAAGGCCCCAGAAAAATACAGAAACAACATACAGTTGTTTCACAAAGGTCGTCTAAATTTTTTTTAAAATTCCAAACAAATTGCCAAATAGATGTGAAGATAGAAAAATAGAATACATGAAATACAATAATGTAGAAGAAAACAGGACTTATCAACGAAACCTCCGTTTTCTCTTTATAGGTTAAAACTAAATCTAAATGATATGGAAATCCTAAACATTAAAGACACGGGGAATTACCTACCAAGTGTAGCGAACTCAAGTATGGAATTAATACAAATATACAGTGTTGTGCGTGAACAAGTTCAAAAGAACGTGTTCATTGAACACGCTCATTTTTTCACGAACGTTGAACTGAACTGGTGAGTTTTCGAATACGTTCAGGCTCCCCCATTTGCGATTCCGCGTGGAGAAGAAACGAGAAGATGAACAAGAACTGCAAGCAGTGATAACGGCCCTCGCAGCCAAGCGCAGCTCCGGCCTTGCGACCGCCTGACCGCCGGCACTGCCGCCCCGACGTGATCATCGACGCCGTCACGCGTCTCCCGCGCCCGTCCACCGGGCGGAGCGTGCGACAAATCTCCCAAATCGCCTTCAGTCCACGTCAGTACGACACCAGTGGCACGTGTTCAAAGTTGGACCGATATCTCACCTTCCAGACAGGAGTTACCATCACTTCCTGTTTTGTGGAGGCGGGACTTAGCGACGGCAGCAATATACCACGCCAACGTGTCAAGCGCTGCTCCGTAATGATGCACAAAAAATATGGTGCAGATCGGATGATGTCTCAAGGAGATATAGCTGTTTACATGATCTAGGGGGCGCACTGGAGTCACACTTCAATATTATCCTATTGGGCTCTTTAGATGTGAACAAAGGTCATTCATATCTAATTTTGTGCAAATCGGATGATGCCTGTTAGATTTAGAGCCGAACGTATGCAAACGGTGAGGGATTGGAATGTGCCATTCTCGCCACGCCCACACTATTTTGTAGGTCCTGAAAAGACGCACAGGTGTGCTGAGTTTCATGATTGTCGGTGAAAGCATGGTTTGCGGCTGATGTTTTTAGATGTTCTAGGGGGCGCTGTGGAGGCATTAGGCCACGCCCATCAAATATTGGACTGCACACCTGTTGGGGGGCAGATTAGGATCAATCCCAGTGAGTTTGGTGCATCTCGGCTCAAAACTGTAGAATTTAGAGCCAAACGTATGGTAACGGCGTGATGTCTGACTTCGCCAAGCCGCCATAGCCACGCCTTCACCTGAAAACTGTTGGTGCTTTAAAACAAGTGAGACCAACTTGTTTTCTGTATTCTGACACAAGATCATGTTGATTAGGTGAAGGGGGCCAGAGATGGAAGGTTCCAAGTAAAAAAAGTGACTTCCTGTTCTGGGGGGGCGGGGCTTAGATGACGTCAGCATATGACCACATAGGATTGACATGCATCCAACATGGATGAGTCATACCAAGTTTGGTGCAGATTTAACTCTTTACGTGAAAGTTATAGGGTTTCGTTTACACTGGCGAGTACGCCAAGTTCGCCGCTTGGCCAAGCCCCCTAAACATGCTCAAAAACTCAAGATTTCTGATAACTTTTGTTCCCCCATCCCTTAACTGCATACCGACCAAACATGAAGTCCGTAGCTCAAAATCCCTGTGGCGTGGAAAATTTTCCTACGAGGTGTGTAAATATGAAAAATGGCCAAAATGTTCCCTTTGACCCAAAATGGCCGCCTCCTTGTACGTTTTAGAGCATACCTCCAAGAGACTTTTGTTCTTGATTTGAGGCGATCTACATACTTACCGAGTTTCAGATACCTACGATGTACGGTTCGGGCTATCTCACGTTAGGTGGCGCTGTAGAGCAGTTTGGCCACGCCCACTTTCAAGTACATTAAAATCATGCAGTTTCACGCGGGGGAAAATTTTGGGTAAAGTTTGGGGAGTTTTCGAATACGTTTAGGTCCCCCCATTTGCGATTCCAGGCGGAAAAGAAACGGAAGAAACTGAAGTATAATAGTGAAATGCTGCAGATACAATAGGCCTTCGCAGCGCTTAGCTGCTCGGGCCTAAAACGACCCCCTGCCAACCCCAAACGCAAATGACACTGCCAACTGGTCTACCTTGTCTGAACTGCTGCAAGTTTCATCACCTGGTAAGAAACCCACAATTGCAGTGTCATGAGCAAATGTATACAATGAGCAGTTTCAAAGAACGCATAGTGATTTCTAGCTCGTAGTATGAAAAAAAGTATTTATTTGAATATCTCACGAAAAAAGTAAAATGAACTGAACTTGAACTAGTTCAGCATTAAAATTGGGAACTTTGAACGTGAACTGTTCACTTTGAGCATGTATGAACTGAACTTTGAACTAGTTCAGCATTAAAATTGTGAACTTTGAACGTGAACTGTTCACTTTGAGCATGTATGAACTGAACTTTGAACTAGTTCAGCATTAAAATTGTGAACTTTGAACGTGAACTGTTCACTTTGAGCATGTATGAACCGAACTTTGAACTAGTTCAGAATTAAAATTGTGAACTTTGAACGTGAACTGTTCACTTTGAGCATGTATGAACCGAACTTTGAACTAGTTCAGAATTAAAATTGTGAACTTTGAACGTGAACTGTTCACTTTGAGCATGTATGAACCGAACTTTGAACTAGTTCAGAATTAAAATTGTGAACTTTGAACGTGAACTGTTCACTTTGAGCATGTATGAACTGAACTTGAACTAGTTCAGAAAAGCTGTGAACTGGCACAACACTGCAAATATACCTGTTCCATAAACCTATGTGGGATTCATTAACAACTTAGTGCTAACTAAGCTGAACAAACAAATTAAATTCAATTCAATTAATTTTTTTAAGGACCGTCTTAGGATAATATTGGAGAAAACCCAGACTAACCCACTCCCTACTTTATCTGGACAGAGTAAATCAAAGGTGACATCTACCCTCATCAGCCAGATGAGAAACAGACACCAAAATGGAACTCTGAAAATGACCTTACTCAGATTCACTTTCCAGATCCCGCAATCCAAAATTCAGATTCGGAACGACAACGAGAATGTAGAACGGGTCAGAGGAAGATGGAAAGACTAGGACAGATAGAAAGATGACGAGCAAGAAGAAGATCCGAGCAAAGAAAGCAACAGAAAGAAGTAGTAAAAAGATTTACGTTTTTGTGTTTTTGTTCGTCCATCGTCATCCACGTCTTTTTACGTCGCACATTCTTAACCTCCACTACTGCAAACCAACTTTTGCTAATATTTTGTGAATTTAAGTTCACCTCATCAGAGTTGGTCAGCAACCAAACAAACTCTGACCCTTGGACGATTTTGTTATTCTTTGCGGTGGAGGCCTCGACACCATTCAGTTCCGTCTCCTTGGTGACTAGAACTAGAAGCTCCGGTGTAGAGAAGCGACCTGCCCAGGCCACTTGAAAGTCCACGAAAGTCACCCACAACTAAGGAAGGCCGTGAGACGCGGAACCGAGAGAAACCCAAACGGACCCCGCTGGCTATCACTTGGTGTGTTCAGAGCTGACTAACAGGGCTAAAGTGTCAACGAAGAAGTAAGGTCTACCCTCTTTTACCTTTAAGACGGATACGATGGGTGTCGATGAGAATTCAATGTTAAAATGATAAATGACTCCTAGATGTCAACCTTTAACTGCAAATAGTAAACAAACCTAGACTATTTGAGTAGATCTGGTATCTCCCCATTCCCCATAGTTTTTTCAATTCACTAAGTATTTTTTTTTGTATATAATCACCCATATTCAATGCATTTCTCCATTTTGTTTTAAGGTTCATATCTTTGGTTATATCATTTTAATAAATAATTCATATATGTATATATATATCTATATATATATATATATAGATATATATATATATATATATATATATATATATATATATCTATATATATATATATATATATATATATATATATAGTTAACAGGCTGTGTTGTATGCTTTCTTTACGTAATGTCTGTAAAACCAAACGAGAATTGACGAAAGTAGCGCGATATGAGACTAGTTATTAATTTTAACATTAATTTTAACACAGCAGAATTGTAAGAATCTGTCTTTTTACTTATTTGAAGGTGGTGCCCTAAATACAACATTAAATAAGATGTATTTATATTTTATCAAGTTACGCTACACAACTTACAGCCACTTTTCATTACATTTACATTACATTAGTCATTTTGCAGACGCTTTTATCCAAAGCGAACTCTTTTAAAAAGTAAAAAAAGAACTCTTTTCAAAAGTTCTTTACGGATTTACAACATTTCAAGGATTAAGGGTTGAGAAAGCAACTTAGGTCTCTTATACCTATCATTCTAAAATAAAAAAGTCAAAGTTTGGGAGTTGGATCTGTCAAATTAGCGAATCCCTCAGAATAAGAGCGTACCTGACAACAATGGGCAATAAATTTCTCAAGAACATTGACAAATCAAAATCAGTTTCTAAGCTGAACCCATCTGGTTGGGTTTATAGACACAGAAGCAGCAGTAGCAGAGCTGAGAAGAACTTAAACCATGCAGGCAGCTTCTTGACTTTGATCGAAAACATATTGTTACAGTAACACAGGTGATGTGGAAGCAACTTTAACAGTATTCCATGGAGCTCTCAGAAGGAATGAACAGGAGTAGAAAATCTCTTAAATGAAACCAACCTTGTTCGTGGTGTTTTTTCATTTATTTTTCCCCGGACTGTCCCTGATGCCTTTGTGTCCAGACTCACTGACTGATGGATATGCTTCCTTCTGCCTGTGTGAGTGTGTTGCTAAAGCCCATATTCAGTCAGAGTCAGGCTGCTTTGCATGGTACAAAGAAAACAAATCAATTGATAGAAACTGACATAGAGTTAATAAAGTTTATATAAAACATGAATCGTACTTTCATGATTTAGACAGCAGCATATGAAGTTCTGAAGGGTTGGGAAGGGTTGAAGGGACATGAAGGGTTGGGAGAATTTTATCTGTGAAAACATGACCTTCAGATTGGATTCACCAAAAAATTGACCAAACAAACAAATCAATAAATGAGAAACATTATTTACATAATTTCTACGGCTTCATTTGAGCAATCCCTTCCACCTGACAGAATTCAAATGAACTGCAACCAGCGACAGATGTTTATTTATTCAAATGAAACAGACACATGGTGAGCAGAGAAGTTTGGTGACAATTTATTCATGTGCTTCATTATTACTGTATTTATGACAACAGCTCTTATTATCACACTATTTTTTTACAGTTCTTCCATTTCTAATGTTCTAAAATTCAGTTACAGGCATTCAGCCCCAGAGTGGTGTAACTGTCACAAGTATTTTAACACAGTAGAGAAAAACTGGCACTAAAACTTATTCATATTCATAAAAACTAGATTTATATTCTGAGAAATAATCACTTGCCTTCTTTCATGTTACTAGATACAGAAATAGGTGCATGGAGGAACACATTCTAAAGAAATTTGGCTAGATTATTAGTTTCAAAACATTTAGCTTAAGCATACATAGCAATATGTTTTATGTTCAGACAAAAATGGAAAGTACAGTTGATATATTTTTTGGTAAGTATGTTATTCATGTGTTGGGACTCAAGCAGGGGTGGGATTAGTTATCAACAGATATCAATAAGTGTCTAATGACAGTCAATAATATTCAACAACAGTATTAATTAAACTCATTAACCTTGGGGCACCACTGACAAAAGTCAGAAACTAATAACTAAACCCCAGTGTCAGTCACAAAATATGTTGGTCGATATGTGTCAATCTAGGAAAAATATGACACAAAGACTACAGATACGAAGGTTACAGATTTACGCACTGACCTTTACAACCAACAATTATCACAGTAAATGTACACGATCACCACAAGTAACTTCTCTTTTGAAACACTACAATAGACTTTATTGAAGTTGGCACAATGATTAAATCAATGGAACTTCCATCAATAAACACCATTGGCTACTCTGCTACTGCAGTATGTACAAAATAAACATGCAATGAAAGACAAACTATTAGTCTGTGTGTGTTTATGGTAGATGAGTGATGGAGTGGTGTTATATTGGGCAAAGAAAGATCTTCCCAAGAACTGTAATAGCAGATAGTTTAAAAAAGTGATGAACGAGTAGGTAATTGAGAAGGAGAGATGGGGAATCATAAAGATCACAACTAATTTTAAAGCATTGAGCTAAAGTACACGCGGTAATATGTAATATGTTGCAGACGAGAATTGAACATCACACTGAAATCCGTGACTGTTAAAGTGCTACTGGCCAGCTAAAGCAGCCCAAAATGTGTACCTCTCCCGCCCCAGGAAGCAACCAGGCAACAGGGGTGTGATAGACCCCTCCCCTCGCCCCTCTGGCTCTTCAATATTTTGTTATAGTGAGCATTCAAAATTGAGGGGCAGGCAACCTTGTGGAACCGGGAGCGCGACCCTACATGACACATCAGAGCCCCGCCAACCAGATACCACACAGTGCTACCACCCCCCAAGACCTAATGTGTGTGTGTCTGATAAGTAGTAATGTCTGAGGTGTAATTAAAACTAGGGCAGGGGGCTGCAGATTGCAGCAAAGGGGACCACCTACGTCAGGGCTACCCAAATCCGGTCCTCGAGGGCCGACGTCCTGCAGGTTTCAGATGTTTCCCTGCTTCAACACAGCTGATTCAGATGAAAATGGAGCTCTTCACAACACCCTTAAAACCCTAGGAAAGAAAAAGAATTGGAGATCCCAGAGCAACCAGCCCGACAGCAGGACCCGCACTAACCCATCTACACCGTTCCATACCCAGACCCCCTAGGCATAGGCAGGGCACCCCTTGGGCGTAAGGCAGTGCCCATACACCAGGACCCAGGCCAAGCACTACCACCCATGCCAGAGTGGCGTGGCTACCTGAACCAGAACCAGTGGCCAATTCAATTCAATTCAAATTCAAAGTTTATTTCTATAGCACATTTAAAACAGCCTCAGCTGACCAAAGTGCTTCACAACAGCAACTGCATCACGAAAGTCATCAATAAAATCAATAGGAATGACTTTCAAACACAGATAAAAATAAAATATTAGATAAAATTAGCAATAAAATAACAATAACAGTAACAATAACAATAAAAGTACCAAGCCAAGGTGAAACTCCATTTCAGCTATGGAAGGCCAGGGAAAAGAGATGTGTTTTTAGTCCAGATTTGAACTGGCCTAAAGACTGAGAGGATCTAACAGACAATGGGAGGCTGTTCCACAGTCTGGGTGCTGCCACAGAGAAGGCTCTATCACCTCTGGTCTTTAGCCTGGATTTGGGAACAGCCAACAGGAGCTGGTCAGCTGACCTCAGGGCTCTGAGTGGAATGTAGGGCTGCAGCAGCTCACTTAAATAAGATGGGCCCATGGAGTTTAAACACTTAAAAACAATCAATAAAACCTTATATTTGACCCGAAAGCCGACAGGGAGCCAATGAAGGGCGCACAAGACTGGGGTGATGGATTCGCGCCTCTTTGTTTTGGTCAGCAGGCGGGCTGCAGCGTTTTGGACGCCCTGTAAACGCTGCAGAGAACGCTGGTCCAACCCTATATATAAAGAGTTACAATAATCCAAACGCGATGTTATAAATGCGTGGATTGCTCTTTCAAAATCAGCCCGAGGAAGATAAGATTTAATCTTGGCAAGAGTCCTCAGCTGGAAAAAGCTGGCCTTGATGACAGTGCTGATGTGCTTATCAAATTTAAACAGGGGGTCAACAGCCCAGGGCCCCCAAGTGACCCCACCCCACGCAGCAAGACAATTCCACCACAAGGAGAGAACTTAAGTACATAAAGTACATACTAGTTTATGGTTTGAAAGCCTTTTTCTCTGCGATGTTTGAAAAACCTCTGTTACAGCACTCTTTCAGCTCTGTACTGTGGATGAAGGTTTTATTTATTTTTTAATTTAACATTTATGTTTTATAGAGAGGGAGTCTCACTCTTTCGAGAGACCAGTTTCAATGAACAATTTAGATAATTGGTTACAAACAAACAGAATAGGAAACATTCTGATCACATAGAATAAATGTGTTTAATTTGAAAACACCAATTATCTTTATTTTGAATTTTTGTTTTAAGAAAGTTGACCAACACATATGAAGTCTAGTTAAACTTTAACCACATTTGAAATGGCTACATGACAGTTTTCCAGCTTTATATAGATACAGGAGAGGTGACACCAAACAGCAGGGCACGTTAAAAAAGCCAAAACTGGCCGTCAACAGACAAGAAATCTCTTTGCTGAGCAGGGAAGTCTTATATATAGCAGTGGTAACAAGCAGGCCTATAAACCACAACCACAGCACGCTTGATATGGCTGTGATGGTGTGGAAAGCTCTCTGCTTTGATTGGTCTACTCGCCCATCTTCCCCACCCCCTTCCCCAGGCCCTGGACGAATCAGAGCACAGAGAACCGAGAGGCTGCAGAAAGAAATTACTATTATGGAGCAAACCAAAAAGCATAACATTGTGTTGATGACCCAGTTTGAAGTTAAATCTGCGTTTGCACCAAGGACTCCAAAGCACAGCAGCCAAACACACCCGATGCTGATGTTTCTGATCCTGACCCCACGAGAGGTTCTTAGTCCCAGGTAGGTGATGGGGTGAACGACAGCCAGGTACCGTTCTACACAGGTCAGGACATGGAAGAACATCTCTCCGTAGAAAGCTAATGAAAAAGCACAGGATCCCACAAGCACCATAGCCCAGCTGTGACAGTATATGCCACAAAAGTGCCAAACCAATCCAAAGACCCAGATCAGCTCCATGGCACACAGGTGGTAGGTGAAGAGGTCAGAGTGGCTCGCTGTATTAAAGGAGCTATGCTGCTTCCAATGTTGGAGACCCAGGTAGAGGATGAAGGTGCAGAGAGGGAGCAGGAGGATGGTTTTAACTACAGATAAGCTAATTTGAATGAGTAATGTAGCTTTTGAGTTGGAGCAGTATGGGACCAGAGAATCATGAGAGGTGGATGAGGAGTTAACGGACATATTGACTGTATACTGTAGCCCTGAGGAGAAAGACAAACAAGAAGGGCCGATAAGGAAACAGGAGGTTAAGAGAAAAGCAAAGGGGAGACACAGATGATAACACATTGATGAAAAAGAATCATTGTGTCTTTCTGAAGTTATGAAGAATAAGTTTACATTTGATCTGATGTCCAAAAGAACCCCCCAAAACAAATGGATTTTCTGATAACACCTTTTTTCAACTTTCAACCAGCTCTGGTTGGTTGAAGGCCACTCCTTAAGGCCCCAGAAAAATACAGAAACAACATACAATTGTTTCACAAAGATCGTCTAAATTTTTCTTAAAATTCCAAACAAATTGCCAAATAGATATGAAGATAGAAAAATAGAATACATGAAATACAATAATGTAGAAGAAAACAAGAGGTATCGATGAAACTTCCATTTTCTCTTCACAGGTTAAAACTACATCTAAATGATATGGAAATCCTAAACAATAAAGACACGGGGGAATTACCTACCAAGTGTAGGGAACTCAAGTATGGAATTAATAGAAATATACCTGTTCCATAAACCTATGTGGGATTCATTAACAACTTAGTGCTAACTAAACTGAACAAACAAATTCAATTCAATTCAATAATTTTTTTTAAGGACCCTCTTAGGAGAATATTGGAGAAAACCCAGACTAACCCACTCCCTACCTTATCTGGACAGAGTAAATCAAAGGTGACATCTACCCTCATCAGCCAGATGAGAAACAGACACCAAAATGGAACTCTGAAAATGACCTTACTCAGATTCACTTTCAGTGGAATCCTAAAACTGTATTAAATGTGTTTTATGTCTTTGTAGAAGTTATTTCAGGTTCTTAGTGAAATCACGAATTGTATTTTAAGACCCTTTTCAAGATCGTACTTGGAAGAATGATGAAGAAAACAGCATTGGGGAAAATCACTAACCTGCCTATGGAACCACATTGCTCCCTAGTTGTCTGTAGTATTAAATAGTTAAACCCAAATGAAGTCAGTAAACTGGACATTTATATGAAATAATGCAACTGTTAACCGATGTTTCTTTTTGTATTACATGGTTATCACAGGAAAATAACATTGTTTGGTTCGTTATTCACGTCAACTTGACAGACATCCATCTGAACATTGTCCAGTATAGCGATGGTTTAAAGCGCCCCTGGTTTTCCGTCAGCTTAGCCTTTAGCTTAGCCCCAGCCTTGCAGCCTCTGTACCTCCTATGCAACTCTTCTGGGATGTTGTGCCTTTGTCCATGTGTCCTAATTCTGAGAGCCAACAACTCCTCTCTAGAATAAACGAGAGAGCTGGCTCTTGTGCAAAAGTCCGCTGTATCCAAGGGATACATGTGCAAAATGGAGAATGGAGAAATAGAGTTTCTTTGGTTTGTCCAAAATGTCTAACATTAAAATTAGATAGTCTTACAAACAATTCCAGGCAGACGTCACAACAGTTTCACCCACATCATTGGCTGAAAGTATTGAGAATGAGGAGTCACGTGACTCTGGTCGGCCGGTCGGCCATGTTGGCAGGAGACGCTATTGGTTGCCAGGGGCAACGCCATCAGAACTTAACGGAGGCGTGCCTATATATTCCAGATATCTTCCCGCATTTGTCATTTCGGCAGGACAGAGACGAATACAAAAAAAAAGAAAGAAAGCAAAGCAATGCAGAAAGGTAAGGCGAAAGAAAAGAGACCTTACAGGGACAAGCTTATTACAAGCGCAAAGCAGCGGTATTTGGAGACTCTGTCCAGCATCCAAAATATTGATCCTTACGAGCTCCCTGCAGCAGAATGGCACAGAGACCTGGACCAGTGACCTCCGTGCACATATATGGACATAGTCAATTATCTTGTCTTTGGTGTAAGTTACTACTTACAAGTTAAGACTTGTTTCGACTTGTTTCGTAAACACTAGATTAACGAGATGTTCAATGTACACAAACGTTTCCAATGTTTTGATGTATGCTAAAGCTTATGTTTAGGTATTTAGTTGTCATTTGATTTTAGCCCAACGACACATTTAATTCTCAACGTCTGTACCTCTCGGGAGCTGAAAAAGCAGCTAATTGAATTACTTATTATATGTACCACACACAGCGCTTTTTGTCCGCTCATTGAACAAACAAATAATTGAATTAGCTTAAATATGTTTTTTGTTTTTTTTAAATGCTTCCTCACGCGGAGTTCAAAGTTAAGTTTACGCCAAATAAAATCTGGTGTTTAGTACAATCTGGCGTCTCCTCGTCAGGTCAGACGCCTGCTCTCCCTGATGCTGCATCCATTTAGGAAACCTAAAAAAATGTATTTCGTTGTTCCTATGTTTCCCAAACGTATTATGTGAGGTACTGGAACAGTTCTTTACACAGCAGTGATTTCCAGGCATGTTCTTGCAATTCCGCACTGTTTAAACTTACTGATTTAAAAACACACGCGTACAATGTAAACGAACGGAGAGAATGGCGTTTTCTCGCTAGCATTCTGCCAACATGGCGGATAGGGGCGGGGCTCTGTACTATGACGACAACTCCTCATTCTCAATAGCGTAAGCCTACGTCATGCCCCGGAACCCGCAATCCAAAATAAGGATTCAGAACAGAACAGATTCGGAACGACAACGAGAATGTAGAACGGGTCAGAGGAAGATGGAAAGACTAGGACAGATAGAAAGATGAGGAGCAAGAAGAAGATCCGAGCAAAGAAAGCAACAGAATGAAGTAGTAGAAAGATTTACGTTTTTGTGTTTTTGTTCGTCCATCGTCATCCACGTCTTTTTGTCGCACATTCTTAACCTCCGCTGCTGGAAACCTATCACATAGTTAGTTTCTTACCAAGAAAGCCAACATTAAGCTTGTCAACTTTTGATAATATTTTGTGAATTTAAGTGCACCTCATCAGAGTTGGTCAGCAACCAAACCAACTCCAACCTTTGCGGTGGAGGCCTTGACACCATTCAATTCCGTCTCCTTGGTGACTAGAACTAGAAGCTCCGGTGTAGAGAAGCGACCTGCCCAGGCCACTTGAAAGTCCACGAAAGTCACCCACAACTAAGGAAGGCCGTGAGACGCGGAACCGAGAGAAACCCACTTGGAACCTGCTGGCTGTCACCTGGGGCCTCATGTACAAAGCGTGCGTACGCACAAAACAGTGGCGTACGCACCTTTTCACGTCAACGATCAGATGTATCAAGAACGAAAAGACCGTGAAAATGTGCGGTGCCTCACGGCAGCTTCAGGGCTGGGGTACGCACTTTTCTGCAGCTGTTGATTCTTTGGCGACACCTAAGGTGATGTTGGGAAACTGTTATAATAAATAAATGTGAACACAATTTGTCCTCAGACAGTGATGTGCACATTTGAGATAGATGAGCAATTAATACTGATAAACAATTAATACACCCATGTGTCTCCATTTACACGAGTGGATATAAAAGCAGCGCTAAGTGGTGCAATGCATACCATTAAAAACAATGGCTGCTTTAAAAGTATTAGAAGACTTTGTAAATGGTGCAATTCGAAGAGAGCGTGTGTTCACTACAACAGAGAGGATTAGCTGGCACATGATGGCGACTGATTACTCATTAGCCGTTTTGAGGGAAACCCTCCTGGAACTGTGCGCAGAGCAGCGGCCGGCGTTGGAGCGCAACACAGCGAGGAGCCATGCGCTGCCTGTGCCCACAGGTGATGTGCACACTGGGGTTCCAACCGGGGCATTCCAGAGGGAGCTGGCCAACCGATTGGGACTGTGCTAGTCAACCCTGAGCCGAGCCATGCCAGCCGCGTGGGACAGAATTATCCGCATCTCAGCCACGTATATCAAATTCCCAACAGGCCAACATTAAAGCTCAATTTGAAGCGAGAGCCGATTTTGTAATCGGAACTATCGACTGCGCACACATTGCTATAAAAGCGCCATCACATGATGAATTTGTATGTTAAAGGGGAACTCCGGGGCATTTGAAGCGTGTTTCCATTGCTAGAGGTTGTCAAATACTGATAGTAGGACACAGACAGGTGCAAATCTGCGCTCCCTGTGTGGAGATCGCGCTGTTTGCGCAGCCTGTCATGCTAACCAAATACGTTGTGGCTAAGGGGCAAGCGCTAACCCTTCCACGTAAAACAACAACTTGCACACTGCAGAAACGTCACACCACTTTATAACCCATCCGACAATAAAGTCACAAGCCTTACCATTAAAACCATATGCATGGTTCTCACATTACTGGCATGGGGACGTTACAAAACAACTTTATAAACAGCATGTAACTCACCGGCTGGTTGTAGGCTCGCGCATGTGAAAGCCCAAAAGAGTTGATGGACGATAATCACATATACAAAACAATTATCTTCTCTAGAAAAACTGCGTTCAAGTATTTAAAACATTACAACAATACATGCCCAGTAATATTGTTCTCCTCTCCAGTACCCCCGAATAGACCTTACCAGGGAGGCTGAGGAGTGTGATCCCCCTATAGTTGGAACACACCCTCCAGTCCCCCTTTTTAAAGAGGGGGACCACCACCCCAATCTGCCAGTCCAGAGGCACTGCCCCCGATATCCACGCGATGCTGCAGAGGCGTGTCAACCAAGACAGCCCCACAACATCCAGAGCCTTGAGGAACTCAGGACGGACCTCATCCACCCCCGGGGCCTTGCCACCGAGGAATTTTTTGACCACCTCGGCGACCTCAGCCCCAGAGATGGGAGGTCCCACGTCCGAGCTCCCCAACTCTGCTTCCTCATCGGAAGGCGTGTCGGTAGGATTGAGGAGGCCCTCAAAGTATTCCCCCCACCGACTCACGACGTCCCCTGTAGAAGTCAGCAGAGCCCCGCCCTCACCATACACGGTGTTGACGGTGCACCGCTTCCCCCCCCTGAGCCGCCGGATGGCGGACCAGAATCTCCTCGAGGCCGTCCGGAAGTCGTTCTCCATGGCCTCCCCGAACTCTTCCCAAGCCCGAGTTTTTGCCTCAGCAACCGCCGAGGCTGCGTTCCGCTTGGCCTGTCGGTACCCATCAGCTGCTTCCAGAGTCCCACTGGCCAAAAAGGCCCGATAGGACTCCTTCTTCAGCTTGACGGCCTCCCTCACCACTGGTGTCCACCAGCGGGTTCGGGGATTGCCGCCACGACAGGCACCAACCACCTTACGGCCACAGCTCCGGTCGGCCGCCTCAACAATGGAGGCACGGAACATGTCCCATTCGGGCTCAATGTCGCCCACCTCCCTCGGGACATGGTTGAAGCTCTGCCGGAGGTGGGAGTTGAAACTCCTCCTTATCTGGTATCTCATGATACTCCATATCCCATTCCCCATAGTTTTTTCAATTCACTAAGTGTTTTTTTTTGTGTATATAATCACCCATATTCAATACATTTCTCCTTTTTGTTTTAAGGTTCTTATCTTTGGTTATATCATTTTAATAAATAATTCATATATATATATATATATATATATATATATATATATATATATATATAAATATATATATAATTAACAGGCTGTGTTGTATGCTTTCTTTACGTAATGTCTGTAAAACCAAACGAGAATTGACGAAAGTAGCGCGATATGAGACTAGTTATTAATTTTAACATTAATTTTAACACAGCAGAAACATAAGAATCTGTCTTTTTATTTATTTGAAGGTGGTGCCCTACATACAACATTAAATAAGATGTATTTATATTTTATCAAGTTACGCTACACAACTTACAGCCACTTTTCATTACGTTTACATTACATTACAGTCATTTTGCAGACGCTTTTATCCAAAGCGAACTCTTTTAAAAAGTTAAAAAAGAACTCTTTTCAAAAGTTCTTTACGGATTTACAACATCTCAAGGGTTAAGGGTTGAGAAAGCAACTTAGGTCTCTGTGGCACCCCTGAGAGGGAATGGCCACATTAATATTATTTTATGTAAATGCTGTGTTAATGGGACACTTTTCATTAATGTATTTATTTTTATTTAAAACAAAAGCCGGAAAAAACATATAAAACGGGTTATTTTATTTTGAAAGCAGGGGGGCGGAACGTTTGTGGTTGCTCCAGGTGTTCGGGGGTACGGTAATAGAGCGCCACCTTTCGCTGCTCCCTCAGACACACTCTGGAGGAAAACAAAGAAGCCTCGTGTTTCATTATTCCGTTCTTCACCTGCTTTCACAGGTCGGTAGTGTGGTGAACACCGATAAAAATATTGTTTGTACTGTTGCTTGTTACCTGTGTTAATATAAACCAGAGAGTTAAGGTGTTTCGGCCGAGTTAATTACAGGAAAAGCGAGTTTGTAACGAGGGAAGTTTCCCGTCTGGCCGCCATTAGAGCTGAGCTCGTTATGGTTTAGCGCTCGTTAAGGAGAGCCGGTGCGCTGGATATACTGTGAAACTGTTTTGGGTAAAATGTATTTCGTTATGGTGTTTTATGAATATTTACTGTTATATTAATTATATAAGTGACTGAGCTGGTGAGCTGATAAGCTAAGGGAACACGAGCACTAAGCAATTCTGTGTGGTTAACAGATTACTTACCAACATACTGGATGTCTATGATACACTTTAAATAGTGGTTTTAACAGTTAATTACTGAACAATACAAACAGGTAACGTGTTTACTGATATTGTTTGATATAATTTCTGTGTGTAAAAGAAGAAAGGTGATGAGTAGAGAAACTGAAAAGAGGGTTAAAGTGAACATGTGTCAGTTGAGTTAAATGTGAACAAAGAACCAGTGAATAAGAAGATTGTCTAGTGTTTACATAGCTTTTATTTTATGTAAAATAAATCAGACTCAGACACACTCTGGAGGAAAACAAAGAAGCCTCGTGTTTCATTATTCCGTTCTTCACCTGCTTTCACAGGTAACTTATTTGTCTACGCGGTCCCTGTGCACGGGGCCCGTAACAAATCTTGGGGGCCGCCTTCCGGTTCGGAGCTGATCCATTGATGACATCTGGGAACAGGACCAGAGCTGATGTGGGCTGAGCGAGCAGCGACTTGGAGCCGAGACTGAACCGTCGTGCCGAGTGACCGAGCGAGAGGGACAGCGGGGAGCTACAGCCATGGCCGGGAGTGGGAGGAAGCGCCTAGTGTGGGACATTAGGAAAAGCCTCCACAACCTGACAACAACAGAGCTCTACCAGGTCGCCGAAAAAGTTGGTCCAGTGGCAGGTCGGGATCAGCCAGACATCGACAAGGAAGATCCGGAGGACTGCTTCGACCACATCAGTTCTTTCATGAACAGTAAGCCCTTACTTGAGTTAGAGGACAGTGGGATGGGGGAGTTGTTAGTGTTAATGGACTTCATTAATGATTTGGTAAAGAATCGAGAGCTACTGTATAGAACCAATGAAGATGATGATGAAGATCCCTACACTACACAGACAGTAGCACCTACAGCTCACTCCACAGATGACATGGGTGTTAGTCCCTCACAAACTGTACCTTTGATCACTACAGCTAACATGGTTGATCAGTCTCAAGTTGTAGGCGCAGCTAGTCAGACTGGCCCAGTCAGTTCTGTTTCTGATAACAAGTCCAGTGACAGTTCCACAGTTAACCCTGTGAAAACATCAGCTAAAGCAGTCTCCAGTATCACAAATACTGAACTACAGGAAATGTTAAACAGCTATGAGGAGCTTGGTAAAAGGCTTAGGCAGAGTGTAATGTTACCTGCTGAACAGTCACCACAACACTCTTCAGGGTCACCAGCTCAAGTTAACAACACCCATAGTGACTCACCCAGAACCAGTTCACATGGGCAGCCCATGGCCCAGCCTGCCCGGGAAGGGTTAATCTCTTTGAGAGATCTTTCCTATATCCAGAGAAGAGAGTTTAAAGTGCAAGGGGGTCAGGTTGGCGATCATTCATCAGACATAAGCTATAACAACATCTGCAAACAGATGGATGAGGGGATCAGAGAAGGCTTCCCTGACACAGAGATAGTTCGTGGTGTGCTCAGAATAATAAAGCCCGGAACTTTCAAAGACATGCTAATCAATAAAGACGACCTCACCGTAATAGAACTGAAGGGTTTTCTCCAGGCCCACCTGAGAGAGAAAAACAGTACAGAACTATTTCAAGAGTTAATGTGTGCCCGACAAGAAGAGAGTGAGACGCCACAGCAGTTCCTCTACCGTGTCATAGGGTTGAAGCAGCGTGTCCTCTTCACATCCAAACTGTCAGACTCAGGCATACAGTATAGTCCAGCTACTGTTCAGGATGTCTTTTTACATTCAGTCTACCAGGGGCTAGGCTATAAACACAGTGACATTCGACGAGAGTTAAAGCCTCTATTGTCAAGTGGTGAGGTTAGTGATGAAACAATCCTGCGCCACATAATGAGAATCACTAGCGAGGAAAGTGAGAGACAAAAAAGAATCGGTTCTTCTCGTAGGCAGAACACAACCAGTGCACACAGTGTTCAGTCTGAACTCAGCACCGCTCAAGAGTGCAGTAAGCAAGATAAACCAGTCCACACAACAAAGACAGACCCAATCAAAGAGCTTACAGCTAAAGTTAATGAGCTCACCGGACTGGTGGAAGCGATGAGACAACAGACCCTGTTGCGACCATCAGACCCAGTGAACCCATATACACAAAACAGGTCAAGAAACAGAAGAGACAAACCTTTTGGGTGTCCGAAATGTGTTGAACTGAACTGCTCAGACTGTCGCCATTGTTTCTTCTGCGGGGAAGAGGGTCACAGGGCGCTTGGTTGTTTAAAGAAACCAAAGAACCAGGGAAACGCGAACCGGTCTCTGCAGCGGGGCAGCCAGTGACCGAGTCCAGTAAAGAGCCCCAGACTGAGCACCTAAGCGAGGTAAAGGCCCAAACTAGCTGTCACCACAGCAAATCAGGTTCTCCCTTGTCAGTTACACCAGAAGTAGCTAACTCTCAACAAGGTGAGACACTTGCTCCGTCTAGTGTTATGTCACTTCACACTAAACGTGGAGCAGTCGCTAAGCTAATTGGGAAGAAATCCCTTATACAATGTAACTTAAACGGTTTAGCAGTGAAAGCATTACTTGATACAGGTGCTCAAGTTAGTATCATAAGTCGAGAGTGGAAAGACAGATACTTACCCGACTTAATCATGCGACCACTGTCAGAAATCATTGAGGAAATGGATGAGTTAAAAGTGTGTGCAGTCAATGGGGAATCCATACCATTCGATGGCTGGGTACCCATCATGATCAACTTACCTGGGGGTGAGGACCCCAGCCTCTCTATCAGTACTCCAGTCCTCGTCAGCACGTTGCCTACTTTGGACAAACCATTGATTGGTTTCAATATTCTGGAGCAGATCATTGAGGGACAACCAGAACGGTTGATACCTACTCTTGTCACGTTGCTTTGTAATGCCATCTGTCTTCCCCCTGAGAAAGCGGAAGTGATGGTGAACTTCATTCAGACGGTAGAGCCAAACGTGACACAAGGCCGCTTAAGAACAGGTGAAAGGGACGTGGTTATCCCAGCGGGACAGGTCACCTGGGTAAGGTGCCGGGTTCCACCCACCATGAACTCGTCCGATTCTCTGGTGTTGTTTGAGGCTGATGATGAGAGCAGTCCGGCCCTAGAGCAGCTAGATGTCTTGACAGGGTTAGTCGAAATACAAAATGCAGCTAAACCCTATGTCACAATCGCTGTAAATAACGACACCAAACATGACATTACCTTGACCGGAAAGACAGTCTTAGGCACCTTACAGCCGATTGAACGAATTGTGGGGACTGAAACCCAAAATGAACCACAACCTACGGTAACAGTTCACAAAGTAACGGTTGAATCAGCTGCACCTGCTGCGACTTCTTGGCTCCCACCAGTCAATCTTGATCATCTAGAAGAGGAACAACAAGAGATTGTCAAGAGGATGTTGCTTGAGGAGTGCGGAGCTTTCGCAAAGGATGGGAATGATATTGGCTGCAACCCCAATCTACAAATGGTAATTAACCTAAAAGATGATATACCAGTGCAGCGAGCATATACTTCCATACCAAAGCCACTAATACGGGAAGTTAAAGAGTATGTTCAAGACCTCCTTGTGAGGGGATGGATAGTAAAATCCAAGTCCTCTTATGCTGCTCCCATTGTGTGCGTGCGAAAGAAGGACGGTTCACTCCGTCTGTGTATAGACTATCGTCTATTAAACCAGAAAACTGTGCCCGATAGGCATCCATTGCCTCGCATACGTGACTTGCTCGACACCTTAGGTGGATACTCCTGGTTCAGTATTCTCGACCAAGGCAAGGCCTATCACCAGGGTTTGGTGGCTGAAGCCTCACGTCATCTAACCGCCTTCACCACACCCTGGGGCCTATACGAATGGGTGAGAATCCCTTTCGGGCTCACCAACGCACCTGCTACCTTCCAGAGAAGTATGGAAGAGATCCTGAGTTCTCTGAGGGATGACTGTTGCATACCATACCTTGATGACATTCTTTGCTACTCAAAGTCCTTCGAAACTCATGTCGAGGTGGTTCGCAAAGTGCTTCAGGCGCTACAAGTCCACGGCGTAAAGCTCCGTCCTGAAAAGTGTGAGCTATTTAGGGCTGAAGTTCGTTATGTTGGGCGTCTTGTTAGCGCGGAAGGAGTCAGGGTTGACCCAAAAGATCTCGAGGCCGTCTTGGCTCTGAAGGCCAAATCACCACAGACCGTAGGTGACCTTAGGCGTGTCCTTGGCTTCCTTAGCTACTATCGTTCGTACATACAGGACTTCTCAAGAATAGCTCAGCCGTTGTACGGACTACTTCAAGTCAGGTCTTCAGAACAGTCTGCTTACAGCCGTCAGAGTAGAACCAAAGGGCCCCAACTGTCATCTAGGGCGCCCATAAACTGGACTCCTGAACATCAGAAGGTACTTGAGCAACTGATTGATATGCTAACTCATCCTCCAGTCCTAGCATATCCGGACTTTGACCAGCCTTTCGTTTTGCACACGGATGCGTCTGAGAAGGGACTTGGCGCTGTGCTCTACCAACAACAAAACGGGAAGTTGCGCGTCATAGGCTATGGATCACGAACTCTGTCACCTGCCGAACAAAACTACCACCTGCACAGTGGCAAGTTAGAGTTTCTGGCTCTTAAGTGGGCGGTGTGCGAAAAGTTTCGAGATTATCTTTTCTACGCACCACACTTCACGATTTACACCGATAACAACCCACTTACATACATCATGAGCACAGCCAAACTTAATGCGTTCGGCCATCGTTGGGTTGGGGAGCTATCAGATTTCCGATTTAGCATTAAGTACAGGCCGGGGAAGACTAACATAGATGCAGATACGCTGTCCCGTGTCCCTCTTGACCTTAACCATCTAACATCCGAGTGCACAGAAGAGTTGTCACAGGAGGTGGTCAGCGCGGCTTGGGAAGGAACACGAGTAGCCCAGCAGAAGGATGTTGCTTGGGCAGCAGTCCTGTTGACTTCAGCTCAGGATGTCATCTTGCAGCCTTGCGCACCCCTCCAGGAAATCAAACCTGATGATTTGATTCAGGCTCAAAAGAATGATCCGACAATGAAAGAGGTCATCAGACTCAAGGAGTCTAATACCAGACTCACTGAAGGCATCAGGAAGTCTTTCAAGGGATCTGCTTGTAAACTACTTCGCGAGTGGAGTCGTTTACACATCGAAAATGGAATCCTGTACCGACGAACACCTGAAAGGAGACAGCTTGTCTTACCTCTGACATACCAACCTGTCGTCTTGAAACATCTACATGACCAAATGGGTCATGTTGGTACTGAAAGAGTGCTTCATCTTGCGAGAGAGAGGTTCTATTGGCCTCACATGAAAAGGTGCATAGAGGACTATGTAACAAAAAAATGCTCTTGCATTAAACAAAAGAAACCGACAGTTCATGTGCGCGCACCCATGAGTAGCTTGAAGTCAAACTCGCCACTTGAACTAGTCTGTATTGACTACTTGCATCTTGAGAAAAGTAAAGGGGGGTACGAGTACATTTTGGTGGTAGTTGACCACTTTACGCGGTTCGCTCAGGCCTACCCAACCAAAAATAAGTCCGGTCGGACAGCAGCCGACCGGATCTATAATGATTTCGTACCTCGCTTCGGATTTCCAAACAAGCTGCATCACGATCAGGGGCGAGAATTCGAGAACGAGCTCTTCCGAACTCTCGGGCAGCTCTCTGGAGTTGGTCATTCTCGCACGTCTCCCTACCATCCCCAGGGTAATCCCGCTGAACGCTTTAACAGAACTCTTTTGCAGATGTTGCGTACCCTGACGGACAAAGAAAAAGAAGCGTGGAAAGATCATCTCCCACAGGTTATACACGCGTATAACTGTACACGCCACGAGTCCACGGGCTATTCGCCACATTTCTTGCTTTTCGGTTGTCACCCCCGCCTTCCGGTAGATCTTTTGTTTGGTTTGGCTGAGCAGGCTGACCCCGTGTCACCCAAGGGTTATGCTGAAAAATGGCGCACAAGAATGACAGAAGCCTATCGTGTTGCTAACAAGAATAGCCTGTCATCTAGTGCTAAGGGGAAATCTTACTACGATCAGAAGGTGCGGGGAGTAGTACTGAAACCAGGGGACAGAGTGTTGGTTAGGAATCTAGGGGAGCGGGGTGGACCGGGCAAACTACGTTCCTATTGGGAGAAAAGGGTGTATGTGGTCAGGGAACAGGTTTCAGGCAATCCAGTCTATGTGATCCACCCAGAAGGTGATCACCAGGGCAGAACTAGGACCCTGCACAGAAACCTACTCCTATTAGTTAACGAGTTGCCAGTGGAAATTCCACAACCAACCACTAAACCAGTCTCGAAACCAAGACAAAGACAGGCAAATGCTCAGGCGAGAGCAAAGAACAATTCAAACTGGATGGAAAATGATGAGACTTCGGATTCAGAGGAGGAATCAGAAAGTGGATATTGGCTGAGGATACCATCAACTTGGGCTGAGCCCAGAGCAGCAGTTGCTCCTGGGAAATTCGATGCCAACCAGGACAGGAAAAAACCAATGTGTCGGACTCGGGTTCCGTCTGAAGAAAAGTCTGTTCAGCGTCTAAAGGATCGTGATGAGTCAGGCCAGAGGAGGCCGGTAATGGAGGTCCAAGGCATGGTTGAGAACCTGCCAGAAATGGCTGTGGTCCATGAGGGAAGTCAGCCAGAAATGGAGAGTCAGGTGGCACCTGAGACTGGTTCCACGCTTCTAGTGGATGATGTCGTTTTAGAAGCGAACCAGGATGAGTGGCCAGAGGGAGATGAAGTTGAACTAGGGAGCAGTGACAACTTGCCTCAGTCAGATGTAGAGCCTGAGTTCCCTCAGGGCGGGTGTTGTGAGGAGCCAGTGACAGACTCTCAGTCTAACTCACCTACTCCCCTGAGGCGGTCCACGAGGCAGAGGCGTCCAGGCCAAATGCTCACCTACTCATCTCTGGGTCATCCAACATACCAGTCACGTCCCTCAGTAAATGCAGTAGATACTTACCTTGTGCCTCCTGCTGACTTGTGGTACCCACAACCATACTTACCTTTTGTCCAGTTCCCATATCTATCCTTTCCCTACCCAGTGTGTAGCTATTAGAGAGAAACAGCAGTCATAAAGCACTACTACCCACGAACAAGCAATGACATGAAGTTGAAAACGAAATATTCCTAAGTGCTTTGAAGTTTTGATTATGGGAAGGATTTTGAATATTTCTATTTTTTGAGTTTTGAAATATAGTGATTGAAATGGCCAATTTTGTTTAAAGTGTCAGGAGCCACTTTTGTTGTCGGGGAGCGTGTGGCACCCCTGAGAGGGAATGGCCACATTAATATTATTTTATGTAAATGCTGTGTTAATGGGACACTTTTCATTAATGTATTTATTTTTATTTAAAACAAAAGCCGGAAAAAACATATAAAACGGGTTATTTTATTTTGAAAGCAGGGGGGCGGAACGTTTGTGGTTGCTCCAGGTGTTCGGGGGTACGGTAATAGAGCGCCACCTTTCGCTGCTCCCTCAGACACACTCTGGAGGAAAACAAAGAAGCCTCGTGTTTCATTATTCCGTTCTTCACCTGCTTTCACAGGTCGGTAGTGTGGTGAACACCGATAAAAATATTGTTTGTACTGTTGCTTGTTACCTGTGTTAATATAAACCAGAGAGTTAAGGTGTTTCGGCCGAGTTAATTACAGGAAAAGCGAGTTTGTAACGAGGGAAGTTTCCCGTCTGGCCGCCATTAGAGCTGAGCTCGTTATGGTTTAGCGCTCGTTAAGGAGAGCCGGTGCGCTGGATATACTGTGAAACTGTTTTGGGTAAAATGTATTTCGTTATGGTGTTTTATGAATATTTACTGTTATATTAATTATATAAGTGACTGAGCTGGTGAGCTGATAAGCTAAGGGAACACGAGCACTAAGCAATTCTGTGTGGTTAACAGATTACTTACCAACATACTGGATGTCTATGATACACTTTAAATAGTGGTTTTAACAGTTAATTACTGAACAATACAAACAGGTAACGTGTTTACTGATATTGTTTGATATAATTTCTGTGTGTAAAAGAAGAAAGGTGATGAGTAGAGAAACTGAAAAGAGGGTTAAAGTGAACATGTGTCAGTTGAGTTAAATGTGAACAAAGAACCAGTGAATAAGAAGATTGTCTAGTGTTTACATAGCTTTTATTTTATGTAAAATAAATCCGACTCAGACACACTCTGGAGGAAAACAAAGAAGCCTCGTGTTTCATTATTCCGTTCTTCACCTGCTTTCACAGGTAACTTATTTGTCTACGCGGTCCCTGTGCACGGGGCCCGTAACATCTCTTATACCTATCATTCTAAAATAAAAAAGTCAAAGTTTGGGAGTTGGATCTGTCAAATTTAACGAATCCCTCAGAATAAGAGCGTACCTGACAACAATGGGCAAAAAATTTTTCAAGAACATTGACAAATCAAAATCAGTTTCTTAGCTGAACCCATCTGGTTGGGTTTATAGACACAGAAGCAGCAGTAGCAGAGCTGAGAAGAACTTAAACCATGCAGGCAGCTTCTTGACTTTGATCGAAAACATATTGTTACAGTAACAAAGGTGATGTGGAAGCAACTTTAACAGTATTCCATGGAGTTCTCAGAAGGAATGAACAGGAGTAGAAAATCTCTTAAATGAAACCAACCTTGTTAGTGGTGTTTGTTCATTTATTTTTCCCCGGACTGTCCCTGATCCCTTTGTGTCCAGACTCACTGACTGATGGATATGCTTCCTTCTGCCTGTGTGAGTGTGTTGCTAAAGCCCATATTCAGTCAGAGTCAGGCTGCTTTGCATGGTACAAAGAAAACAAATCAATTGATAGAAACTGACATAGAGTTAATAAAGTTTATATAAAACATGAATAATGTTTTCATGATTTAGACAGCATATGAAGTTCAGAAGCATGGGACATGAAGGGTTGGGAGAATTTTATCTGTGAAAACACAACCTTCAGATTGGATTCACCCAAAAATTGACCAAACAAACAAATCAATCAATGAGACACATTATTTACATAATTCCTACGGCTTCATTTGAGTTCTCCCTTCCACCTGACAGAATTCAAATGAACTGCAACCAGCGACAGATATTTATTTATTCAAATGAAACAGACACATGGTGAGCAGTTTGGTGACAATTGATTTATGTATTTCATTATTTCTGTATTTATGACTCCAGCTTTTATTATCACACTATTTTTCACCATGCTTCCATTTATAAAGTTCTAAAATTCAGTTACAGGCATTCAGCCCCAGAGTGGTGTAACTGTCACAAGTATTTTTAACACAGTAGAATAAAACTGGCACTAAAACGTAGATTCATATTCTGAGAAGTAAACATTTGACTTCGTTCATGTTACTAGATACAGAAATAGGTGCATGGAGGAACACATTCTAAAGAAATTTGGCTAGATTATTAGTTTCAAAACATTTAGCTTAAGCATACATAGCAATATGTTTTATGTTTAGACAATAATGGAAAGTACAGTTGATATATTTTTTGGTAAGTATGTTATTCATGTGTTGGGACTCAAGCAGGGGTGGGATTAGTTATCAACAGATATCAATAAGTGTCTAATGACAGTCAATAATATTCAACAACAGTATTAATTAAACTCATTAACCTTGGGGCACCACTGACAAAAGTCAGAAACTAATAACTAAACCCCAGTGTCAGTCACAAAATATGTTGGTCGATATGTGTCAATCTAGGAAAAATATGACACAAAGATTACAGATACGAAGGTTACAGATTTACGCACTGACCTTTACAACCAACAATTATCACAGTAAATGTACACGATCACCACAAGTAACTTCTCTTTTAAAACACTACAATAGACTTTATTGAAGTTGGCACAATGATTAAATCAATGGAACTTCCATCAATAAACACCATTGGCTACTCTGCTACTGCAGTATGTACAAAATAAACATGCAATGAAAGACAAACTATTAGTCTGTGTGTGTTTATGGTAGATGAGTGATGGAGTGGTGTTATATTGGGCAAAGAAAGATCTTCCCAAGAACTGTAATAGCAGATAGTTTAAAAAAGTGATGAACGAGTAGGTAATTGAGAAGGAGAGATGGGGAATCATAAAGATCACAACTAATTTTAAAGCATTGAGCTAAAGTACACGCGGTAATATGTAATATGTTGCAGACGAGAATTGAACATCACACTGAAATCCGTGATTGTTAAAGTGCTACTGGCCAGCTAAAGCAGCCCAAAATGTGTACCTCTCCCGCCCCAGGAAGCAACCAGGCAACAGGGGTGTGATAGACCCCTCCCCTCGCCCCTCTGGCTCTTCAATATTTTGTTATAGTGAGCATTCAAAATTGAGGGGCAGGCAACCTTGTGGAACCGGGAGCGCGACCCTTCGGGCAGCCTACATGACACATCAGAGCCCTGCCAACCAGATACCACACAGTGCTACCACCCCCCAAGACCTAATGTGTGTGTGTCTGATAAGTAGTAATGTCTGAGGTGTAATTAAAACTAGGGCAGGGGGCTGCAGATTGCAGCAAAGGGGACCACCTACGTCAGGGCTACCCAAATCCGGTCCTCGAGGGCCGACGTCCTGCAGGTTTCAGATGTTTCCTTGCTTCAACACAGCTGATTCAGATGAAATGGAGCTCTTCAAAAGGTTGTTAAACCAGCTGATGAAGCATCGATCTGAATCAGGTGTGATGGAGCAGGGAAACATCCAAAACCTGCAGGACGTCGGCCCTCGAGGACCGGATTTGGGTAGTCCTGACCTACGTAATCCCATCCACTACAACCCGCAAAACACACGCCCTAGGCACCCCCATTAGGCACTCCCATTTCCTGGGACCTTCCACAGGGTAGGAGGGCCTGATGTCTACCAGGTCCGGGGCCTGGAGCGACCGTATTCTGGGAGGCACTGCTTACCCAGAAGGAACCCACCCACCCAACCCCAGAGGGCCCCTACAAATAAAGAAAAGAACAAAACAAACCACAACAAAAAACAAACAAACTACGCAGTTACCACAGTCGCAGTAGCCCGGACCTGAGACCCTCCATAAACCAGGCCCATCCAAGCTGCCCCCAACAGGGTAAAATCACCACAACACCCTTAAAACCCTAGGAAAGAAAAAGAATCGGAGATCCCAGAGCAACCAGCCCGACACCAGGACCCGCACTAACCCATCTACACCGTTCTATACCCAGACCCCTAAGCACAGGCAGGGCACCCCTTGGGAGTAAGGCAGTGCCCATACACCAGGGCCCAGGCCAAGCACTACCACCCATGCCAGAGTGGCGTGGCTACCTGAACCAGAGCCAGTGGCCACCACCCCAGGGCCCCCAAGTGACCCCACCCCACGCAGCAAGACAACTCCACCACAAGGAGAGAACTTAAGTACATAAAGTACATACTAGTTTATGGTTTGAAAGCCTTTTTCTCTGCGATGTTTGAAAAACCTCTGTTACAGCACTCTTTCAGCTCTGTACTGTGGATGAAGGTTTTATTTATTTTTTAATTTAACATTTATGTTTTATAGAGAGGGAGTCTCACTCTTTCGAGAGACCAGTTTCAATGAACAATTTAGATAATTGGTTACAAACAAACAGAATAGGAAACATTCTGATCACATAGAATAAATGTGTTTAAATTGAAAACACCAATTATCTTTATTTGGAATTTTTGTTTTAAGAAAGTTGACCAACACATATGAAGTCTAGTTAAACTTTAACCACATTTGAAGTGGCTACATGACAGTTTTCCAGCTTTATATAGATACAGGAGAGGTGACACCAAACAGCAGGGCACGTTAAAAAAGCCAAAACTGGCCGTCAACAGACAAGACATCTCTTTGCTGACCAGGGAAGTCTTACATATAACAGTGGTAACAAGCAGGCCTATAAACCACAACCACAGCACGCTTGATATGGCTGTGATGGTGTGGAAAGCTCTCTGCTTTGATTGGTCTACTCGCCCATCTTGCCCACCCCCTTCCCCAGGCCCTGGACGAATCAGAGCACAGAGAACCGAGAGGCTGCAGAAAGAAATTACTATTATGGAGCAAACCAAAAAGCATAACATTGTGCTGATGACCCAGTTTGAAGTTAAATCTGCTTTCGCACCAAGGACTCCAAAGCACAGCAGCCAAACACACCCGATGCTGATGTTTCTGATCCTGACCCCACGAGAGGTTCTTAGTCCCAGGTAGGTGATGGGGTGAACGACAGCCAGGTACCGTTCTACACAGGTCAGGACATGGAAGAACATCTCTCCGTAGAAAGCTAATGAAAAAGCACAGGATCCCACAAGCATCATAGCCCAGCTGTGAAAGTATATGCCACAAAAGTACCAAACCAATCCAAAGACCCAGATCAGCTCCATGGCACACAGGTGGTAGGTGAAGAGGTCAGAGTGGCTCGCTGTATTAAAGGAGCCATGCTGCTTCCAATGTTGCAGACCCAGGTAGAGGATGACGGTGCAGAGAGGGAGCAGGAGGATGGTTTTAACTGCAGAAAAGCTAATTGTAATGAGTAATGAAGCTTTTGAGTTGGAGCAGTGTGAGACCAGAGAATCATTAGAGGTGGATGAGGAGTTAACGGACATATTGACTGTATACTGCAGCCCTGAGGAGAAAGACAAACAAGAAGGGCCGATAAGGAAACAGGAGGTTAAGAGAAAAGCAAAGGGGAGACACAGATGATAACACATTGATGAAAAAGAATCATTGTGTCTTTCTGAAGTTATGAAGAATACGTTTACATTTGATCTGATGTCCAAAAGAACCCCCCAAAACAAATGGATTTTCTGATAACACCTTTTTTCAACTTTCAACCAGCTCAGGTTGGTTGAAGGCCACTCCTTAAGGCCCCAGAAAAATACAGAAACAACATACAATTGTTTCACAAAGATCGTCTAAATTTTTCTTAAAATTCCAAACAAATTGCCAAATAGATATGAAGATAGAAAAATAGAATACATGAAATACAATAATGTAGAATAAAACAAGAGGTATCGATGAAACTTCCATTTTCTCTTCACAGGTTAAAACTACATCTAAATTATATGGAAATCCTAAACAATAAAGACACGGGGGAATTACCTACCAAGTGTAGGGAACTCAAGTGTGGAATTAATAGAAATATACCTGTTCCATAAACCTATGTGGGATTCATTAACAACTTAGTGCTAACTAAGCTGAACAAACAAATTAAATTCAATTCAATTAATTTGTTTAAGGACCCTCTTAGTAGAATATTGGAGAAAACCCAGACTAACCCACTCCCTACCTTTTCTGGACAGAGTAAATCAAAGGTGACATCTACCCTCATCAGCCAGATGAGAAACAGACACCAAAATGGAACTCTGAAAATGACCTTAGTCAGATTCACTTTCAGTGGAATCCTAAAACTGTATTAAATGTGTTTTATGTCTTTGTAGAAGTTATTTCAGGTTCTTAGTGAAATCACGAATTGTATTTTAAGACCCTTTTCAAGATCGTACTTGGAAGAATGACGAAGAAAACAGCATTGGGGAAAATCACTAACCTGCCTATGGAACCACATTGCTCCCTAGTGGTCTGTAGTATTAAATAGTCAAACCCAAATGAAGTCAGTAAACTGGACATTTATATGAAATAATGCAACTGTTAACCGATGTTTCTTTTTGTATTACATGGTTAACACAGGAAAATAACATTGTTTGGTTCGTTATTCACGTCAACTTGACAGACATCCATCTGAACATTGTCCAGTATAGCGATGGTTTAAAGCGCCTCTGGTTTTCCGTCAGCTTAGCCTTTAGCTTAGCCCCAGCCTTGCAGCCTCTGTACCTCCTATGCAACTCTTCTGGGATGTTGTGCCTTTGTCCATGTGTGCTAATTCTGAGAGCCAACAACTCCTCTCTAGAATAAACGAGAGAGCTGGCTCTTGTTTAAAAGTCCGCTGTATCCAAGGGATACATGTGCAAAATGGAGAATGGAGAAATAGAGTTTCTTTGGTTTGTCCAAAATGTCTAACATTAAAATTAGATAGTCTTACAAACAATTCCAGGCATACGTCACAACAGTTTCACCCACATCATTGGCTGAAAGTATTGAGAATGAGGAGTCACGTGACTCTGCTCGGCCGGTCGGCCATGTTGGCAGGATTGGCAGGCATGTTGGTTGCCAGGGGCAACGCCATCAGAACTTAACGGAGGCGCGCCTATATATTCCAGATATCTTCCCGCATTTGTCATTTCGGCAGGACAGAGACGAATACATAAAAAAAGAAAGAAAGCAAAGCAATGCAGAAAGGTAAGGCGAAAGAAAAGGGACCTTACAGGGACAAGCTTATTACAAGCGCAAAGCAGCGGTATTTGGAGAAACTGTCCAGCATCCAAAATATTGATCCTTACGAGCTCCCTGCAGCAGAATGGCACAGAGACCTGGACCAGTGACCTCCGTGCACATATATGGACATAGTCAATTATCTTGTCTTTGGTGTAAGTTACTACTTACAAGTTAAGACTTGTTTCGACTTGTTTCGTTAACACTAGATTAACGAGATGTTCAATGTACACAAACGTTTCCAATGTTTTGATGTATGCTAAAGCTTATGTTTAGGTATTTAGTTGTCATTTCATTTTAGCCCAACGACACATTTAATTCTCAACGTCTGTACCTCTAGGGAGCTGAAAAAGCAGCTAATTGAACTCAATGTCCCCCACCTCCCTCGGGACATGGTTGAAGCTCTGCCGGAGGTGGGAGTTGAAACTCCTCCTTATCTGGTATCTCATGATACCCCATATCCCATTCCCCATAGTTTTTTCAATTCACTAAGTGTTTTTTTTTGTGTATATAATCACCCATATTCAATAAATTTCTCCTTTTTGTTTTAAGGTTCTTATCTTTGGTTATAGCATTTTAATAAATAATTCATATATATATATATATATATAATTAACAGGCTGTGTTGTATGCTTTCTTTACGTAATGTCTGTAAAACCAAACGAGAATTGACGAAAGTAGCGCGATATGAGACTAGTTATTAATTTTAACATTAATTTTAACACAGCAGAAACATAAGAATCTGTCTTTTTATTTATTTGAAGGTGGTGCCCTACATACAACGTTAAATAAGATGTATTTATATTTTATCAAGTTACGCTACACAACTTACAGCCACTTTTCATTACATTTACATTACATTAGTCATTTTGCAGACGCTTTTATCCAAAGCGAACTCTTTTAAAAAGTTAAAAAAGAACTCTTTTCAAAAGTTCTTTACGGATTTACAACATTTCCAGGGTTAAGGGTTGAGAAAGCAACTTAGGTCTCTTATACCTATCATTCTAAAATAAAAAAGTCAAAGTTTGGGAGTTGGATCTGTCAAATTTAACGAATCCCTCAGAATAAGAGCGTACCTGACAACAATGGGCAATAAATTTCTCAAGAACATTGACAAATCAAAATCAGTTTCTTAGCTGAACCCATCTGGTTGGGTTTATAGACACAGAAGCAGCAGTAGCAGAGCTGAGAAGAACTTAAACCATGCAGGCAGCTTCTTGACTTTGATCGAAAACATATTGTTACAGTAACACAGGTGATGTGGAAGCAACTTTAACAGTATTCCATGGAGCTCTCAGAAGGAATGAACAGGAGTAGAAAATCTCTTAAATGAAACCAACCTTGTTCGTGGTGTTTTTTCATTTATTTTTCCCCGGACTGTCCCTGATGCCTTTGTGTCCAGACTCACTGACTGATGGATATGCTTCCTTCTGCCTGTGTGAGTGTGTTGCTAAAGCCCATATTCAGTCAGAGTCAGGCTGCTTTGCATGGTACAAAGAAAACAAATCAATTGATAGAAACTGACAGTTAATAAAGTTTATATAAAACATGAATAATGTTTTCATGATTTAGACAGCAGCATAAGAAGTTCTGAAGGGTTGGGAAGGGTTGAAGGGACATGAAGGGTTGGGAGAATTTTATCTGTGAAAACATGACCTTCAGATTGGATTCACCAAAAAATTGACCAAACAAACAAATCAATAAATGAGACACATTATTTACATAATTTCTACGGCTTCATTTGAGCAATCCCTTCCACCTGACAGAATTCAAATGAACTGCAACCAGCGACAGATGTTTATTTATTCAAATGAAACAGACACATGGTGAGCAGAGAAGTTTGGTGACAATTTATTCATGTGCTTCATTATTACTGTATTTATGACAACAGCTCTTATTATCACACTATTTTTTTACAGTTCTTCCATTTCTAATGTTCTAAAATTCAGTTACAGGCATTCAGCCCCAGAGTGGTGTAACTGTCACAAGTATTTTAACACAGTAGAGAAAAACTTGCACTAAAACTTATTCATATTCATAAAAACTAGATTTATATTCTGAGAAATAATCACTTGCCTTCTTTCATGTTACTAGATACAGAAATAGGTGCATGGAGGAACACATTCTAAAGAAATTTGGCTAGATTATTAGTTTCAAAACATTTAGCTTAAGCATACATAGCAATATGTTTTATGTTCAGACAAAAATGGAAAGTACAGTTGATATATTTTTTGGTAAGTATGTTATTCATGTGTTGGGACTCAAGCAGGGGTGGGATTAGTTATCAACAGATATCAATAAGTGTCTAATGACAGTCAATAATATTCAACAACAGTATTAATTAAACTCATTAACCTTGGGGCACCACTGACAAAAGTCAGAAACTAATAACTAAACCCCAGTGTCAGTCACAAAATATGTTGGTCGATATGTGTCAATCTAGGACAAATATGACACAAAGATTACAGATATGAAGGTTACAGATTTACGCACTGACCTTTACAACCAACAATTATCACAGTAAATGTACACGATCACCACAAGTAACTTCTCTTTTAAAACACTACAATAGACTTTATTGAAGTTGGCACAATGATTAAATCAATGGAACTTCCATCAATAAACACCATTGGCTACTCTGCTACTGCAGTATGTACAAAATAAACATGCAATGAAAGACAAACTATTAGTCTGTGTGTGTTTATGGTAGATGAGTGATGGAGTGGTGTTATATTGGGCAAAGAAAGATCTTCCCAAGAACTGTAATAGCAGATAGTTTAAAAAAGTGATGAACGAGTAGGTAATTGAGAAGGAGAGATGGGGAATCATAAAGATCACAACTAATTTTAAAGCATTGAGCTAAAGTACACGCGGTAATATGTAATATGTTGCAGACGAGAATTGAACATCACACTGAAATCCGTGACTGTTAAAGTGCTACTGGCCAGCTAAAGCAGCCCAAAATGTGTACCTCTCCCGCCCCAGGAAGCAACCAGGCAACAGGGGTGTGATAGACCCCTCCCCTCGCCCCTCTGGCTCTTCAATATTTTGTTATAGTGAGCATTCAAAATTGAGGGGCAGGCAACCTTGTGGAACCGGGAGCGCGACCCTACATGACACATCAGAGCCCCGCCAACCAGATACCACACAGTGCTACCACCCCCCAAGACCTAATGTGTGTGTGTCTGATAAGTAGTAATGTCTGAGGTGTAATTAAAACTAGGGCAGGGGGCTGCAGATTGCAGCAAAGGGGACCACCTACGTCAGGGCTACCCAAATCCGGTCCTCGAGGGCCGACGTCCTGCAGGTTTCAGATGTTTCCCTGCTTCAACACAGCTGATTCAGATGAAAATGGAGCTCTTCACAACACCCTTAAAACCCTAGGAAAGAAAAAGAATTGGAGATCCCAGAGCAACCAGCCCGACAGCAGGACCCGCACTAACCCATCTACACCGTTCCATACCCAGACCCCCTAGGCATAGGCAGGGCACCCCTTGGGCGTAAGGCAGTGCCCATACACCAGGGCCCAGGCCAAGCACTACCACCCATGCCAGAGTGGCGTGGCTACCTGAACCAGAACCAGTGGCCACCACCCCAGGGCCCCCAAGTGACCCCACCCCACGCAGCAAGACAATTCCACCACAAGGAGAGAACTTAAGTACATAAAGTACATACTAGTTTATGGTTTGAAAGCCTTTTTCTCTGCGATGTTTGAAAAACCTCTGTTACAGCACTCTTTCAGCTCTGTACTGTGGATGAAGGTTTTATTTATTTTTTAATTTAACATTTATGTTTTATAGAGAGGGAGTCTCACTCTTTCGAGAGACCAGTTTCAATGAACAATTTAGATAATTGGTTACAAACAAACAGAATAGGAAACATTCTGATCACATAGAATAAATGTGTTTAATTTGAAAACACCAATTATCTTTATTTTGAATTTTTGTTTTAAGAAAGTTGACCAACACATATGAAGTCTAGTTAAACTTTAACCACATTTGAAGTGGCTACATGACAGTTTTCCAGCTTTATATAGATACAGGAGAGGTGACACCAAACAGCAGGGCACGTTAAAAAAGCCAAAACTGGCCGTCAACAGACAAGAAATCTCTTTGCTGAGCAGGGAAGTCTTATATATAGCAGTGGTAACAAGCAGGCCTATAAACCACAACCACAGCACGCTTGATATGGCTGTGATGGTGTGGAAAGCTCTCTGCTTTGATTGGTCTACTCGCCCATCTTCCCCACCCCCTTCCCCAGGCCCTGGACGAATCAGAGCACAGAGAACCGAGAGGCTGCAGAAAGAAATTACTATTATGGAGCAAACCAAAAAGCATAACATTGTGTTGATGACCCAGTTTGAAGTTAAATCTGCGTTTGCACCAAGGACTCCAAAGCACAGCAGCCAAACACACCCGATGCTGATGTTTCTGATCCTGACCCCACGAGAGGTTCTTAGTCCCAGGTAGGTGATGGGGTGAACGACAGCCAGGTACCGTTCTACACAGGTCAGGACATGGAAGAACATCTCTCCGTAGAAAGCGAATGAAAAAGCACAGGATCCCACAAGCACCATAGCCCAGCTGTGACAGTATATGCCACAAAAGTGCCAAACCAATCCAAAGACCCAGATCAGCTCCATGGCACACAGGTGGTAGGTGAAGAGGTCAGAGTGGCTCGCTGTATTAAAGGAGCCATGCTGCTTCCAATGTTGGAGACCCAGGTAGAGGATGAAGGTGCAGAGAGGGAGCAGGAGGATGGTTTTAACTACAGATAAGCTAATTTGAATGAGTAATGTAGCTTTTGAGTTGGAGCAGTGTGAGACCAGAGAATCATGAGAGGTGGATGAGGAGTTAACGGACATATTGACTGTATACTGCAGCCCTGAGGAGAAAGACAAACAAGAAGGGCCGATAAGGAAACAGGAGGTTAAGAGAAAAGCAAAGGGGAGACACAGATGATAACACATTGATGAAAAAGAATCATTGTGTCTTTCTGAAGTTATGAAGAATAAGTTTACATTTGATCTGATGTCCAAAAGAACCCCCCAAAACAAATGGATTTTCTGATAACACCTTTTTTCAACTTTCAACCAGCTCTGGTTGGTTGAAGGCAACTCCTTAAGGCCCCAGAAAAATACAGAAACAACATACAATTGTTTCACAAAGATCGTCTAAATTTTTCTTAAAATTCCAAACAAATTGCCAAATAGATATGAAGATAGAAACATAGAATACATGAAATACAATAATGTAGAAGAAAACAAGAGGTATCGATGAAACTTCCATTTTCTCTTCACAGGTTAAAACTACATCTAAATGATATGGAAATCCTAAACAATAAAGACACGGGGGAATTACCTACCAAGTGTAGGGAACTCAAGTATGGAATTAATAGAAATATACCTGTTCCATAAACCTATGTGGGATTCATTAACAACTTAGTGCTAACTAAACTGAACAAACAAATTCAATTCAATTCAATAATTTTTTTTAAGGACCCTCTTAGGAGAATATTGGAGAAAACCCAGACTAACCCACTCCCTACCTTATCTGGACAGAGTAAATCAAAGGTGACATCTACCCTCATCAGCCAGATGAGAAACAGACACCAAAATGGAACTCTGAAAATGACCTTACTCAGATTCACTTTCAGTGGAATCCTAAAACTGTATTAAATGTGTTTTATGTCTTTGTAGAAGTTATTTCAGGTTCTTAGTGAAATCACGAATTGTATTTTAAGACCCTTTTCAAGATCGTACTTGGAAGAATGATGAAGAAAACAGCATTCGGGAAAATCACTAACCTGCCTATGGAACCACATTGCTCCCCAGTGGTCTGTAGTATTAAATAGTTAAACCCAAATGAAGTCAGTAAACTGGACATTTATATGAAATAATGCAACTGTTAACCGATGTTTCTTTTTGTATTACATGGTTATCACAGGAAAATAACATTGTTTGGTTCGTTATTCACGTCAACTTGACAGACATCCATCTGAACATTGTCCAGTATAGCGATGGTTTAAAGCGCCCCTGGTTTTCCGTCAGCTTAGCCTTTAGCTTAGCCCCAGCCTTGCAGCCTCTGTACCTCCTATGCAACTCTTCTGGGATGTTGTGCCTTTGTCCATGTGTCCTAATTCTGAGAGCCAACAACTCCTCTCTAGAATAAACGAGAGAGCTGGCTCTTGTGCAAAAGTCCGCTGTATCCAAGGGATACATGTGCAAAATGGAGAATGGAGAAATAGAGTTTCTTTGGTTTGTCCAAAATGTCTAACATTAAAATTAGATAGTCTTACAAACAATTCCAGGCAGACGTCACAACAGTTTCACCCACATCATTGGCTGAAAGTATTGAGAATGAGGAGTCACGTGACTCTGGTCGGCCGGTCGGCCATGTTGGCAGGAGACGCTATTGGTTGCCAGGGGCAACGCCATCAGAACTTAACGGAGGCGTGCCTATATATTCCAGATATCTTCCCGCATTTGTCATTTCGGCAGGACAGAGACGAATACAAAAAAAAAGAAAGAAAGCAAAGCAATGCAGAAAGGTAAGGCGAAAGAAAAGAGACCTTACAGGGACAAGCTTATTACAAGCGCAAAGCAGCGGTATTTGGAGACTCTGTCCAGCATCCAAAATATTGATCCTTACGAGCTCCCTGCAGCAGAATGGCACAGAGACCTGGACCAGTGACCTCCGTGCACATATATGGACATAGTCAATTATCTTGTCTTTGGTGTAAGTTACTACTTACAAGTTAAGACTTGTTTCGACTTGTTTCGTAAACACTAGATTAACGAGATGTTCAATGTACACAAACGTTTCCAATGTTTTGATGTATGCTAAAGCTTATGTTTAGGTATTTAGTTGTCATTTGATTTTAGCCCAACGACACATTTAATTCTCAACGTCTGTACCTCTCGGGAGCTGAAAAAGCAGCTAATTGAATTACTTATTATATGTACCACACACAGCGCTTTTTGTCCGCTCATTGAACAAACAAATAATTGAATTAGCTTAAATATGTTTTTTGTTTTTTTTAAATGCTTCCTCACGCGGAGTTCAAAGTTAAGTTTACGCCAAATAAAATCTGGTGTTTAGTACAATCTGGCGTCTCCTCGTCAGGTCAGACGCCTGCTCTCCCTGATGCTGCATCCATTTAGGAAACCTAAAAAAATGTATTTCGTTGTTCCTATGTTTCCCAAACGTATTATGTGAGGTACTGGAACAGTTCTTTACACAGCAGTGATTTCCAGGCATGTTCTTGCAATTCCGCACTGTTTAAACTTACTGATTTAAAAACACACGCGTACAATGTAAACGAACGGAGAGAATGGCGTTTTCTCGCTAGCATTCTGCCAACATGGCGGATAGGGGCGGGGCTCTGTACTATGACGACAACTCCTCATTCTCAATAGCGTAAGCCTACGTCATGCCCCGGAACCCGCAATCCAAAATAAGGATTCAGAACAGAACAGATTCGGAACGACAACGAGAATGTAGAACGGGTCAGAGGAAGATGGAAAGACTAGGACAGATAGAAAGATGAGGAGCAAGAAGAAGATCCGAGCAAAGAAAGCAACAGAATGAAGTAGTAGAAAGATTTACGTTTTTGTGTTTTTGTTCGTCCATCGTCATCCACGTCTTTTTGTCGCACATTCTTAACCTCCGCTGCTGGAAACCTATCACATAGTTAGTTTCTTACCAAGAAAGCCAACATTAAGCTTGTCAACTTTTGATAATATTTTGTGAATTTAAGTGCACCTCATCAGAGTTGGTCAGCAACCAAACCAACTCCAACCTTTGCGGTGGAGGCCTTGACACCATTCAATTCCGTCTCCTTGGTGACTAGAACTAGAAGCTCCGGTGTAGAGAAGCGACCTGCCCAGGCCACTTGAAAGTCCACGAAAGTCACCCACAACTAAGGAAGGCCGTGAGACGCGGAACCGAGAGAAACCCACTTGGAACCTGCTGGCTATCACCTGGGGCCTCATGTACAAAGCGTGCGTACGCACAAAACAGTGGCGTACGCACCTTTTCACGTCAACGATCAGATGTATCAAGAACGAAAAGACCGTGAAAATGTGCGGTGCCTCACGGCAGCTTCAGGGCTGGGGTACGCACGTTTCTACAGCTGTTGATTCTTTGGCGACACCTAAGGTGATGTTGGGAAACTGTTATAATAAATAAATGTGAAAACAATTTGTCCTCAGACAGTGATGTGCACATTTGAGATAGATGAACAATTAATACTGATAAACAATTAATACACCCATGTGTCTCCATTTACACGAGTGGATATAAAAGCAGCGCTAAGTGGTGCAATGCATACCATTAAAAACAATGGCTGCTTTAAAAGTATTAGAAGACTTTGCAAATGGTGCAAATCAAAGAGAGCGTGTGTTCACTACAACAGAGAGGATTAGCTGGCACATGATGGCGACTGATTACTCATTAGCCGTTTTGAGGGAAACCCTCCTGGAACTGTGCACAGAGCTGCGGCCGGCGTTGGAGCGCAACACAGCGAGGAGCCATGCGCTGCCTGTGCCCACAGGTGATGTGCACACTGGGGTTCCAACCGGGGCATTCCAGAGGGAGCTGGCCAACCGATTGGGACTGTGCTAGTCAACCCTGAGCCGAGCCATGCCAGCCGCGTGGGACAGAATTATCTGCATCTCAGCCACATATATCAAATTCCCAACAGGCCAACATTAAAGCTCTATTTGAAGCGAGAGCCGATTTTGTAATCGGAACTATCGACTGCGCACACATTGCTATAAAAGCGCCATCACATGATGAATTTGTATGTTAAAGGGGAACTCCGGGGCATTTGAAGCGCATTTCCATTGCTAGAGGTTGTCAAATACTGATAGTAGGACACAGACAGGTGCAAATCTGCGCTCCCTGCAGAAACGTCACGCCACTTTATAAACCATCCGACAATAAAGTCACAAGCCTTACCATCAAAACCATATGCATGGTTCTTACATTACTGGCATGGGGACGTTACAAAACAACTTTATAAACAGCATGTAACTCACCGGCTGGTTGTACGCTCGCGCATGTGAAAGCCCAAAAGAGTCAATGGACGATAATCCCATATACAAAACAATTATCTTCTCTAGAAAAACTGTGTTCAAGTATTTAAAACATTACAACAATATTACTGGGCATGTATTGTTGTAATGTTTTAAATACTTGAACGCAGTTTTTCTAGAGAAGATAATTGTTTTGTATATGGGATTATCGTCCATTGACTCTTTTGGGCTTTCACATGCGCGCGCATACCAACAACCAGTGAGTGACATGCTGTTTATAAAGTTGTTTTGTAACGTCCCCATGCCAGTAATGTGAGAACCATGCATATGGTTTTGATGGTAAGGCTTGTGACTTTATTGTCGGATGGTTTATAAAGTGGTGTGACGTTTCTGCAGGGAGCGCAGATTTGCACCTCTCTGTGTCCTACTATCAGTATTTGACAACCTCTAGCAATGGAAATGCGCTTCAAATGCCCCGGAGTTCCCCTTTAACAGGGAACATTTTCATTCATCATATGTATTTTCATACATATTTTCATCAGATCATATGTGATGCGTAAATGCAATTAACCAACATTGTGGCGAGGTGGCCTGGTTCAACGCACGATTCATACATTCTGAGTAACAGCATCGTTGGGAACAGACTTACAAGGTGGCACTGTGCGTGATGGCTGGCTTCTTGGTGAGTAACTTCATTCTTGTAGCTAATTGTCCTAATATTATTCCCCGTGACGCGCATTGAGTATGTGCGCCCCCAGTTTCTATCCCGTCTTCACAGCTTCATTATTATATTATATATATTAGTCGGTGGTTAAAGTTAGTTTCTTGCTGTTTTTGCTGGTTAAACTTCAGTTTAAGATGTTTCTAACAAGCTCCTGATCCTCTCTGTGGGTAAATGTTAATAACCCTGTGTGTAAAGTGTGAAATGCCTCAATCAGCCTCACTTTTTCCCCGGTGCACTTCTGCACGTTACTGTATGAACACGTTGTTGTGAGCTACACAAAAACATCGGTATTTAGCTTGGGGGTAATCAGAGTCACCCACATGAGCTCCCACCACCCCATGAGAGAGCAGTGTCACCCATTGTTCCCCCGACTCTCTGTTCAAACAGAGTTGGTCACCCCCCCCCACCCGACTGTTTTGGCCACACTGCAGCGGTGGGCAGCCAGTCTCCGTTTCACATCCACCTTAATGTCGGACCACTTCTTCTTCACCTCTGCTTGGGAGGCTTCTTAGACCCCACAGCATTGACAGCCTCAGGCTCCCCCCCCACTCTTCTTGTGTTTGCCGGAGGACAGCGTGCCAAAAAACACATTTTTGCGGGCCTTCACATCAGAAAGTAGCACCGACATCTCGCTTTCCGTGAAGTTCTTCTTTTTTCCCCGTCTTATTCATTCTTTTTTCTTTATTTTCTGACCGTACAGAGAGGGGAATCGCAGGTGCAGGGCTCATTTAAATAGGATTTGCGTATTTAAGTCGGGGCGTGGACAGGGAGGAGTCGGGTGCTCCGACATGTGCGCTCAATTCCACGTTGATTGGGATGTACAAACGAGATGTGCTTGGATTAATGCGTGCGCACATATTCGTACATCCGACGTTGGAGGGCATTTTGGTTTGAGCGTACGCCATGTTTCAGTAGGAAATCCACGCAAGTCTTTGTACATGAGGCCCCAGGTGTGTTCAGAGCTGACTAACAGGGCTAAAGTGTCAACAAAGAAGTAAGGTCTACCCTCTTTTACCTTTAAGACGGATACGATGGGTGTCGATGAGAATTCAATGTTAAAATGATAAATGACTCCTAGATGTCAACCTTTAACTGCAAATAGTAAACAAACCTAGACTATTTGAGTAGATCTGGTATCTCATGATATCCCATATCCCGTTCCCCATAGTTTTTTCAATTCACTAAGTGTTTTTTTTGTGTGGATATAATCACCCATATTCAATGCATTTCTCCTTTTTGTTTTAAGGTTCTTATCTTTGGTTATATCATTTTAATAAATAATTCATATATGTATATATACATATATATATATATATATATATATATATATATATATATATATATATATATATATATATATATATATATATATATATATATAATTAATTAACAGGCTGTGTTGTATGCTTTCTTTACGTAATGTCTGTGAAACCAAACGAGAATTGACGAAAGTAGCGCGATATGAGACTAGTTATTAATTTTAACATTAATTTTAACACAGCAGAAACATAAGAATCTGTCTTTTTATTTATTTGAAGGTGGTGCCCTACATACAACGTTAAATAAGATGTATTTAATTTTATCAAGTTACGCTACACAAGTTACAGCCACTTTTCATTACATTTACATTACATTACAGTCATTTTGCAGACGCTTTTATCCAAAGCGAACTCTTTTAAAAAGTAAAAAAAGAACTCTTTTCAAAAGTTCTTTACGGATTTACAACATTTCCAGGATTAAGGGTTGAGAAAGCAACTTAGGTCTCTTATACCTATCATTCCAAAATAAAAAAGTCAAAGTTTGGGAGTTGGATCTGTCAAATTAGCGAATCCCTCAGAATAAGAGCGTACCTGACAACAATGGGCAATAAATTTTTCAAGAACATTGACAAATCAAAATCAGTTTCTTAGCTGAACCCATCTGGTTGGGTTAATAGACACAGAAGCAGCAGTAGCAGAGCTGAGAAGAACTTAAACCATGCAGGCAGCTTCTTGACTTTGATCGAAAACATATTGTTACAGTAACACAGGTGATGTGGAAGCAACTTTAACAGTATTCCATGGAGCTCTCAGAAGGAATGAACAGGAGTAGAAAATCTCTTAAATGAAACCAACCTTGTTCGTGGTGTTTTTTCATTTATTTTTCCCCGGACTGTCCCTGATGCCTTTGTGTCCAGACTCACTGACTGATGGATATGCTTCCTTCTGCCTGTGTGAGTGTGTTGCTAAAGCCCATATTCAGTCAGAGTCAGGCTGCTTTGCATGGTACAAAGAAAACAAATCAATTGATAGAAACTGACAGTTAATAAAGTTTATATAAAACATGAATAATGTTTTCATGATTTAGACAGCATATGAAGTTCAGAAGCACGGGACATGAAGGGTTGGGAGAATTTTATCTGTGAAAACACAACCTTCAGATTGGATTCACCCAAAAATTGACCAAACAAACAAATCAATAAATGAGACACATTATTTACATAATTTCTACGGCTTCATTTGAGTTCTCCCTTCCACCTGACAGAATTCAAATGAACTGCAACCAGTGACAGATATTTATTTATTCAAATGAAACAGACACATGGTGAGCAGTTTGGTGACAATTGATTTATGTATTTCATTATTCCTGTATTTATGACTCCAGCTTTTATTATCACAATATTTTTCACCATGCTTCCATTTATAAAGTTCTAAAATTCAGTTACAGGCATTCAGCCCCAGAGTGGTGTAACTGTCACAAGTATTTTAACACAGTAGAGCAAAACTGGCACTAAAACGTAGATTCATATTCTGAGAAGTAAACATTTGACTTCGTTCATGTTACTAGATACAGAAATAGGTGCATGGAGGAACACATTCTAAAGAAATTTGGCTAGATTATTAGTTTCAAAACATTTAGCTTAAGCATACATAGCAATATGTTTTATGTTCAGACAAAAATGGAAAGTACAGTTGATATATTTTTTGGTAAGTATGTTATTCATGTGTTGGGACTCAAGCAGGGGTGGGATTAGTTATCAACAGATATCAATAAGTGTCTAATGACAGTCAATAATATTCAACAACAGTATTAATTAAACTCATTAACCTTGGGGCACCACTGACAAAAGTCAGAAACTAATAACTAAACCCCAGTGTCAGTCACAAAATATGTTGGTCGATATGTGTCAATCTAGGACAAATATGACACAAAGATTACAGATACGAAGGTTACAGATTTAAGCACTGACCTTTACAACCAACAATTATCACAGTAAATGTACACGATCACCACAAGTAACTTCTCTTTTAAAACACTACAATAGACTTTATTGAAGTTGGCACAATGATTAAATCAATGGAACTTCCATCAATAAACACCATTGGCTACTCTGCTACTGCAGTATGTACAAAATAAACATGCAATGAAAGACAAACTATTAGTCTGTGTGTGTTTATGGTAGATGAGTGATGGAGTGGTGTTATATTGGGCAAAGAAAGATCTTCCCAAGAACTGTAATAGCAGATAGTTTAAAAAAGTGATGAACGAGTAGGTAATTGAGAAGGAGAGATGGGGAATCATAAAGATCACAACTAATTTTAAAGCATTGAGCTAAAGTACACGCGGTAATATGTAATATGTTGCAGACGAGAATTGAACATCACACTGAAATGTGACTGTTAAAGTGCTACTGGCCAGCTAAAGCAGCCCAAAATGTGTACCTCTCCCGCCCCAGGAAGCAACCAGGCAACAGGGGTGTGATAGACCCCTCCCCTCGCCCCTCTGGCTCTTCAATATTTTGTTATAGTGAGCATTCAAAATTGAGGGGCAGGCAACCTTGTGGAACTGGGAGCGCGGCCCTCCGGGCAGCCTACATGACACATCAGAGCCCCGCCAACCAGATACCACACAGTGCTACCACCCCCCAAGACCTAATGTGTGTGTGTCTGATAAGTAGTAATGTCTGAGGTGTAATTAAAACTAGGGCAGGGGGCTGCAGATTGCAGCAAAGGGGACCACCTACGTCAGGGCTACCCAAATCCGGTCCTCGAGGGCCGACGTCCTGCAGGTTTCAGATGTTTCCCTGCTTCAACACAGCTGATTCAGATGAAATGGAGCTCTTCAAAAGGTTGTTAAACCAGCTGATGAAGCATCGATCTGAATCAGGTGTGATGGAGCAGGGAAACATCCAAAACCTGTAGGACGTCGGCCCTCGAGGACCGGATTTGGGTAGTCCTGACCTACGTAATCCCATCCACTACAACCCGCAAAACACACGCCCTAGGCACCCCCATTAGGTACTCCCACTTCCTGGGACCTTCCACAGGGCAGGAGGGCCTGATGTCTACCAGGTCCGGGGCCTGGAGCGACCGTATTCTGGGAGGCACTGCTTACCCAGAAGGAACCCACCCACCCAACCCCAGAGGGCCCCTATAAATAAAGAAAAGAACAAAATAAACCACAACAAAAAACAAACAAACTACGCAGTTACCACAGTCGCAGTAGTCCGGACCTGAGACCCACCATAAACCAGGCCCACCCAAGCTACCCCCAACAGGGTAAAAGCACCACAACACCCTTAAAACCCTAGGAAAGAAAAAGAATCGGAGATCCCAGAGCAACCAGCCCGACACCAGGACCCGCACTAACCCATCTACACCGTTCCATACCCAGACCCCTAAGCACAGGCAGGGCACCCCTTGGGAGTAAGGCAGTGCCCATACAGCAGAGTGGCACGGCTACCTGAACCAGAGCAAGTGGCCACCACCCCAGGGCCCCCAAGTGACCCCACCCCACGCAGCAAGACAATTCCACCACAAGGAGAGAACTTAAGTACATAAAGTACATACTAGTTTATGGTTTGAAAGCCTTTTTCTCTGCGATGTTTGAAAAACCTCTGTTAAAGCACTCTTTCAGCTCTGTACCGTGGATGAAGGTTTTATTTATTATTTAATTTAACATTTATTATTGATAGACAGGGAGTCTCATTCTTTCGATAGACCAGGTTAAAATGTAAAATTTAGCTAATTGGTTACAAACAAATAGAATAGGAAACATTCTGATTACATAGAATAAATGTTTTTAAATTGAAAACACAAGTTATCTTTATTTCGAATTTTGATTTTAAGAAAGTTGGCCAACACCTATGAAGTTTTGTTAAACTTCAACCACATTTGAAGTGGCTACATGAGAGTTTTCCAGCTTTATGAAGATACAGAAGAGGTGACACCAAACAGCAGGGCACGTTAAAAAAGCCAAAACTGGTTGTCAACGGACAAGAAATCTCTGTGCTGAGCAGGGAAGTCTTATATATAACAGTAGAAACAAGCAGGCCTATAAACCACAACCACAGCACGCTTGATATGGCTGTGATGGTGTGGAAAGCTCTCTGCTTTGATTGGTCTACTCGCCTATCTTCCCCACCCCCTTCCCCAGGCCCTGGACGAATCAGAGCACAGAGAACCGAGAGGCTGCAGAAAGAAATTACTATTATGGAGCAAGCACAAAAGCATAACATTGTGTTGATATACCAGTTTTCAGTTAAATCTGCTTTCGCACCAAGGATTACAAAGCACAGCAGCCAAACACACCCGATGCTGATGTTTCTGATCCTGACCCCACGAGAGGTTCTTAGTCCCAGGTAGGTGATGGGGTGAACAACAGCCAGGTACCGTTCTACACAGGTCAGGACATGGAAGAACATCTCTCCGTAGGCAGCGAAGGAAAAAGCACAGAATCCCAGAAACACCATAGCCGAGCTGTAACAGTATATGCCACTAAAGTAGCAAACCGATCCAAAGACCCAGATCAGCTCCATGGCACACAGGTGGTAGGTGAAGAGGTCAGAGTGGCTCGCTGTATTAAAGGAGCCATGCTGCTTCCAATGTTGGAGACCCAGGTAGAGGATGAAGGTGCAGAGAGGGAGCAGGAGGATGGTTTTAACTGCAGATAAGCTAATTATAATGAGTGATGTAGCTTTTAAATTGGAGCAGTTTGTGACCAGAGAATCATTAGAGCTGGATGAGGAGTTAACGGACATATTGACTGTATACTGCAGCCCTGAGGAGAAAGACAAACAAGAAGGGCCGATAAGGAAACAGGAGGTAAAGAGAAAAGTAAAGGGGAGACACAGATGATAACACATTGATGAAAAACAATCTTTGTGTGTTCATACAATTCATCAACTATTCTTAACAAATAACTCTAAATGATCATAAACTGCAGGGCTCAGATCAGATACATTTACCTCATAGATAACATTAGTCTTCATAATGGTAATGTTTTGCAGAAATCATTGCAAGGTCTGGAGGATTTTCTCTTATAACGTTGGAAGGCAGGTAGTGTACAGCTACCCAATCTGAGCTGACAAAGAGTTTTAGGGTTTTAGGTTGTGCACGGCAGTCGACAACTCTCAGCTCTAACTCAATAAAAAGGAGAACAGGTCGACTTTTGGTTCTACTGAGCCTTGCAGATGTGTCTCGCTGTTCCAAGGAACAACCTGGTATCATTAGCTCTTCAAAATAAGTGTTCAATATTTTGAGAAAAAGTGGTTCCCCCTTCACTTAGTCAGCTAAACAAGATATAATAATATCAAAGTAATCCGTCTTTTCCTTATTTCATCAATCACACATTTGATTAAGAGACAATACAACCAATGGCACAAGGCTACAGAAACCCTCAGAATGAGAGTGTACCTGACAACAATGAGCAATAATTTTCTTAAGATTTTTGACAAATCAAAATCAGTTTCTTAGCTGAACCCATCTGGTTGGGTTTATAGACACAGAAGTAGCAACAGCACAGCCGAGAAGAACTTAAACCATGCAGGCAGCTCCTTGACTTTGATCAAAACATATTGTTACAGTAACACAGGTGATGTGGAAGCAACTTTAACAGTATTCCATGGAGTTCTCAGAAGGAATGAACAGGAGTAGAAAATCTCTTAAATGAAACCAACCTTGTTCGTGGTGTTTTTTCATTTATTTTTCCCCGGACTGTCCCTGATCCCTTTGTGTCCAGACTCACTGACTGATGGATATGCTTCCTTCTACCTGTGTGACTGTGTTGCCAATGCTCATATGTCACAGCCAGGACGGGCTGCTTTGCATGGTACCAAGAAAATGAATCTATCAACAGAAACTGACATAGAGTTAATAAAGTTACTATAAAACATGAATCGTGTTTTCATGATTTAGACAGCAGCATAAGAAGTTCTGAAGCACGGGACATGAAGGGTTGGGAGAATTTTATCTGTGAAAACATGACCTTCAGATTGGATTCACCCAAAAATTGACCAAACAAACAAATCAATCAATGAGACACATCATTTACATAATTCCTACAGCTTCATTTGAGCAATCCCTTCCACCTGACAGAATTCAAATAAACTGCAACCAGCGACTGATGTTTATTTATTCAAATGAAACAGACAAATGGTGAGCCGAGCAGTTTGGTAACAATTGATTAATACGCTTCATTATTTCTGTATTTATGACTCCAGCTTTTTTTTTATCAAGGTCCTGTTTAAAATACGGCTTTTATGGCATTTTCAAAATGGCCTCGTTAAGTGCTTTTCAATGCATTTTCCCATTGCATTGTGGGTATTTTCAAACTTCCCCTCATTATCAGTTTAAAGGAGAAAAATATCAGATTTATAACATTAAACTGTTATAACAGGGCATCCATCTTGGCTCTGCCCTCATAAGCAGTCTTAGAACAGAGAAGGCTAACAAGGTGTTGCCAGGGAAACAAGAGCAGGTGTGGCTTGTCTGTGTAACTGACACATGTACACACACAATGGCTTCTTAAAATTGGACTATAATTTTGACTGCACTCGACTGTCTCGAACAAACGGTCACTGTTTGAAAAGTAAAAGTCGTATCCAAAGAATTCTTGAACCGTCAGTTTCACAAGAGACGGCAGAAGCTAGTGGTGTAATTTTCATTATGGTACTATGTGTGGCTCGTTTTTTATGACAGTTTTGAAATAATTTTTCACATGGATTTTATGATTTTAGGCGTTTATAATGGGCGGAATGTCAGGTGGAGGGGCAACTCTGCGCTCAGAGGTAATTTGGTAGAAATCTGTGTGGCACAGCTCAATGAGTGTGACTTTGGGTGAAAGAGGACGAAAACACCTACGTTTTGAAGTAAAATTTGTCCAGATCGGGCGGATATTTTGGACACGAGACATTTGTTTGAGGAACTGGTGCAGTACCTCAGTCTGCCATCTTCAACACCTGACCCTCACCAGTCCACCAGCCCACTCTCATCCCCCCTCCTGAGATACTCTCCACATACCACACTCACATTCCCACCCGAGTCACCCCCCACCCCCTTCTCCATAGCTAATGATCAGGTGAGGAGTCCTCTCAAAAGGCATAAAAATCACAAAACATTACTTTAAAAAAAAAGTTTATCTTTTTATCACCATTATTTATTTGCAATTATACGTTGGATCTTGTTTTGTCTAGTGAACTGACTACCTATTATGAATGGCCATTTCATTCATTTATTCAATGATTCTAAATGTTTAATGTTGTTTTGTCTTGTGTTGTGTTGTCTCAATACATGGTACCTTTTATTTGCAACCTATCTCCAGTCTCGTCTCCTCTCTCCTTGAGTAGAATCTAACCTTCTGATACTAGCCTGGGTATACATATCAGCCATACGTTATTAATACAATACATATTTTACTAGCGTATATGCTACAGAGCTCTACTTAAATTCCTTCCAGATATGCAAGCTCATCACCCACAATCTAAGCCACCCTCTGAAGGAAACTAATTTCAGTCACTTGTGTCTGTAATCTCCTTCTTTCAGTCACTACCCAAATCCTATGACCATAGGTGGGAGTTGGTACTAAGGGCTATCCAAAACATGCTTTATATCTAATTATCATTATGTGTAAAATGAGCTATGATACGATAATCAAGGTGAGTGTAGATCTAATAAGCTCTGATATGCATGAATGCAATCCTTGTTTTTACTCTCTGTAAATTCAGCAACGGTTAGTTGTGATTAATCATAATGTGTATATATCTATATATATATATATATATAGATATATACACACACGTATTGCTATTGTCATACAGGTGATATATTTGTGACCACATCAGCAGCAATCAGTCTAAATCTCCATTATATTTGATGGTATTCAAATGACCTGAAGCCCAATGCAGCCTTTTCATGCAAATTAAGCAGCACCATGCAAACTGCACCAGGTGTGGGGAGCAGTTTGGTTCATCTCAATTAACTTTATATGACCCCTCATATGACGGTAGCTCTGTCATTATTATTGTCAGAAAAATGTGACCTACTAATTTACATTCGACAAGCAGCGCCCAGTGGATGATTGATTGATGATTTTTCCATCTGGCCGTAACTATATTTTACACTTGAGTACAAAGACACAACAGTCAGAGGAAAGATCAGGGACCAAGCACTGGTGAGTTGAAAGTGAACTCGTATGTTATGATTATTGTTCAATTTATCTGTATATTGATGGTGTGCAGACAAAAAAAAAAACCCAGTCACATCTGTTTTTTACATTGTGAAAAATATTGTGCTTTAATTTTAACAGTGATGTTGAATATTTAATGGCCCCTTTAAGATGTGTTAACTAATCTGTTAAAGGTGTCCTACATGCTGTAAAGCGAATCCTTAACCCAATTATTAAATTGAGTTAGTCATAAACCACGTCCAGTGCAACTAGTGCGCCATAACTACAAGATCCAGTGCCTTATGATTTTATTACTTTAACATTTAATACAGTGATTTAGCTACAGCAATTAGGTAGGTTTTGATAATTATTTCAGAGCAGATCAATATGTTTCATGTTTCTACTGTTTTATCTAATTTGCCATTGTGTGAAGCCAAAACCACATAAATACATATCCGCAAACAGAGATAACAACTGGCTCCTGCATAAGTTATCTAGAGACCAGATGGTGATGAGACCACACTCATTTAGTAACTCTGCTTTAGTTTGATCTTAACTACATATGTCAAAGTGCTCAATTGCCTTCTGGTGAGATATACAACTACTTACGTATGTTACCTGTCATCAAACCTGGACATCTGTTGTGTAATTTAACGCAGTAATGGTAAACATAATGAAGCTGTTCCTCCAGTCATACCAACAACCCTCCAGCTCTCTATATAGATACAGATAGTTACTCTATTGATCCCAGAAGGAAATAGTTTAGCAGTGTTGCTGTAAGCTAGCAGCAGATGCAAGCAAACATTGCTTTCTCATCAACAGTAATGGACCAACCAGAGATGTACACAGCGTAACTCGTAGTAATGTACAGTATGTGTACCATTAATTACACATTTTCTAATTGCGGACATATATCTTTATCTATCTTGATCTGATTTTATGATTTTTGTTTGATGTGTTATGTACTTTAAGTATCCTGATTTTTATGTTTTTAGTCTTATACTTGTAAAGTGTCTTTGAGTTTTTTTAAAAGTGCTATACAAATAAAATGTATCATTATTATTATTATTATTATTATTTATTGGAAATAATATTATTATTATTATTATTATTATTATTTATTGGAAATATGCCGATAAGTACAGTTAAAACAATAAGAGTAGACACATTAGTGTGGGGTTGCAAATCAGAAATGGCACCGATGGGAGTTCCGAATTTGTACTGATCAACAAAAACAGGCTTAACGAGCTCAAGAAATTAGCTTAAATTAGTGTAACATGATAATCAGGAAACTATAATCTAACAACACAGGCAAAGCTTGTTTCTTGTGGCTGTAAAACTGCTCTTATGGACCGGCTTACCTGTTCACCAGATATTTAAAGATGCACTCTTTGACTCGGATAAAAAATGTTTGATTAGGTTTCCTTTGATAAACACCTTCTCTGAAATAAGATTTCAGTTTTCAGTTGAACTTTTTTGTGTTTGAAAAATTCAGGATAAGACAGTACACACAAATGAGGAAGAGTCATTAAAGCCCAGCCTGGACCCAAATAGCAATAATTACAAAAACTTTAGGATTTTCCAGTCATTTAACAGTCAGATATCAGTGTAGGAAACTCCTACAGAACTCAAACATACAAATTAGAACAAGCAGGAATTGACCAGAAAGCTCCAGAGACCGACATAATCTTGTCCTCAGTTCGGTTCTTGTTATTAGTTTGTATTCTGTTTGTGTTCTGTTCAGTGCTTTCTTTAGCTTCCTATTTCCTGCTTTATTTTAAAAATCTGTTTCCCGTTCCCTTTTAGTTCTCCCTGGCTGCACATCGGTGAGTCCGGGCAGCTTAGAGAATAGACTAGAAAATGAATGTTGTGACCGGAAAGCATAAAAAAAAAACAAGGCTCACATTACGTCAGCTGATAACTAGTCAGATAGTAACTCCAAAACACTCAAAACACAAACAAGAAAACGGAACAGAACAAAACAAGGAAATCTTAGCTAAAGTCACAAAATAGATAGAGATAAATGAAAAAGATACCCAGTACCAGTTAGAAAAAACAAGTTTTTTGCCTTCTTATCAATTCCTTATTGCTCGGATAGACAGGTCCTAGGAGAATGGTATGGAGGTCCTTGAATCTCCCACCGGATAGGCTGAGCCGCTCTACCTGCGTGGGTGATAACATTGTGCATCAACATAAATAGCTCCCTAAGATAGCACATTATTTATGTACCGACTTTTGATATTTGAGTTAAGAATAATTAACATTAATATAATTAATATTTTCTAAACATTTGAATTATTAGGTTTTTTTAAAACTTGAATCGGGATTGATAAGAAGAATCCAAAATCCAAGCAATTCTGTCAAGTTGTGGTGTGGAAGGGGAGGACACGGATGCGGACTTTCAAAAAATAAATTAGATTTATTAAACAAAACAAAGTATCAACATAAAACGCGGCAGAGCCGGAGAAAAAATGAAGCTATAAACAAAACAAAAGAACAAGGACATGGAATAAATACTTAGCTTGGACGAAAACGTGGCGTGGAAACGTGGCGTGGAAACTAACATCAACATCAACAGTGACATCAACAAAGATCCGGCAAAACTGAAAGGGGAGGCAGGAAACTAAATAGGGAGTGAGTGATTAAGTGAGTGGGTGCAGCTGGTGGGGAATGAACAGGTGAGGGGAATGAACTAATGGCAAAACCTAAAACTCAAAACCTGGACAAGAACTGAACACAAAAACATAACCTAAACATGAAAACTAAAAACATGAGTCTCTGGGCGTGACAGAGCCCCCCCCTCAAGGGGTGGATCCCAGACATCCCACAAAAGTCCAAGGGTGGGAGGGAGGGGCTCGAAGCCGGTCGGGGAACCAGAAACGGGCGTGGTACCGGCTTCGGGCAGCAGGAGGCAGTGGTCTGGCAGACGCCCAGACCGCAGACGGCGTAGCCGGAACAGGCGGTGGTCTGGCGGACGCCCAGACCGCAGACGGCGTAGCCGGAACAGGCGGTGGTCTGGCGGACGCCCAGACCGCAGACGGCGTAGCCGGAACAGGCGGTGGTCTGGCGGACGCCCAGACCGCAGACGGCGTAGCCGGAACAGGCGGTGGTCTGGCGGACGCCCAGACTTCCGTCGGCGTGGCGGCAGGAGACGGCGGTGGTCTGGCGGACGCCCAGACCGTAGACGGCGTAGCAGGAGACGGCGGTGGTCTGGCGGACGCCCAGACTTCCGTCGGCGTGGCGGCAGGAGACGGCGGTGGTCTGGCGGACGCCCAGACTTCCGTCGGCGTGGCAGCAGGCGGTGATCCGGCGGACGCCCGGACCCCCGATGACGTGGCAGCAGGAAGCGGTGGTCCGGCGGGCGGCCAGACATCCCGTGGCGTGGCAGCAGGAAGCGGTGGTCTGGCGGGCGGCCAGACATCCCGTGGCGTGGCAGCAGGAGGCGGTGGTCTGGCGGGCGGCCAGACATCCCGTGGCGTGGCAGCAGGAGGCGGTGGTCTGGCGGGCGGCCAGACATCCCGTGGCGTGGCAGCAGGGGGTGGGGACCGTCCCACGGTCGGACGGACCTCCGACGGGGGGGGAGCCCCCCCTTTAAGGGATGGATCCCAGACATCCCCAAAGTCTGGGGGTGGGAGGGAGGGGCTCGAACTAGTGAGTCCATGTCGGGCTCTGCCGCCTTATGGTCAGGCCCGGAGGTCTCTTGGTCGTGGTCAGGCCCTGCGGCCTCTTGGTCAGGCCCTGCGGCCTCTTGGTCAGGCCCTGCGGCCTCGTGGTCAGGCCCTGCGGCCTCGTGGTCAGGCCCTGCGGCCTCGTGGTCAGGCCCTGCGGCCTCGTGGTCAGGCCCTGCGGCCTCGTGGTCAGGCCCTGTGGCCTTGTGGTCGTGGTCAGGCTCTAAAGCCTCGTGGTCAGGCTCTAAAGCCTCGTGGTCAGGCCCTGCGGCCTCTTGGTCAGGCCCTGCGGCCTTGTGGTCGTGGTCAGGCTCTAAAGCCTCGTGGTCAGGCTCTAAAGCCTCGTGGTCAGGCCCTGCAGCCTCTTGGTCAGGCTCTAAAGCCTCGTGGTCAGGCTCTAAAGCCTCGTGGTCAGGCCCTGTGGCCTCTTGGTCGTGGTCAGGCTCTAAAGCCTCGTGGTCAGGCCCTGTGGCCTCTTGGTCGTGGTCAGGCTCTAAAGCCTCGAGAACGGCTGGGGCCGGGGCCAGCTCTGGAACGGCTGGGGCCGGGGCCAGCTCTGGAACGGCTGGGGCCGGGGCCAGCTCTGGAACCGCTGGGGCCGGGGCCAGCTCTGGAACCGCTGGGGCCGGGGCCAGCTCTGGAACCGCTGGGGCCGGGGCCAGCTCTGGAACCGCTGGGGCCGGGGACTGGGATGCTGGAGTGGTGAGGGAGGGTGTGTACAGCGCGGCTACCTTCTGTGGCTCCATGCCAAAGATATCCAGCATGGCAGCGCGCTGTACACACCTCACCTCTTCCCAGATGTGCGTCACTCCTGACATGTGCAGGAGGACCTGCTTCTGTAAAAAAAAGTCAATGAGCTCATTGGAAGAGTTCAGTTTCTCCCAGGAGGTGCAGCTCGATCCCGCTAGGCACCAGAAGTCCCCAGCCAGCTCCCAGAAGGCAGTGTAGTCCGCCGCGTCCATTTCTGGCCGGATCTTTCTGTCAAGTTGTGGTGTGGAAGGGGAGGACACGGATGCGGACTTTCAAAAAATAAATTAGATTTATTAAACAAAACAAAGTATCAACATAAAACGCGGCAGAGCCGGAGAAAAACGAAGCTATAAACAAAACAAAAGAACAAGGACATGGCATGGAATAAATACTTAGCTTGGACGAAAACGTGGCGTGGAAACGTGGCGTGGAAACTAACATCAACATCAACAGTGACATCAACAAAGATCCGGCAAAACTGAAAGGGGAGGCAGGAAACTAAATAGGGAGTGAGTGATTAAGTGAGTGGGTGCAGCTGGTGGGGAATGAACAGGTGAGGGGAATGAACTAATGGCAAAACCTAAAACTCAAAACCTGGACAAGAACTGAACACAAAAACATAACCTAAACATGAAAACTAAAAACATGAGTCTCTGGGCGTGACAAATTCTCAATCCTTCCTCAAGGGTATGAATGGGCGATTAATCCAGAAAATGAAGCCATGTCAACAAACCACAATATTGGTAATGGGTTTTCAGTGCTTCTTTAGCACATTTACACTCAGAGCTGTTCACCTGTGGTTGGATCACGCATGATAATGTAAGGTATGAGCCGAGTGAACGCTGAATATGCTAACACATTGGATCAAGTAACTAAATCAAAGCTGCAGGCATGGAGGTAGATAATTAGTCTTCTCATTGCAGTGTTGAAATCAATAACTCAACATCGTTTATTTTTTCCTTCCCTTTCATAGATCTAATTTCCCTCCATCTCTTCGTGCGAAGGCCTTAACTGTGTGAAAATGTTCTTCAACCACTCAACTAATGGCTCCTTCCCATCTCAGCTCGACTCTTTCATCGAGTCCATGTATTTAGATTTATGCTCTAACTCTTTCACTGCTGGGAAGATCTACATTGCCTTCAACTCAATCTCTATCATCCTCATCCTCCCGCCCTCTGCCTTCGTCCTCTATTTGGGCTACCAGCAATGGAAAAGGCAGCGTGTCTCTACATCAGCCATGAGTCACTCTGACTTCTACACCTACAACATGGCCATCATGGAGCTGTTTGGAGTATTAGGATCTGTCATTAGCATTTCCTACAACATTGCCAATTTGCCTGAGATCATATTGGTTGGTATCCTTTTTAGTGTCTTCCCCTGGAGCGGACAGATGCTTTTACCAATGCTTATCTGTTTGGAGCGCTACCAGGCTGTTGTTCATCCCATCACCTACATGAGGCTGAGAAAGGCTGGCGGGCTCTACATCAGAAACATCAGCACTGCCTTAATTTGGCTGATGTGCTTTATGGGGCTGGGTTTCACATTCTTGTTCATGAAATACCATAAGTTTAACATTTTAGGAGCCTGTGTTATGGTGTTTTGTTTAACCGTCACAACTTTCTGCAGTCTTTCCATTCTTTACGTTCTGATTCGTCCACGACCCGGCGAGGCAGGTGGGGGCAACGTTCAGACTGACCTAGCAAAGAGGAGGGCTTTTAAAATCATCATCATCATTATGGGAGTGCTGTTTCTCAAATTTGCGGGGAATCTAGTTTGCTTTGTGGTGAACTCCTCAACAGAAACAGGCAAAAGTGGCCGATGTTTTGCGACGGCAGCTGCAGTCTGGTTCAATCTGCCGAGCTCACTGGTTTTACCTCTCCTCTTTCTATTCAGAACTAAGAAATGACCAGGTTATAAAAACAGCACTCAACCACAATGAGTACTGAGTCATGTATGGTCCTCTTTTATCTAAGTCATCTCATATCCACATCTCATCGTGGACAGAAACAATTTGGACACTTCCTGAAAATTTGGTCAAAATCATACTAAGAAGGATATTCCCACAGATGACATAAGGCCTGTAATCCCTCTCAGACATGTCCTTGCTATGTTTAGGGTGTTTTTGAATTGCAAAGTATTGGCAAAGGGTTTATCAAAATCAGTCATTACAGCTTGTGAGATTATTCAGTACTGGTCTTTGCTATCAACAATTAAGATGGTGGCCTAATGGTGGTGGCCTAATGGTGCCATGAACTGGGGAGCATCACCATCGGCATCAAATTATACAAGATGTTGTAATGTTCCTAAATATCACTTTATTGTGATATATATATGTGCCTTTATTTGCTGAAGGAACGTTCAGTCATACACCATTTTACACCAGTTTTTGACTTGGCAGGCACTACAGATCAATCATAAAATTGGATGATGTTTTTTCATGATTTCTAATTAATGAAATATGGTTATGCCTGAACATTACCCATCTTTGCAATTTTCATATAGACATGCGCAGGGGCGATCGGGCGACGCACCAAAAGAAAAAAATAACTTTTCCACAGCGTTACGGTGGTTGTGACAGTTCTAAACAGTTTCAACTGCTCTGTATGTCCCTGTCCAATCAGCGTAAGGCCGTGCTCCATGAGATACCGCCCATTTGGGGCGATTTCGGTCAGGTTGAAAATCGCCCTAACTGCTCCCATAGACTCGAATGTTGAATCAGTTTTTTTTTAATTTCTGGCATAGCAATACAATCTCTATGGGTTGTAGGAGGGCTCGCACCAACGTGCTTTCGTCATACGTAACGTGACAATAGCTAGCGTAGCTACCATGCGCTAGAATTTACGGAGTAACTCAGTTGTTTAATTTTCAGCTTGGATCTAGTCCCTGTCTTAATTAATGGTGAAGCAGATATCTTTCTCCATGTTAAAAGGTATTTGAAGGTAAACTGATTTCCTGCTAAAGAGAAAAACTTTATCTTGTCATCTAATGCTTATATGCGATGTTGGTAATGTGAGTTGACCAGAAAAACAAACTTTGACAACTGACTTGCTACTTATTAATTTACCCATTGAACGGGTCACTTTTGTCATCCTGAGAAATGCGCGGCAACACAACTATAAATATCGATATTTAGAAAAACTTGCTCAACTCTTTGCATTTTAATATGATATTCTATAAAAGTGGGTGTTCAGCTGTGTTTTTTTGTCTGATTAGATTTTATTTGAGAGTAAATACTTCTGAGGCTGACGTTTTACCAGCTTTGACGAGATGATCTGTTTTTCTGCTACAATAAATGTATAAATCTAGAATGCTATCGTGAAAAGTTTACATGATTGACCCTTTAATGTCTTTCTTTGGTAGAGCAGACAGAAATTTACGTGCCTGAACCATCTTTATGCCAAATCATTAGCTACTTACTATGAAGTGATATTTCAATAATTTATTAAAAAGTACTGATTCTTATTATTGTTTTAAGGAACTTAAAACAAAAGTGAAACCGTTAGTGAATAGCTTTTTTCTCTTAGTGTGGACATTAAAGGGTTTATATGGTAAACATAACAAAAAGCAGTCGGAGCTCAGATCTACGATAACCTTTTGGGTGAGAATAAATGTAAAAGTAAAGAATATGTGAAAGAAAAAATGAAATAAATGCCTGAAGCCAAGCACTTTGTAACAGACAATTTGTAACAACAATTCACTCCACCTGTTGCTGGTTTAGATGTTTAAAGGTCTGAATTTTGTAACTGTAAATGTTGGTTTAAATGATGTAACTGGACAATGAATCCGGATAAGGGTATGACATGGTGTGATGAGATCAAAACGGTTACCTAACATTGTAATTTACCATTATAAAGACTAAATGATTGTGGATTCTCCTTTTTTTTAGTTGGTGAGGCACCAGGTATTGCCTATAGGCTTCTTTTCTCAAAGGTGGTTACATTAAAATATTGTGTAGGCCATCACAAAATTCTGCATTTAACTGTGATGAGTTCTAATTACTGTAAAAAACAAAAGTTGTTGTTGATACCCTAAACCAGCGCAAATGTGTATTAGTCTTCTCCAGGGGGATGTGCAGGACCTGCTGTAGATGACTTTGTAGCTTGGTGCGATGAGTCTTCTCTCGAGCAAAATGTGTCGAAAACCAAAGACGTGGTTATTGAATTTAGGAAGGATACCTCTTTTCCCCCACCAACTGTTATCAAAGGTGCAGGTTTGGAAATGTTGGAGAGCTACAAATATCTTGGTGTGGTCCTTGATAATAAACTGTTTAGAATCCCATGTCGATGTTACCTACAAAAAGGTTCAGCAAAGATTGTACTTTTTAAGGAAAACGAGAAATGTTGTTTTTTTTATGACTTTTATTATGACCTTTAGACTTTTAATTGGGGTTTATTCATATTGCCAATACTATCATTGTGTACCTTGTCTTTTGCTCCTGCTGCAACACTAATTCCCCATCATGGGACAATAAAGAGAAATTTAATTTAATTTAATTAAAATTTAATTGAATTGAATAGACGCTGATGTAAACTGTGACTATAATACAATTAGCTTCAATAAAGTTGACACAAGAATGCTTGTTTGTGAATTGATATATTAATGAATCACATGATTCATACACACTCATGCCAGTTGCCTACATTATGGCTACAATCTTTTGGAAAAAAAAGAAAACGTATTAATAGATATATTGATGGATTATATTGCATCACTTTGAGCAAAAATAATACCTATGATGTTGTAATGTTATCTACTTGAACAGCTTATAAATAAGCCCCATCTCTTATCAAACTGTGAAATTCTCTAAATAAAATCTTTGTATCCATGTTAGTGAGCATGAATTGTAGACTTTCAAAGTACTTTATTTCAAAAGTAAGGTTTCCATTTGTATGAAAGCAGAAGCAAACAATGACTAAAGGAAAACAAATCTCAAAAAAATCTTACAAATCTTGAGACCGTAATCCATTTTTATATACATTACTGGAAAGGAATTCCGGCAAAATGGGAAAACGTGGGAAAATTGTCAATGGGAAAATGCATTGAAATTAAAAAAAATAGAGCAGTTTTAAACTAACAAAACCTAACCTATTTAGGAGGCCTCATAACTCAGCCATATGGCATCGCAGAGACATCATTCAAAGTTTATATGTGACAGGAAACACTCAACTTTAACTGAACTGAAGAGTTTGCTCCAGGTATATGCATCAGTATTAAAAGTCAAGGTCATAAAGAGAGAAAGAGAAGGCACTTTTGCGCCAAGTGCCAAAAACTGTACTATTTTGGAGGCCTCATAACTCAGCCATACAGCATCACAAAGACATGATTCAAAGTTTATATGTGACAGGAAACACTCAACTTTAACTGAACTACAGCCTCTGTCTCTGGGCGGGCAGTAGCTTACCACCCATCAAAATTTCTTCAGAAATTCTTTTGTTAATTTCTACTTGTTAGATGAAAATGAAGAATCCTGGACGAGCCCCCAACTATTAAAAAAAGTTTAGTAGAAATACTGTCGCCAAGTTCAAGATGTTTATTGTTAAAGGTTGCAAATAACAACAAATACCCTTGCTTTAGGCTCAGTAGGAGAATGAACAGTGGACAAAGGATTAAGTACAACACATACACTCAGATTAAGAACAACACATAGAAGCTCAAAGCAATAGTTGTTTCAAAACTTCCCATCTGCCTTTATCAAAGAAAAAAAAAATATCCCGACTTACTTAAAACTTCATCTAAACATTTGGTAGTACCACCAAAGCCTGCTTGAGTTATAAAGAGTGTTAGATATTTTGAAACAAGTTCATTTTCAACAATCAAAAAGTGAGCCCTAGAAATCTGAAACCCAACTATCACATACAAACACAGTTTTTAGACTGAAAATAAATAATTTTATAAAGTTGACTAGGGTGAAGTTTTTTACTGACTTTGGTGACATTTTTATAACGTAGACAGGGTAGCAGGGGTTTTAGGCTTGCTGTGTCAAACGTGAGCTACTGTCTCCCTGGTTTGGTGTCAGAATACATGCCAAACTCCCTTTTCTTTGACAAGGCAACAGGAGAAGCCTTATAAGGACTTATATACTGTTAGTTACTGTCTATATTAAAGGGGAAGTTTTTTTTTTTTTTTCTTTTACACCTGGACCTTATTTCTGGCATAACATACGTTCATCTACTCACCGATAACAGTTTGGTGAAAGTCGGCGTCCTTCGGAAGATATTTAGATCACTCGAGATCCGCGTATATCCATATAACGGGAGAGAACAGAGCAGAGACAATTCAGTCTCTAAACAAGGCATTTTCTGTCTTTATTTGACCAATACTTCAAGACGAATTAATGAATGAACGCGTACTATTGCAATGTTAGTTCAGAGCTGCCGTGTTGTTGTTATCTGGGGCTATTGGGGGGCTTATAGGGGCTTTCTA